>NC_045965.1:30758068-31099585 GCF_010909765.2 Amblyraja radiata
AGTGTAAAATGTGTTGTTGAAGTTCAGCAGTGAAATCATGGAGGTTTTTATCTTTCTCTGTGCCCTCTGTAAGTCCAGCAATCCTTAAATTCTGACGTTTAGAGCGTCCCTCTAAATCAATACATTTTTCAGTTACTTTACCTAATAACTCAGAGAGGCACTGAGTCGCCGTTGATACCTTTTTGTTGTATCAGCACTTGACTCGGTTAGTGTTTCCAATTCACGTATGGCCTGGCCATGTTGATTCACCGTATCGATAATAGGATCCAACTTGCTGTTAAATTCGAGTTTCAACTTTTAGTCGGGTTTTCTCGGAGTTAGCTGGCGCGTGGCTTTACCCCAGCATAGCGCCACCGGAAGTCATATATTTGTAAATCTCAAGTTCAAGTTCAAGTGAGTTTATTGTCCCTGATAGGACAATGAAATTCTTGCTTTGCTTCAGCACACAGAACATAGTAGGCATTTACTACAAAACGGATCTGTGTGTCCATATACCATTATATAATATACCATTATATAATATACCATATTATACCATTATATAATATACCATATACCATTATATAATATACCATATAATATACCATATACCATTATATAATATACCATTATATCAATTTAATGATCTAAGAGGCAAGGTGAGAACTTACCTGAACCTAAGTTACCCTGAGTTGGCTCTGAGAAGAAGTCAGTAGATATTTTGACAGCCATAGAAGAGCAAAAATATATATTTTGTGTATAGAATTGAACAAGAAGAGTTTCTATTTAACTTATTTCAAAACATTTTAGAAGATTCCTCTGGAGGAGGTTGTCATTTTGAATCAATACAGATCCATAATATTTCTGCAAGATTAGATGCTACTTACAAAACCTTAAAACAATAGCAGATTACGTATATTGCCTTTTTGGAGAAGGAGAAATTGTATAAGAAGCAAAGTTGGACCATAACCAAAAGCTTTGAAGTGCAGATGCAGAGAAAAGCATCTGGTTGAATGAGCAAAAGTTTGACATTCAAAATGAAAGAAGCCTTTTTTATGGTTCCTTTGTTTGCAAGAGGTGGTCGAAAGCCAGATTCAGCAAAGGTCAAGGTAGTAAACTGCCTTCAGCAGTTCTTTGGTCATCTTTGACATTATCTGCCTTTCCATTAGCTTGTGATAAATGAGATGATGGACGCAAAATGCTGGCGTAACTCAGTGGGACAGGCAGCATCTCTCCTGAGATGCTGCCTGTCCCACTGAGTTACTTCAGCATTTTGTGACCATCTTCGGTGTAAACCCGCATCTGCAGTTCCTTCCTACACAAAGTGAGATGATGATGTTTAATGATTAAGCAATAGCTTAATGGTAGATAAATACAATTATGAAATTGTCACTGCCTCCAATTCTTTAACAGTGTGCCATGTTTTCCTTTCCACCTCTAGTAGTATTTCCACACTTTTGCTTGAAGTTCTGTCAACCGTTTAAAACAAAAGTAGGATGTAATTTTCTAGTTTGTCCACTTGTAAGTCTGCACATTCACATTTGTATCTTTAACCTGTCTTGCAGTATTGGAACAGTGACATTTGATCATTTCAATTTATACTAAACCTAAACTTGAATCACTTTCCTTTAGAATGATTAAGTGATATAATTGATTCAGCTTTCAAACAGTGTTTGATTAATATGTTTAATATACTGTGTGAAATGAAAATAGTAAAAGCCACAGAATACATCCACCAAAATATATATTTTCTTTGCATTTCCCACAAAATAAATAACGGTACATACAACTACCACAGAAATGAAATAAAAGTACAATGAAACAATGGAGTACAAACCTGCATTAAGAATATACAATCTGGAACAAATGTCTTTTAAATTTATTATAATACCTGCCTCAACTACATTCTATGGCAGTTCTTTCCATATACTCATCATCCTCTGTGTGAAAAAGATGCCCCTCAGGTTCCCATTCAATCAACTTAAACCTATGTCCTCTGATTCTTGATTCAATAGATAATGGGTGCAGAGTGGGCCATTTGGCCCTTCGAGCCAGCACCGCCATTCAATGTGATTGTGGCTGATCATCCCCAATCAGTACCCCGTTCCTGCCTTCTCCCCATATCCACTGACTCTGCTATCTAAGAGCTATCTAGCTCTCTCTTGAAAGTATCCAGAGAACCGGCCTCCACCGCCCTCTGAGGCATAGAATTCCACAGACTTACAACTCTCTGTGTGAAAAAGTGTTTCCTCATCTCTGTTCTAAATGGCTTACCCCTTTTTCTTAAACAGTGGCCCCTGGTTCTGGACTCTCCCAACTTCAGGAACATGTTCCCTGCCTCTAGTGTGTCCAAACCCTTAATAATCTTATATGTTTCAATAAGATTGCCTCTCATCCTTCTAAACTCCAGAGTTTCCAAGCCCAGCCGCTCTAATCTCTCAGCATATGACAGTCCTGCCATCCCGGGAATGAACCTTGTAAACCTATGCTGCACTCCCTCAATAGCAATAATGTCCTTCCTCAAATTAGGGGCCCAAAACTGCACACAATACTCCAGGTTTCCCCTCCTCTGGGTAAAATACTCTGTGGATTTAATATATCTATTCCCCTCATGATCTTGTACACATCTATAAGATCATCTCTCATCCTGTGCTCCAAGGAATAAAGTGCTAGCCTGCCCAACCTCTCACTATAGCTCAGGCCTTCAAGTTATGGCAACATCCTCGTAAATGTTACTTTTTGACATTTAACAAATCTCATCACTATCACTCCACCGGCCCTCCCATCCCTTCCACCTACATTCCTACCTCTGGTTTCACAATTCGCAACTCTTAAATCCTTTTGTCTCAGGTTTTTTCAACTGTGGCCTTTGTCCAACGATCTGCCTATCAAAATTCCCTTGCCAGTGTTCAGATTACTTGCCTTGCTATGTCCTGCCCATCCTTTCTTCCAGCTTTCTTTCTACCCCTAATAATCAGTCTTAAGAAGAGCCCGACCCAAAACGTCACCTATACAGGTTCTCCAGGTATGCTGTTTGACCCACTGAGGTATTCCAGCACTTTGTCGTTTTCCTAAAAGAACATTGTTTGTTTTTGTAATTGTTTGTGATAGGGTAACCCTCTTCTTCCAAGAAATAGCTTACTGAATCTGTGTGCGAGTATTCTGAAGGTGCCAAATAAGTGAGGTTTTACTGTATATCTTGCACGCTACTAGTATTGTTGAGCTAATGGATCAATTCTGGTTCAATGAGAGTTAAAGAACATGCAATAATGTTTAAATACAGCATAGTATGATCCTATAGTATATCTCAGGATATACATTTGCTAAAGTGCAGAATCAGTGGGCACAGCTAAACAATATCATACCTAATGGATCAGTTCGAAGATCTGTAGTCCTATCATGTCCAATGATTATGGAAGTGGATAATTAGAGGAGAGGGAGATTTCTCGATCATCGAAGTACAATAGACTTACCTGAAGAACTAAACATAGTACCATGTTTGTATATCTGTTGCAAGTAAGAATTTCATTGTTTTATTGGAACGTATGGCAATAAACACTCTTGACTTCAATAGCAAGTCTGTGGTCAGGTTTGGTCAGATAGCAGTCCTGAACTAATGTGCAGGAAAGAACTGCAGATGCTGGTTTAAATCGAAGGTAGACACAAAATGCTGGAGTAACAGGCAGTATCTTTGGAGAGGAATGGGTGACGTTTCGGGTCGAGACCCTTCTTCAGAGCTACATACAATACAAGTGTACAGCAGTAGTACACTGAGACACTGGCGTCCACCTTGTAAAATGAAACTGTCGCGGACAAGTAACTGAAATAAACTCCCACTCTCTTGGAGAAAAGACGGGCTGAGAGACGGGATTGAGCGGAGGTAAGTGCATCAAACTCATCAGAAATCTGCCTCCTGATCTTCCAGATACCAGTCTCTGGGTCAGTTTGACCTCTTCTTTCCTCTCCACAGACTCTACGGCTATTCCCAGACTCCAGTGTCGACCTCCCATCACCTCCACTACCCAGTCATGTCTCCCCTATGTGAATCCCTGCAATCCCAGCACACACAGCCAGACTGTAAACTGTTTCCTGGTGTCAGGGAGACTTCCCAGTCCATGTCGCCCTCTTCCGAGCCTCAGACACCTCGAGCTCCGGATGCACTGTTTCCATATCCAGGGTGACCAACACTCGCTTAACTCTGTCACTGAAGGTGTTTTAACTTCATCACTAGCCCTCAAATTCCGACCAGCTGCCTCCAAGCCTTTTGACTAGCATCCGCAGCCGTTGGCCTCCATCTTCATCTCCATTTTGCAACCAAATAGGCTAATGAGCAGCAAATAAAAAGGAGGCGAGGTTATAGCAGAGTGGCCTATTGAGAGCGGGCCGTGTTGGGGCAAGAGGCTGTATAGAGGTGAATAGCTGTGTTGAGGGCAAGTGTGTCTTTGGCTCAAGAGTCTTCAGTGCTGTGTTGAGCGCAAATGCGAGTCTTTGGCGAGGAGTTTGAGGGAAAGGGGGAAGGGTTGTAAAGGTATAGTCTGTTCCCGTTGTGTAGGCTGTTGGTGTGTGATTCTTGTGCTTTTTGTTTCTTCTTTCAGTGCAGTAGTGATGGCAGGTAGAACCGTGCAATGTTCCTCCTGCAGCCTGTAGGAAGCCAGGGGACCTGCTGGTATCCCTGATAACTGCAACTGTGGGAATTGTGTCCAGGTGTGGCCCTTTATAAGCCATGTTGGGGAACAGGAGCCGCAGGACCTCAGAATCATAAGGGCTTCTTGGATGAGAAGGTGTTCATGCCTAAGGTCCAGGAAGAGAGTAGGTGGGTGACCACTTGGAAGGGTAGTAGGCAGAGAGTGCAGGTGACCCCTGTGGCCATGCTCCTTCAAAACAGGTATACAGTTTTGGTTACTTTTGGGGGGGGGGGGCGAATGAGGGGCAAGCAGCAGAAGCTAGAAGGAATTTGGCACCAAGCTTGGCTCTGTGGCATACCGGGGAAAGGTGATGTCAGGCTGAGCCATAGTGGTAGATGGCTCTTTAATTGGGGTGGCAGCAATTGGGGTGAGATTCTTTGGCAGCAATTGAGAGTCCAGGATGGTGTGTTGCCTCCCAGTGTCCAGGATGCCTTGGAGCAGCTACATGATATTCTCGAGGGGTAGGGTTGAGCAGCCAGACGTTGTAGTGCATGTTGGCACAAATGACATCGGTAGGAAAAGGGGTGGCATCATGCATAATGAATATAGGGTTAGGCAAAAGGTTTAAAAAAAAAAAGGACCTAAAACCTAGTGATCTCTGAATTGTTGCCTGTGCCACATGTTAGTGAGGGTAGTAACAGGAAATTGGACAGATGAATGAGTGGTTGAGGAGTAGGTGCAAGGGGCAGGGATTCAGAATTTTGGACTATTTGAATATCGTCTGGGGCAGAGGTAATCTGTACAAGAGCGATGGGATGCACCTCAACTGCAGGGGAACCAATATCCCTACAAGGGAGAGCGCAAAGCTGGATCTACTCTTAGGAAATTGAAAAGGGGAGGTGTTGGTGGTTGCACCAAGGAACATCCGGTCAGTGGGTTGTTTTTAAAAGTGTGGTGACGAGTTAAGGGCATGCATGTTCTTGTTAGAGTGAAGGCCAAAGCTGGTGGGTGTAAGGAAGCTTGGATGACGAGAGAAATTGATGCTCTGGTCAGGGAAAAGTGGGAGACATGGGACAGGTATAGAAAGCTGTATCCTTGGAGGAGTTTTGGGAACTAAGGAGCAGACTTAAGAAGGAAATCAGGAAGGCAAAAAGGGGGCAATAGATAGCTCTAACAGAATATTAAGGGGACAAATGATTTTATGTATATTAATGGAAAGGGGGTGACTAGAGAGAGAATTGGGCCCCTAAGAAAGAAATCATCTTTGATCAACTCTGTGTGGTGCCGAAGGAAATGGGCAAAGTCCTTAATGAGTATTTGTCCTCTGTACTTTGGAGAAAGATGCGAAGACTGGGGAACTTGAGACAGTTAATGGAAGTGACTTGAGGAGGTGCTGAACGTCTTGGGGTACATGAAGCTGGATAAATGTCCTGGGCCAAATCAAATATATCCGAGGACACTGGGAAGTTAGAGAAGAAATGGCAGGTGCCCTATCTGAGAAATGACAGAGATATGGGTGAGGTGCCGAAAGACGGGAGGGGGGCTAATGCTGTGCCTCTATTTTGAAGGTTGTAAGGAAACCCCTGGGAACTATGACCAGCGAGCCTAACATCTGTGGTATTCAACAGTATTCTGAGGGATAAGATATATATATGTGGTGCGGGGGGCTGATCAGGTTAGGACTTTATTCTGCGGTATTTTACCCAGAGTAAGGGTACCAGGAACCAGAGGACATACAGTAGGTTTAAAGTGAGGGGGGAAAGATTTAATAGGAACCTGAGGGGCACATTTTTACACAAAGGGTGGTGAGTATATGGGATGAGCTGCCAGAGGAGGTAGTTGAGGCAGGTACTATCACAAATTTTAAAAGGTATTCGGACAGGTACATGGATAGGATGGGTTTAGAAGGATATGAGCCAGGCAGGCAGATGGGACTATTGTAGATGGGGCATGCTTGTTGGTGTGGGCAAGTTGGGCCGAGGGGGCCTCTTTTCACGCTCTGACTCGAGACCATTTCAAACAACAAACGTTTAACTAATGATCCATGTCAGCTTCCCCCTGAGGTCCCTGCCACCCCAAAAGGTGATGGGTTCCCAACAACGTAGTTGTAGTGCTGGAAACCTGCAGCTCAAGTCATGCTGTGTCAATACAATTATAACATTAGATTTTATCTAATATTATCAAGGAGTGTCCTTGATAATAAAATCAGAACAAATCCAAACCTCCTAATACTTGCCCAAATCCAAATTTATTCTCAAACATTGTATGATGACGATGTCACGGGAGCTACCACTTGGCTGCAACCATGGAACAAAATAGCTGAAGTCTAGAGAGGAGGCAAGTGTAACCGCTATTGACATCTAATATTAGGCATTTGGAGAAATATGTTATCACAAGCTTTGATAAAACTGGTCAATAGGCATCAGAGAATGAAAAGCAACCATTCCATTACCATTTCCCACAGTTATCTGGATACAAACCTACCAATTCCCACATGTATCTAGATTCAAACCTGCCAACTCTCTGTTTTCTTGACTACACTTCCTCCCACCCTGCCTCTTCCAAAGATGGTAGCCACGACTCTCAATTCCTCCATCTTCACCACATCTGCTCCCAAAATTAGGCTTTCCATTCTAGAGCACCTGAGATGTCCTCTTTCTTTACTAAACATAGTTTCTCCCTGGCTGTCATAGAAGGATCCCTCACCCACGTCTCCTCCCATAGTTCTGCTCTTGCACCGACCACCCGGATGGAACAAGGATAGAGTTCACCTGCTCCTCACCTTTCTCCTCACCAGCCTCCAAATCCTGCTCATCATCCTCTGACTTCCATCACCTTCAACGTCACATCTTTCCATCTCCACCCCTTTCTGCCTTCCACAAAGACCACTCCCTGTGCAACTCCTTGGTTCATTCACCCCTTCCTGCCAAAATTACCCTCTCCCCAAGCAATTACCTCAAAAACCACCCTCTTCCCAGGCAATTTATCTTGCAACCGCAGGAGATGTAACACCAGTCCTTATACCTCCTTCCTGACCTCCATCCAGGGATCCCAGCAGTGTTCCCAGGTGAGGCAGAGGTTCATGGGCACCTCCTCTAACCTCATCTACTCTGGTGTTCGTGATGTGACCTCCTGTACATAAGCGAGACCAAGCGTTTCCACTGCGACCATTTCGCAGAACACTTATGCTTGTCCACAACACCTACTCCATCTCCTGGCTGCTAACCATTTTTTAATGCCCCTTCCCATTTCCATCTTGACATTTCTGTCCTGGGTCTCCTCCATTGGCTGAATGGGGTTAGACGTAAACTGGAGGAACAGCACCTTGTATTCCACTTGGGGACCTTACAGCCCAATAGTATGAACATTGAATTCTTTAATTTTAGTGAACCTCTAAAAAACCCTTACCCCTTTTAACCCATGCTCCCTTTGTTCAGTGCCTTCCAAACTGAATGCTGTGTGGCAAATAATAATCTTGACACACCAGTTGTGAGTTTTTAATGTCGTATGCTCTGGCAGCAGATCAATGACATTCTTACTTGCTGAAGATAGACATAAAAAGCTGGAGTAACTCAGCGGGTCAGGCATCATTTCTGGAGAAAATGAACAGGTGACGTTTCTGGTCGAGACTCTTCTTCAGTTACATCAGCTTTTTGTGTCTGTCAACGGCAGTTCCTTCCTAGACATTCTTACCTGCTGAAGCTTACAGGGACATTAATGCACCAACACAAACAAATAAATATACAATGATGACCAATACAATAAATTATCAGTAATACTAGGTAACCAGACCATAACAGTGTTGACATGTTTTCTATGAAAGATCTGAAGTAGAAGTTGGTGTGGGTTGTTGGGGACATGCCGAATTTCATAAGCCTTCAGAGGAAGTAGAGACATTGGTGTGCTTTCTTGGCCATTACTTTGATATGTCTGGTCCACGACATATTGCAGGTGTTATTTATTCCTAAGAACTTGAAACTTTCAACCATCTCTACTTCGGTGTTGTCAATGTATGTGTACCACTTTGCTTCCTGAAGACGATCACAATCTCATTTGTCTTGCTGGCCATTTAGGTCATTTTACGCTTATTTGGGTCACTCGCACCCATTCCTTTCTTCAAATTAATATATTTATTTTTCCTGTGCTAGGGAAAGGTGGTTGTTTTGTCACCAGGTTACGTGGCATTCAATCTCCTTCCTGTACTCGGTCTCATCATTATTTGAAATCCAGCCTACTAAGGTGGTGTTGCCGGCAAATATTTCAATTGTACTTGGTAAGGCAGAAGTTAATATGCGTCATAACCAATTTCTCAAAGCACTTCTTCACAATTTGAGTACCACGGGTTGATAATCATCGAGGCATGTCACCTTGACCTTCAAAGGCACTGGTATAATGGACAACCTTTAAGCAGATGGGGACTTTGGGGTGTAGAAGTGAAGATGTCCCTGAATACTCCAGCCAGTTGATCCATGCAGGTTTTAGGAATGTAGCCAGGTACAGCATCAGGGCCAGATGCTCTCCAAGGGTTCATCTTAGTGAAAGATTTTCTGATATTGAGCTCGGAAACTGAGATCACAGTGTTGTCAGATGCCTCATGGACCTGAGAAGGTACACCGTTGTCCTATCTTTTGAAGCGAGCATGGAAATTATTTGTTTGGGATACACTGGACGCATTGCTGTTGCATCAGCTACTTGGTTTCTCCTTATAGGAAGTAATGGTTTATAGGCCACTTGATATCTATCTTCAACAAGATTCTAAATATGTACAATTTACAGTTCATCAGCATTACCATCACTGGACAGCCACTCTAAACGGTCACAACCAACCTGATGCAGTCACCACGTTAGTAGATCGATGACAAGAACAGGTTAGAGGCTGGATAGAAACTCTAGAGACGGAAAACGAACTAACGTGTCAGAGCCTGTTGGGAGATGCTGGTTGTTCTTTAACAAATGAACAAAGTTTTTCAGTGTAAATGTCACTTACGTTGGGATTTTGTAACTGCAAAAGTCTGAAATTTGCTCATTTTATCAGATTCACCAACTAAACCCCAAAATTTGACTAGAGAATCCAGTAATGAAGTGTAACCTTCTGTCAGTTAACCAGTACTAATCCTGGTTGCTTAATTTAAACTAAACACAGGAAAAATAAATATATTAATTTGAAGAAAGGAATGGGTGCGAGTGACCCAAATAAACGTAAAATGACCTAAAAAATTACACAAAGTGCTGATTTAGTTCACCAGGTCAGGCAGCACCCCTGGAGAACATGGATAGGTCAGGACCCTTCTTCAGACTGGAGGAGAACTTCTTCAAAGTAGGCTTACCTTGAGGAGATTTTGCAGTGGGGATATAGTAGCAAGGAATTACCGATGCTGGTTTACAAATAACCTACATGTTATTGGTTTCCTTATATGATTAATATTGTAAGAAAAATGTTTAACATTCCTTCTGTCTGTTTTTAATATATTCTAATTTTTACCCTTGATTAACTCTTGAATGCTGCGTCTGGAATCTTACCTCAAATACTTCTAAATGTTTCTCTGTATTTATTTTCAGCTACTTTGTGGACAGACTATTCCTATCTTACCTGCACAGTGGCATTTTATGCAGTCACATTCATGCCAATGTTTAAAGCCCTGGCATTTTGGATTGTGTAGGCTTTGAGCAGTAAGACAAAACTAACAGATTCATAAAATATAAGTCAGTGCTGACTTTGTAGTTCAGTGGTGAGCATGAAAGTTCAGGATGATCTTCTAGATGTGCTCTTTATTTAGTTCACTAGCTCAAACAGAGTTGATAATATAAAGGAACTGCTGTCCCAGAGTGCTTTGTGTGCTAGTCACAGAAGTGAATCTGCAATCATACATTATAATCACTCCACTCTTTTAATTCTCTATTCCTATAGCACCATTCCTTAATTTAACTATTACTAGACTAATTCTGCTCCCCCAACGCAATTTTCCACCATTCAGCTGTTCCCCCAACGCAACCCGTTCCCCCAACGCAATATTCCACCACTCGCGCATAGCCCTCAACTGCGAAGACGTGGCTCATTTCCCCATATCCCCCAGCACTCCTTCCCCCTCCTTTTCACCTTCCCTCTTCTTTCCCCTCTCTTCCTCCCCTCCCCCAATCCCTCCCCACTTCTCCCTCCCTCTCCTTTCCCCTTCCTTGTCACTCCTTCCCTCCCACCATAACTCCTCCCCCCTCCCTAACCCCCTCCTATCCCTCTACCCACCACTCCTCATCTCCCCCCCCATCCCCCCCACTATCCCCCCTGACTTCCAGAACTGCCCTCCTCTCCCTCTATTCCCCACTCCCTACCTCTCCCACTTCCTCTTCCTCTCCCTCTATCCCCCCCCCCTACTCCCCCACCCTCCCCCTCGCCTCCCCCACTCCCCCCCCCCCCTCTCCCTCCCTACCCGCTCTCCCTCAATCCCGCCACTCTCTCTCCTCACCCCAGGAACTTTCACCTCTCCTCCCCCCCCTCCCCCAATCCCTCCCTCACCTCTCCGGCCCTCTCCTTCCCCCTACCCTCAGTTACTCCCTCCCTCCATAAAAAGCAGCATCTGCAGTTCCTTTCTCCACAGGTCATTCATTGTTAGCTGTGGTTTAGATCCCATTGACTTGACGATTGGACCAGTTTGCATTGTGTGTGTGTGAGCTACTCAAACTCCGCGCAAACTGCCCGGCTACCCTGCAACCCGACTATCCCTCCCTCCCACTGCCCACTCCGGCTCAGCCGCCGCACAGCCCGTCCCCATCCTGCCCGACCGCCCGCTGCTGCCGCTCGGCCAATCCCCGCCCTGCCCACACGCCTACCTGCCGGCCTGCTCGTTGCCGCTGCAGGGCCGGGCTGGGATGCGGGGGGGGGGGGGGGGGGCGGATAGAGTCGGTGTTTGTCATGGTGGGCACCATGAGTTTCGACGAGCTTGTGGAGAAAATCTCCTCCGAGAGGGCCGTGAGGGTGAGTTACCGCAGCGGCGGCTGAGGAGATGGATGGTCGCAGCCATTCACGCGGGGGGACGGGTAGACGGGACCACCATTGCCGCAGAGGGTGGGCGGGGGAGAGTGGTGAGGGAGAGAGAGTCAGGACCAGTGCCTCCACAGAACCCGCCCCGCAGTCGCCACCGGTGGTGGGGGAGACGGTAGACAAGTTACTGTGAGGAGGGGAGAGAGGAGTTTGTGAGTGGGGCGGGAGAGGCCATGGTGCAGGAAGGGGCGTCGTCGTCCTGGCTGTGGCATTGACTGATGGGAGGAGACCAATCTGCGTGGCGCTGACTGACAGGAGAGGAGACCAATCTGCGCATGCGTGGTTTTTAATATTTTTAAACCTTAATAACTTTAAAAATATACCACTGATCGGAACAAAACTTGTTGCACTTGCAGTACAGGAGAATGGTGAGTAAGGTGTCAAAAATCGTAGCGCTATCGTGTACCATTTTTGCGCAAATAGAAAAACCACACAAACCGGAATAGCACAAGAGTTTTAGTGATAGATAGATAGATAGATAGATAGATAGATAGATAGATAGATAGATAGATAGATAGATAGATAGATAGATAGATATCTTGCTCTAGACATTATTCACGTTATTCCCTTAATCATGTATCTGTACACTGTCAATTGTAATCATGTGTTGCCATTCCGTTGACTGGTTAGCATGCAACAAATGCTTTTCACTGTACATCGGTACATGTGACAATAAACTAAACTAAAGGAGATGAGTCGGATGATTCATTTTTTATTTATTCATTTACAGGAAAGGGACCTTGCTGGCAAGAACATCATTTATTTTCTAACCAATTTGCTCCAGAATAACTTGATAGAATTTGATAGAATTTATTTGCCACACAACCAGGGTCGGTGGAATTTGGGTTGTCTGCAGCGGTCCAATAATAAAGAACACACAACCACAATAAAAATGTAACACAAACATCCACCATCACTGTGGTGGAAGGCACAAAATTTGGCCAGTCCTCCTCCATTTCCCCCCCGTGGACAGGACCAGAGTCCAGAGTCAGTCCAGGATCGGCTCTTCCTCACCGGAGACCGCGGCTTTAAGTTGGTGTAGGCCGCAGGCCGGCGGTCGAGATTTAAAGTCTCCGCCACAGCCAGAAGCACCGTAGACTGCAGGGGCCGGCGGTCGAAGCTCCCCTCCAGGGGTGATGTTAAGTTCACGCCGGGCCCGCGGTAGAAGTTGGCCGCGGGCTGGCAGTGGTGGCTTCTTCTTCCCCCCCCCCCGGGTCCCCCACGAGGGATCCCGGGCTGTAGACGCCGCACCAGCTGGAGCTCTGCAGACCGCGACTTCAGGCTGCCGGCTGTCCCGGGCCAGCGAAATGGAGCGCTCCCCTCCAGCGAGCCCCAGCGAGGGCTCACCCGCTCCACGACGAGAGTCCACGCTGCGCCCGCCGCTGAAGCCCCGAGCGCGTCTCCGGGAAAGGCCGCGCCGATCCTTGATGTTAGGCCACGGGGGAGGCGACCTGGAAAAAGTCGCCTCTCCATGGAGGAGGCGACCGAAGCGGTTTCCCCCTTACCCCCCCACACAACCCCCCACACAAAACACACCGAGAAACATCAAACACATACTTTAAAACATACTAAAAAAATAAAAAAAGTTGAAAAAACTAACGCGCTGCTGACATGGCTGCTGCCAGAGCAACTTGCTAGACTATTTAAAAGGGTAATTGAGAGATGAATGTAGGCAAGACCAAATAAGGATGATACATCGGCAGGGTGTTAGTGATCTGCATGGCTTTTGACGGCAACTTGTAAATTCATTGTCATTTTTATTAATACCAACATTTTATTTTAGAATTATTACACAGTGCTGTAAGCACATGGAGCAGTAACTTTAAGATTTAATGGAAAACTTCAGGGATAAAAAATCAGCAATAAGCAACACAGAAAAGAGCCGAAATTATGCGGAATTGCAATAAACTTAACAGAGCAAATAGAGAAACCCATCTATTCTTTAAAATGGAACACTGTGGATTAATTTTGGGGAATTATATTTTAATATTGTACAGATTGTGCCAAAAAAAACCCCCAAGAATTATAATTTGTAAGAGTTCATCATTCCTGGTAATTCGAGTTTCACTGTACCTTAATTGGTGCACATGACAATAAACAGACCTTTGAACCTTTGAATGTATTTTCACAAGATCAAATGAATCAATATTAGATCATTATTTTCCTTTTTTTATTTGCCAAAATTTGGACACTATTATTTCTGAAATATTGGAGACAAGCAAGTAGCAGGCACTGGTGTTTTATTGGTACAGAGAGGGCATGAATATCATTGCAAAAATAAATCAGACATTGTTTGGGAGATTGCTCTTTCAGTTGCCAGGAGCAGTGTATGTATGGATAGATACAATGTAGCAAAAGAAAATTAATGAAGCAGGTTAAAAAACAGAGGAAAGTTGCAGAAAACCTCAAAACTGAACACATTTTTAGTCCCTGACATCAAAATGTTACTATATAATGCCATCCATGGCTTGGAGATGGCATATTAGTCTTATGTTCAGATTCTAGTTCAGACATAAGAAACTAGAGCACAACGTGCAGCCTGACACTCCACAGGAGGACATATATTCAGAGGATCCTAAGGAGAGCAGATTTTTATGTAACATATGATGGTTTGCAAGCTCTTTTGCATGCTGGGTACCAGAACCACTGTGGCACATCTGAATTTCTGGCATTGCAATCTAGGCTTTCATTGCAGCACTCAGACAATGGATATGTGCTGCTAGTACTGTACTGCCACAAATGTCTCATCACAATTAAATCCATAGGTGTATTGATGAAAATGGCCAAGTGAAGGGCCCTCTTAAATGCTGCAAAAAGCCATGATGCTGGCATCCTTCCCCTTTGACAATGATGCATTCTCTTGGTAAAACTTTTTTTGGTGCAGTAAGCATTAGATTAATAGATGCAATAATCAACTTTTTTTCCGTAGCCTTGCACATTTGAAATCTGAATCCTCTGTTGCAGAATTATTACACTCATCTTTTGGCGAGTTTACACCTCTGTTATTCTTTATTTCTCACCTTCGCTACAACACATGTCTTGCATTGTGTTGATATCGCCTCGAGCCTACATGCCAAATTATCTGCAGGTTCAGTATCTGGGTTGTGTTGCAAGATGAGTATCAGTATCTTTTTCCTCCTCTGTAATATTGGCAGATTGGAGTTCTTTATTCCCAGAAAGTGAAAAAGGATGCATTGACTGGAGAGGTAAAATAAAAAATTGTATAACAAGACCAACATTTATCCAGTGAGTAGGGACTGTGGGATGAGGGATAAATGGAATGAGGAAGGAAAGGTTAAACATGCATTTACCTTTGATTTCAGTACCAACTAAAAATGTGCCCTCAGGAATGACCTTGGTCATAATGCTCCAAAGGGGTTTGGACATGCAGTTGCATGTCTCCTGCTTGTGATGCTGCCTGTTTCTAGCTGTGAGTTACCTTCTATAACAAGAAAGAAAGTGCGTCAGTGAATGGTGTGTAATATGTTAAGATGAAGTGGCTGATATATTAATTTGTTGACAACATACGTATGTAGGTTTTAAACTTCCAATCATGCTTTGTGATGGTTAGAGGTGGTACATGATTTTTAGGCACAAGTCCTGTTTGATGAAAATTGTTGATAAATAAGTGATGGGATATGGTGAATTCAATAAAAATGGTACAGGAACAAGTGGTGGGATCTTGCATGTAAAAATGTATTTGCTAAGTCTGACCACTTGTGAAATCAATATTTTAAAATGAAATACAAAATGCTAGAAACACTTAACGTCAGGCAGAATCCGTGGAAAGGAAGACAGATTTAACATTGTAAGTCAAAGACCGTAAGAACTAGAAGGGAGAGAAAAAACAAGTTCAACTGCAACGTAAAATGAACTTGTTTTTCTGTCTCGTTTTTCTGAACTTGTTCAAATGAGATGTTTTTAATTTGAAACATTGTCTGTTTGTCTTTCCAAAGAAGCTGATTAACCTGCTGAGTATTTTCCTGCATTTTCTGGGGTTTTTTTGATTTTCAGTGTTGACAATTTAGTTTTTGATTTTCATATACTATGAAATTAACTTGCTTTTATCGCACTGAATTTATTCCATCAAGTTGTACTCCTGAAAATGTTCTCACTGCTTTGTCTGACGTCCTCCTGTTCTTCTAAAAATAGGAAAAACTTTTTTCCTCTTACATTAAATCCTCCAGTACAATATTGGAAATCCAGGGTTTTTCCACCATTTTTAGTTTCCCATGTGAAATCTACAGAAACATACCCAGCACAAGCTTCAGCCAAATTCTACCCCTTTAATCAGAGCAGAACATATATAAGCTGATTTTATGTAGTGCTAGTTCAGAACAATATTAGAATTTGTATTTCCCAACCAATGTATTTTTATAATATTTAGATGCATGAAACACTGGTGCATACGCACATTATAATAATTTAACCATACCTGTATAAGTTGACCCACTCAATAGCCAGATTTATTGCATCTTACCATCATTGAATGTCACCACCAGCCCACTCCAAGTAACATCCTGGAATTGCCATTGAACAAAAATATAACTAGACTACTCCCACAATATCATTATTTACAAAAGCAGCTAAAGACAGGATATTCTGGAGCATAGCATTCCTCTTAATGCCCAATTTAACCCACAGGATTGTATAAAATGTAAGATTGTATAGATTGTAACTAAGGCAAGAGGCACAGAACACATTATTTTTACTCGTACTGGGATGGACAAGGATATGAAAGCTCTAGGGCTAAACTCTATGTCCTTCAGTTGTCATTATTTTTGGAGGATGTGTGTGGAGGGGACGGGTGCCAGTTTGTTTGATTTGCAGTTTGCTGTTGGTAGTTATCTAGGTCAGTGTGTGTGGGAATACTTAATGTGATTGAATATTCGCTTACAATAATTACTCATTGTCACTTTTATTAAATAGGACAATGAAGTCTTAACAATGCATGTCGAAGGCATCTGGCGGAGAGATGAAAACAGTTTTTTAAAAATTGTTACATTTTTGAATTTGCTGGTAAGAGGCAGTTAGAGTTCCAATTATTAAAAAGAATGTTGGCTTGAGAGATTTAGAGGTTAGAAAGAAGAATTAATTTGACATTCAATGTGAGTTCAGAAACAACAACTAAAATAGTAGCAGGCACTCTGATTCGATAAGATTTATGCCACTTTCCTGCACTAACACCATATTCTATGATTCCCTTGATATCTCTACAAAATCTATTGCACGCTATCTGGAATCTTCTCAATGATTGAAAATATCTAGCATTCTTGGGTAGATATTCCTAAAGATCCATTACCTTCTGGGTGAAGACATATTACATCATTGTTCTGTATGGGCAACCTCTTCATTTTAAAACTGTGACCCCTGAGTGTAGATAACGCATTTAGAGGAATTATCAGCCTCCCATCTAAGGTCCCATATTGGCTGTTGATGAATGTTTCCAGTATTTTCGGTTTTATTAAACTTATAAAGTCCTTCAAGATTATATTACATTTTAATTAGATCAAATCTCATTCTTCTAAATGACAGGCCAGTCTGCCTAATCCCTCCTTTTTCAACAAACCTCCGTTCCAAGAATCAATCTTGTAATCTTTGATACATTTCCTCTATCGTGAACTCATCTATCCTTTATTAATGGTGACCAAATGCTATATATAATATCTCTGGGGCGGGTCCAGAGAATTTAGTAACTTTGATACAAACTCATGGCATTTATATAGGTATTAGACATTTAAGATACAGAGGGTATGACAAACTAGTAACCAATCATTGGAGTCCTTCTGGTGATTTACAACAGCAGTCACATGATCCCCCCCCCCTTCTCTGGCCTCATTTTACAACCTTTGTTTGCCTGTGGTTTAACTTTGTTTCGAATGATTTTATTTCAACACGGCAAAACCCCAGTGGGCTCAATTATCAAAGACCACTCCTCAAAATATAAGATACATATGTAATACAATGATCACACAAGTCATACACACTTTCCATACCAAGAAGAAAGATATTTCTATAAATCTAAACAACGTCTAATATTTACAGTCCTACTAAGACACAATACATTTCATAAATGGTTTCACTACAATTTTACACAGTTTAAAATACCATTACCTATGTATTAAAAACATTAATTATATGAGTTCGCCGAATTACACAGCTTCTGAGTTAAATTCAAAACCCACACACACCTCCCAACTCCAAGCATACATGGGTCGTAAATCTGTCAACTTATTTGATAAGTGTTTGGTGCCAGGATGCAACTTCATTCTACATTACAGCCTCCCTTTCCTGCTATCTCTGGGAGATGGATTTTCAATCTCTCTGCAAGGTCTTTTACAAATATTACAGAACACAGGGTAAATTTACAACTTCAGACCATTACCTCAAAAGTCCAGCTGCTCGATCCCTTATCTCAACCTCATTATAATTTAACATAGCCAAAGCTAACCACAGAGTCTATTATCCCTCAGCCTTGAATTCTGTCAGCTATCCATTCTTCAATACAAAATCATAAAAAATACAATTTCCTCCAGCGTTATAATTGCCTCAAAGCTATGCAGGTTCAGATTAGCGTTTCTATGTTTTGATTCATCTGTTCGCTGCATGTGTTTCTTTGTACTTTATTTTTTTAGGATACATGTGTTTCTGAAAACCTTAAGCTTTTCTTCCAACTTAACATAGGTTCAAAACCCGAAAGTTACTATCCGAGCAATTCTATTATATAGTATTTCCTCAGATGTATGTGACCATATGTCTCATCTGGAAAGACTGCTGATGTCACTGGATGAATAGGAAGGTGGAGGTATAGAGACAGGTGTGACATCTTCTGCAGATGCTGAGGAAAGATCTGCGGAGAGGGTCGTTTGAGTGCATGGGATGAGTAAACCATGGAGTTGCACAGGGAATGGTCTCAGCAGAAGGGATATGAAGATATGGGAATTGTAATTATGTGACTGGTGTGGGGATCACATTGGAGATAATGCAAATATTGGAGAATGATGTGTTGGATGCAGAAGCTGGTGGGGTGAAAGGTGAGGACCAGGGATACTCTAGCCTTTCTTCTGGGTGAAGGGGGAGCAACAGAAGAATAATGGGACACAGAGAGACACGTTTGAGGGATCCATCTATGAGAGCAGAGGGGAAACCACGTTTACTAAAGAAAGAGACCATCTCAGATGTGCTAGAAAGCCTCATCTTTGGAGCAGATGCTATGGAGGCGGTGACATTTAGAGTAGGGTTTAGTGTCTTTGCAAAAGGCAGCGTGGGAAGAGATCTGCTCCCTCAGTCGATCGTCTGTCCCTTGTGATGGAGAAAGAGATCAAGAACATTGAGAGAGGTGTCAGAGATAGGCTAGGTGTATTTGAGGGCATGGTCGAAATTAGTGGTAAAGTTAATGAAACCAATGAGTTCTGCACATGCGCAGGCGGTAGCCCCGTTGCAGTCATCGACATGGTGGAGAAAGAGTTGGGGGATGGTGCGAGTGTAGGTTTGGAACAAGGACTATTCAACGTGTCCAACAAAAAAAAAACTGACATAGCTGGTGCCCATTCAACTCTATTCACAAAGTTGTGGTCGTCCCTCTAATATGACCTGTCACACACATTCTATACTTATTGCCTCTTGTCTAAACAGTGCATTCCTGAATATCCTTGCCTCTAGCTCCTTCCTGCTTCCACAGTGTACATTGATAAAATCAGTTCATAATTTTATTAAGTTGCATGTCTGCAGTTCATGGAGGTATGCTTACTCAAATAAAAACATTCATCTCTTTGTTTATTTTTTTTAATTACACAAAGCATAGTGCCTTGAAGTTTGAATTGAATTGAATTGAATTGAATTGAATCCCTTTATTGTCATTCAGACCTTACGGTCTGAATGAAATTTCATGCCTGCAGTCATACATACATCATACAATAATAAACAACAGTAAACACAAATTAACACCACCACAGTGTATCCACCAAGCACCTCCTCACTGTGGTGGAGACAAAGAAATCTTAGGGTTACTGTCTCTTCCCTCCTCTTCTCCCTCTGCGCTGAGGCGATTCCCCACCGGGCGATGGTACAACAGTCCCGCGGCTCACCGAACCCCGCAACGGGCCGGCTCAAACACCGCGGCCCGGGGGTGGTCGAAGATGCCGCCCTCCAGTCCAGCATACGCAGCCGCTGGCCCGCGGCTGAACCCAGGACTCAGGTCACCGCCGCCAGAACGCCGTCCCAGCCACCGGAGCACCGTTCCAGCCCCGAGCCGGATCGCCCTCACGTGAGTGCCGTTCCTCCCTTGAGCTGGGCCGCTCCGACGGGAGTGCCGTTCCTCCCTCGGGCTGGGCCACTCCGACGGGAGTGCCGTTCTCCCTCGGGCTGGGCCACTCCGACGGGAGTGCCGTTCCTCCCTCGGGCTGGGCCGCTCCGAAGGGAGTGCCACAGCCCCTCACGGGAGAGTCTCGGCCCCTCGCCAGGCCGTCCTCACGGGAGCGCAGTTCCAAGCCCGAGCTGGGCCGCCCTCACGGGAGCGTGCCCAGGGCAAGTCCTGACAGGCTGCCTCCGGAGTCCCGAGGTCGCCAGCTCCGCAATTAGGCCTCAGCGCAGATGGAGGCAGAGAGGGGGGATACGACGAAAAAGTCGTATTCCCCCCAAGGGAGAGACAGCATAACCCCGTTTCAACCCCCCACCCCCCCCCACATAAACTCAACCTAAAAACCAAAAACGCAACTACACAAAACGAAAAAAAACAACACAAAAAAGTAAAGACAAACGGACTGCAGGCGAGCCGCAGCCGTTCCCAGCGCCGCCACTTCCGGTTCCAGTTAGCAGATATTACAGATTTTCCACCACATCTAGGATATTGCCCACAAGCAATATGAACATATTCGTTTCTAAAAATGTGTCGGCTCCCAAATTGACTTCAAGATGCATTGCACTTTCAAAACTAGATATCTTCTGAAATAATTTTACCCGTCTACAATTGTACTGCAAGGAATGGATGGAAGTCAGAAATTGTGTTCCATACTGCATACAATTAAGGAAAATAATTGAATTTTCAAAAACGGTTTATGTCATTCATATCAGTTTTTCCAATTTATGAAATTGCACATACTTAAATGTTTTTAATCTAACATGGTAAAGAAATGCTTCAAAACTTATCTCATACCTTGTGAGTCACCAGTGTTGCACATTTACATAACAATTGGAGATGGGCAGAAATAGAAGAGATGGGGGTGTTGACAGACAGCAGGCATTAAGGAACTGTATCCATCAGTTATTTTATAATATCTCTTGCAAAAATTACTTACATGTATCTTTGACACCACAGCATATTTGAAGCTACCCAACCAATAACAATGGTGATACAACGAACTGCAGAAGCTGGAAGTGGCGGCGCTGTTAACAGCTGCGGCTCGCCTGCAGTCTGTCTTTACTTTTTTCTGTTGTGTTTTTTTGTCTTGTTTTGGTTAAGTTTTAGTTTGTTGGGTTGTGTTGGGGGGGGTGAAACATGTTCTCTGTCTCTTCCTTCGGGGGAATGCGACTTTTTCGTGTCGTATCCCCCTTCTCTGCCTCCGTCTGCGCTGAGGCCTAATGGCGGAGCTGGCGGCCTCCAGCCGAGGCTCCGGAGGCAGAGCCAGCCAGGACTCACCAACGAGAGGCTGACCGTCTTCGGGGCTGTGGCAGCGGTGGCCCGACTTGCTGGTGCGGCGTTCTGGCTTTCGGCGGCGGCCTGGAGCTGATGCAGCGGGGCTCGGAGCTGAGACTGCGGGACCCGGAGCTGGGGCAGCGGCCTGGAGCTGGGGCGGCTGCCCGGAGCTGGGGCAGCGGCCCGGAGCGGAGACTGCGGGACCCGGAGCTGGGGCGGCGGCCTGGAGCTGGGGCGGCTGCCCGGAGCTGATGCTGTGGCGGGCCGTCTCGGAGCGGAGATGGCGTTCTGGCTTTCGGCGGCGGCGACATCACCACGGAGGTCCGCTGGACTGGAGGGCGGCATCTCCGTCCTGGATCGATCGCCTCAGCGCAGAGGGAGAACAAGGAGGGAAGAGACGGAGACTAAGACTTTGCCTCCATCACAGTGAGGATGTGCTTGGTGAACTCACTGTGGTGGATGTTTAATTTGTGTTTATTGTATGTTTTGTTTTTATTGGTTCTGTGTATGACTGCAGACAACATAATTTCGTTCAGACCGAAAGGTCTGAATGATAATAAAGGAATCTAATTCTAATTCAATTCTAATTCTAAATTCTAATTCATGGTTTACAAAAAAGACACAGTGATGCAGTAGCTCAACAAGTCAGGCATCATCAAGCCTGAAGAAGGATCGTGACCTGAAAGTTGTCTATCCAAGTCCTCCAGAGATGCGGCCTGACCCAGAGTTACTCCAGCATTTTATGGGTTTATAAAAATCAAAATGGTGGCTGAATTTTTAGATTTAGGCCATCATACTTATTAATATCAAAACTGTCTTTTTACCCTTTTTGGACACACTGAAGAAAATTGTTCACATTCTGTATAATTGTTTCCAATTCTGTAATAATATAAATACATTGTTAGTGATCGAGTCCAGAAGTTGCTTAGAAAGACGAGAGAGTACCATCTTGCCTCACATGGTATATTTGCCCAAATATTCCTGTGGGTTGAGAAATACTAAGCACACATGTGCATCAATCGCATTGCTGTTAATTATAGAAGAACGTGGAGTTTGTTCTAATCGGGAGTATGCTTATGGAATTCTGGATATGGATAGTAATCTTCCACTGGCACGATGATTGGTTAAATATCAATATGCTATAATTGAATTGTTGTGAAATATCTGAGGGATCTGTTTTGTTAAGCACACTTGTGAAGTGGCAGATTAGCAACAATAAATGGTCCAAAGAAACATTTTATTTAAAAAACTAATTATTTCATGGTCACATCAAAGAAATGTTTCATTTATGAACCTCTGTTTCACAAGCAAGTCTATCACCACGTCATTTAAATGGAGTTAGAGAATGAATTTGCTCCATATGCCAATTTCTGCTGAGACAAGAGTTTCTTGCACAACTGCACAATTACTGGGTTAGATATAGAATGTATATGTTACAGGTGTACTGCAGCCGGGAGCTGTTTAGAAACATTTCTTTTACTTTTTAACAGAGTTTAAATAATAAACAAATTAAAAAAATTAAAACATCAATACTTAAATAATTAAAAACATAAACAAAACTAAAACGTAAAACAGTAATCTCTTTGCTCCCCAATTTCAGCATAGAACATAGAAAATAAAGCAGCACAGCACAGGAACAGGAAGGGAAGAATAAATCAAGCAATTAACGGCCATTTAGTTTCATTTTGATTGGTGTTTATGGGTATTAACCCTTGTTGGAAAGGCACAGAATAATCTGGGATAGGAAGCATGGATTTGTTAAGGAAAAGCCCTGTTTGAAAAATAATTGTATTTGAGGAGGTAATGCAGAGAGTGCACTGCATTTAATGTAGGATACATTGATTTATACAATACTCTCTCAGGGTTTCACATGGCTGTTTTATTAGAAAATGCAAAATACATGGAATCAAAGGAAGAGTGGCATATTGAATCTAAAATTAGGTATAGTTGATTAATGTTTTTGTGTTTGGAAGACTTTTACCACTCCAGCTCTGCAGGGACCAGTATGCAGTCCATTGAATTTTGTAATGTATGTTAATGAGTTAGACCTAGCCGAAGCCTGGAAAGTAAGGCCAGGGAGGTTGTGCAAGAGCTGTATACAACACTCATTAGGCAACAACTTGAATACTGTTTACTAGAATTGTGACATTATATTAAGGTAGTGGAGAGGTGCAGAAGAGATTAAAGAAGATGCTGCCAGGACTAGAAAATGATAGCTATGGAGACAGACTGGATAAGCTAGAGATGTTATTTTTGGAATAGAGGAGGCTGAAGACAGATTTATTGAAATATATGCAATTCGTGAATAAATGTGAAGGTTTTCTTTCTGTGAGGGGCTTAGATTTTAAGGGCGGGTTGTGGGGGAGGGGGCGGGTTGTTGGGGAGGGGGGTTGTGAGGGCGGGGTGGTGTGGGCATGTGGGCGGGGGGCATGTGGGCGGGGGGGGGTGTGGGGGTGGTGTGTGTGTGGGCAGAGGTGTGTGTGTGGGCGGGGTGGGCATGTGGGCGGGGGGCATGTGGGCGGGGGGGATGTGGGGGTGGTGTGTGTGTGGGCAGAGGTGTGTGTGTGGGCGGGGTGGGCATGTGGGCGGGGGGCATGTGGGCGGGGGGGATGTGGGGGTGGTGTGTGTGTGGGCAGAGGTGTGTGTGTGGGCGGGGTGTGTGTCGGCGGGGAGGGCTGTGTGTGGGTGGGGGGGCAGTTGTGGGGGGAGAGCGGTGTGTGGGCGGGGGGGGATGAGTGAGCTCAGAGAAAAGACGGGGGGAAGAGCCATGGGGGAGAGGGGGGCATCACGGGGGAGGGGGAGGAGCCAGCGAGGGGACCAGAGGGGTAGTGGCTGGAATTGGCGGGGCGATGGGGACTCACAGCGGGTGCTGGTCACTCTCCTCTGCCGGGATCAGAGTCTCCGCTTTCCGTTTGCCGACATCTCCGACTGGGCTGGGCTGGGTCTCCGCTTCTGGGCTTGGCTGGGTCTTCCACGCTGGGCTAGGCTGGGTTGGGTCTCCGACGCTGGGCTGCTGCTTGGGGTGGGGCTGCTGCTTGGGGCTGGGCTGCTTTGGATCCCTCTGAAAGTCCGGTTCGAAACCTCCGTCGGCCACCCTCAGCTCCAGTAAAGACGCGATGGCGCATGTAGGGGCGGACCGTCCCGGGGAGTGACAGGGGAAGAGACTAATCCGCATGGCGCCGACTGGCAAGAGAAGAGATCGATCTGCGCACGTGCGGTTTTTAAGATTTTTAAACCTCGCTAACTTTTTGACATTCAACCAATTGGAACGAAACTTGGTGCACTTGCAGCACAGGAGAACGGTGAGTGAACTAGCGAAAAATCATAGTGCTATCATGAACCGTTTTTGCGCAAATAGAAAGACCGCCAAACCGGAAGATAACAAGATCAGAGTTTTAGTTATGTATAGATAGAAGATTATAGATAGACAGACAGACAGATTGATTAAGGATTAGAGGAGAGATTAAATATTTTTTCAAATAGAGGAGGAAAGGGTTGTAAATCAACATCTGACAGGGTGATAGCAGCATAAACCTCTATCACATTAACATTACTTGGATATATGTATTTGACAAGTGATTAGAAAGCATAGAAAAATATGAGCCAATATAGGCCATTTGGCCCTTTTGAGATTGCTCCACCCTTAAATGCAAATAGTATTGATCCTGTATCTCGCCACCAGCATTTTGAGTGTTTGCACATATCTTGAGGGTGGTCAATTTTATGGCCAAGGAGGTGCTGAATGTCCTAATATGTATGAAGGTAGACAAATCTCCCAGGTCTGATCAGATGTATCTGAGGACACTGAGAAACTAGAGGAGAAATTGTAGGTGCTCTGGCTGAGATATGAGTCATCATTAAATATGGGTGAGGTACTGGAAGGTGGCTATTAAGAGGTTTAGTTTAGTAAAGTATAGTTTATTGTCATGTGTACCGAGGTACAGTGAAAAGCTTTAGTTGTATGCTAACCAGTCAGCAGAAAGACAAAACGTGATTACAATTGAGCAATTTACTGTGTATAGATATATGATAAGGGAATAACATTTAGTAACATTTAATTGTGTGCTAACCAGTCAGCAGAAAGACAATACGGATTGCAATCGATCCATTTACAGTGTATAGATACACGAGTGAGTTAAAGTCAGCAAAGTCCAATCAAGGATAGTCCGAGGGTCATCAATGAGGTAGACAGTAGTTCAGCACTGCTCACTGGTTGTGGTGGGATTATTCAGTTGCCTGATAACAGCTGGGAAGAAACTGTCCCTGAATCTGGAGGTGTGCATTTTCACACTTCTATACCTTTGGCCTGATGGGAGGGGAGAGGAGTGGCCAGGGTGCAACTCATCCTTGATTATGTTGCTGGCCTAGCTGAGACTGCCTGAGTCACTAGAGTCACTAAATGGAGTCACTAGAAAGGTTTGTGTAATGGTCTGGGCTGCGTGCACAATTCGCTACAATTTCTTGCTGTCTTGGATGGAGCTGTTCCCAAACCAAGCTGTGATGCATCCTGATAAAATGCAAGGCGAGAGGAGAAAGATTTAATAAGAATCTGAAGGGCGAACTTTTCACATGGATGGTGGTGGGTATATGGAATGAGCTGCTGGAAGAGGTCGTTGTGGCAGAAACTGTCACAACATTTAAGACATTTGGATAGGTACATGGATAGGAAATGTTTAGAGAGATATAGGCCAAAAATGGGCAGGTGGGACTAGTGGAGATGGGGCACCTTGGTCGGCATGGGCAATCTGGGACAAAGGGCCTGTGTCCGTGCTGTATCACTCTTATGACTTTATGACCATGTCCCCAATTTCTTCCTAAAGAGCCTGTCCCACTTGGGCGACCTAATCCG
The DNA here is from genome assembly GCF_010909765.2 of Amblyraja radiata. NCBI lineage: Eukaryota > Metazoa > Chordata > Chondrichthyes > Rajiformes > Rajidae > Amblyraja > Amblyraja radiata. The sequence continues at coordinate 30,784,192 of NC_045965.1, forward strand.
TGAGTCCAGAAGAGTGCCTTCGACCTTCAAGCTCGAGGGCACTCACCTGGAAAGCCTCGAGCTGGATCCGCCTACCGCATTTAAACCGCAAGCTGGATCGCGCACACACACACACACACACACACACACACACATACACACACACACACACACACACACACACACACACACACACACACACACACACACACACACACACACACACACACACAGCCAGGGACAGCGGAGGAGTGCTGGAGGCACGATGAAGAGGAAGGTAAATGGCTGCCACAGAGTATCGTAAGTCCTTTAGAGGGGGGGAGAAGGAGTGGAGACACTTTCAAGAATTATAAAATTAGCGGGCATTTTACCTACTGGTAGGTCTTCCTAGGTCGTGAAACTCCAATTTTCCGCGACTTAGTTGAGGCCGCGAGTAGGCGGAAACCTCCCTCGAGCATGAAGGAGAGTTCCAGCCACCTCATACGACCTCCTAGGACCTCGCGTCGACCATGCTGCGAGTTGGAGTCCAGGGCAAACTCTTCCAAACTCGCAGCTTAGGTCGCCCAAGTGGGACAGCCCCTTAAGTCCCTTAATTCTTAATTTGTATCCTGCAATTTACTGTAGCTATCTCTTTAAATATACTTTCATCAACTTCGCTTCCGCAGCCTTCTAGTGGCAGAAAATTCCAGATATCTCTCGTTGTTTTTGTTCTAAATCTCTTGAGAGATGTCCTGTGACCTGTCATTCTCGTTGCCTTTCCACCCAGGTGAAACATTCTCGCTCCATTCAGCCAGTGAAGACTGTTAGAACATTTTACATTTCACTGAGATCTCCTGTCATTCCTACTCTGCTGATTGCTGGCTTAGTCAACCTAATTTTCTTTATGCTTGCTCCATGGCTGGTATATTTTTTTCTTAGGTAAGCAGACCAGAACAGCATACCATTTGTGTGGTCTTGTCAAGGTTCATAAAGTTGTAATAAGACGAGGCAGCGGAGGCCAAGTGTCATTTGCCACATTGACTACTTATATACCTTACTAGACAAAGTGGGACCCGTTGGATCCCAGCATCACACGGGAGGGCTGGTCACCAAAGCAATATTCCAACCCTCCACCAATTCCAATATTGCTCGCCAGTGGGGGGGGGGGCTTTCTGTTGCGCTAGTATGGGTGTTGCGGACCGAAGGTACTGGTTTCCAGAGGGCTAGTATAGACAGTGGGCCGAATGGATTCTTGGGCTGGCATCCAACTGTTGCAACGATTTTAAAAGCCAAGCCATCCAAAATTCATTTTGTGAACACAAACTTGTTAAAAAAGGAGGCAAACAATTGGGCTGCAGCCACCCGACAACCAAAATTCATTTTGTGAACACAAACCTGTTAAAAAGGAGAGACAAACAATTGGGCTGCAGCCACCCGACAACCAAAATTCATTATGTGAACACAAACTTGTTAAAAAGGAGAGGCAAACAATTGGGCTGCAGCCAGCCGACATCAAAATTCATTTTGTGAACACTAACTTTTAAAAAAAGGCGAGGCAAACAATTGTGCTGCAGCCACCCGACAACCAAAATTCATTTTGTGAACACAAACTTGTTAAAAAGGGGAGGCAAACAATTGGGCTGCAGCCACCCGACAACCAAAATTCATTTTGTGAACACAAACTTGTTAAAAAGGCGAGGCAAGCAATTGGGCTGCAGCCACCCGACAACCAAAATTCATTTTGTGAACACAAACTTTTTAAAAAGGCGAGGCAAACAATTGGGCTGCAGCCACCTGACAACCAAAATTCATTTTGTGAACACAAAGATTTAAAAAAGGCGAGGCAATCAATTGGGCTGCAGCCACTTTAGAGCCGCACCCAGGAGTAGACGTGCGTTCAGTGTTATTCGCAGCTCAGAGAGCCGTGACCCTTTCACTTCCTGGGTCTGGCAGAGATTGAGTGAGGCACTACACTTCCGGGTTCTATAGTCCCTCCCCCTGCCGCCAGCAGGGGCAGCAGAGAGAATGTTTTTTTTTTAGAAACATTAATATCTCTCTGATTTTTCAACGATGGGAAAAATTCTCTGGTCCCGGTAGGTGGAGGGGGGCTCTGAGAGAGGTGGCCAAAAATGACGGCCGTGCGTGGTGGCGTTCTGTTGGAAATTGCAGCACAGTGGACCAAAAGCGGTCAAGATCAGAGTTTTAGTAATATATATAGATAGATATCCTTATATGTTTACTTTCAGAAAGTGGTTTACAAAAATACACAAATCTCTTCACAGATCCCCATTACCTATTCAATCACAATTTAATTAATATTCTGGCTTTGTGGGCTCCCTGCCCTCCAAAAGTGGATAGCTTCACATTTATCCACATTATACTACACCTGCCATTTACATGCCTACCCACTCAATTTGTCTAAATATCTTGAAGCATCTTCACATCTTCCTCACAGAATGCAAACACCCAGTGGCATGCCATCAGCAAATTTAGAAATACTACTTTTGGATCATTTATTTAACATGTTGATGTATGGTATGAAAACCGGGAGGTGTAAGCACTTTCTTACAATACCCCATATGTCACCTTGTGCCACACTGAGAAAAAAAATCATTTACTCCTATTCTATTTCTTGTCTATCAACCAGACTCCAATCCATGCATGTATTTGACCCCTATTACATTTGCTTTAATATTGCCCATTAACCTGTTACGTAAAACTTTATCAAAAGTCTCAAGAAAATCTAAGTACATCATGTCCCTTATCTATTCCAGCAGTATTATCCTCAAGGGGCACATTGCTGCCTCCTAGATAGTAATTTTTCTAAGAGTCTGTGAAGTAATTGCACTAATGTTTTATACAGTCTTTTTCTTTTCACTGTCTTGTATAATTTACGCATAATTTTGCATTGTTTGTGTTGCCTGAGTCTGTGCCTGTAATGCTGCTACTTTCATTGTACCTATATTTTACTTTCAACTTTCGACTTTTGAGATACAGCGTGGAAACAAGTACTTTGGCCCACAGAGTCTGCGCCAACCAGTGATCACCCTGTACACTAGCACTATCCTGCGCACGATGGCCAATTTATAATTTACAGAAGCCAATTAACCTACAAACATGTATGTCTTTGAAGTGTGGGATGAAACCAGAGCACCTTGAAAAAACCCATATGGTCACAAGGACAATGTACAAACTCCGTACAGACAGCACCCATAGTTAAGATCGAACCCGGGTCTCTGGCGCTGTAAGACAACAACTCTACCGTTGCACCACTGTGTTGCCCTTAAACCTTGCCATACATGTAGAATGAAAATCAGCTTGACTTGTTATTGCCAGAAATGTTAATGACAGGACATCTCTCAAGAGATTTAGAACAAAAACAATGAGATATTTCTGGACCTTGTTTGGCCTCAAAGGGAGATTAAATGCTATGTATATATTATTGTCAGGCATAAGGACTCTAGTCAGTTATTAATCATTGTAGTTCTCATAAATACATTACTATATTTTAATGGCCTTAATATGCATTATATATTAACAGTGTTTTTAAAGTTTATGGAACATTATGAACTTCAGTTATAAATCTCACAGAACAAGCCTGTTTTCCCGTGTAATGCTGTGCTACATCAGCTTCAATGATTGCTGTTGTATTGCAAGTTCTCAGAGCAGTCAGCATGGTGCACAGCTGCTATGTCAAAAAGCAAAGTGCTGGAGGAACTCTTGGAGGCTTCTACCATTAATATCCTAGGACCCATCATTAACCAGAACCTCTCATTAGTCAGCCATATAAATATTATAGCTGTAAGCATAGTTCAAACTCTTGGTATATAATGGTGAATGCTTCTTGTCCAGACTTCCCACAGGATACGTCAGAAGTGTGACTGTTTAAGCCAAGATCCAACATCTCACATAAAACCTGGCAACATCCAAGGCAAAGCAGCCTGTTGATTGGAACCCCTGTCGACCAATTTATTCATGGATTATTTCCGTATCTGGTGCACTGTGGCTGCTAAAGGTATGAGAATTACCCTGCAATTACCTGCCTATTCTCCTATCACTGCATCTCTACAAATCTCAGCCACCAAAAATGACAGCAGGCATCTGGAAGTTTCACTTGTTCCAAATTCCCATTCGATTTGCACACTATCCTGACTTGAAAATATGTTGCCATTTATTTTTTAAGTTGCTGAATTTAAGTCCAGAAACTCGCTTACCTAACAGCTTCACCAGAAAAACTGTTGTGGGCCAAGAAAGTGGTTCAACCTTAAGGGTAGGTTGGGATAGGCATTATGTATTGACAGCACCAAGTAAATTATGCCTACATCCTATAAAGAAATCCTCCAATTTTGTAGGAATCTTGCAAGAATTCTTGATCATTATTTTTGTTCATTTCTCAGTGTCTGAAGACCAGTGCTAGTCCAATTCAGCTCTAGTATCAGTCATCATTATTTCACATGGAAATTGTGTAAAATTGAAGATGGATAAATTGAGGAAGTACAGATTGACAGAACAGAATTAGTCTACGCTCCAGATGTCAAATCTTCTGCCTTCCTTGCCCTAATAAAACTGAATTCAACAGTTCATGGACATATGGTAAGTGAAATACATCAGAATGTTAGTGTGTCTCTCTTATGGAGGTGAAATAACTCACGTACCAATGAATTTTTTTCAGATTATTGACTGTTGGTCCTACACATTTTAAATTACTGCTAAAATTGTGTTACACAGCTGATTGTATTGGTATGTTACAAATTACATTCAACAAGAAGTGGTCTATGAATTACATATTAGTTTTATTGGATGAGACTAATTAAAATTATACATTCTGGGATAAAATATGTTTTACTTGGTGCTGTTATTCGGAAGAGCCACATATACAGTAGCTGATTTTTTGAATACTTAAGTGGTGATTGCAATCAACTATTGACATTTATGTATTGTATTATATGGACTGGTTTTATGGTCACCGGTGAATCAACAGCACAATTCGGGATTGAATAAATATGACATTTTTGTTCCTTTGATTATCATTATGAATGTCTTTAGCAGATCAGTGGACATAGAGCTATGTTTTCTTGATGTAATTTTTCTTGCCACAAGTGCAGTGTAAGGATATATGCCAGTTGTGAGATATTCCTCTCTGAACTTAGCAGCGTTCAAGATGGATTGCCTTGATCAGAAATTAGATTTAAAAACTTGTGCTGTATGATGGAATTTTTAGGCTCAAGTTCCTTGTTAATTGATTGGTTTCTGCTTTTCAAATGCAATATATTTAATTAGGGCACATTAAGATAAATTAAAAAAGGAACAATTTTCTATTTCGGCCTCTTCTCCAGGTTGGGAATCACTATTCAAATGTATGAGGGTTGTAGTCCTACAACAGGTCTGACTGATAGGATAGGAGGGATGAAATTCCCAGCAAAACACAGCTTTGATGTTCTGCACAAAGTGGCCTAGTGACCAATCAGTGGCAAATGTACAGCCACCTGTCTGTTAGTACATAGGACACAATGTGCTGGAGTAACCCAGCAGATCAGGCAGCATCTCTAGAAATAAAGGATATGTTAAGTTTCAGGTCGAGGCCCTTTTACATACTGTCTGTCAGCATATCTTGGATTTGAATTGATTCCAAGAATTATATGTGGTGGGGGGTCGTGGGGGGATGGGTGTGCGCATGCGGGGGGAGGGTGGTGTGTGGACGGGGGGGGGGGGTTGCGTGGGTGGATGGTTGTGGGGGGAGGAGATGTGTGGGCGAGGGGGTTGTGGGGAGAGGTGGTGAGTGGGCAGAGGGGGTTGTGGGGGGAGGGGTGTGTGTAGGTGGGGGAGGTTGTGGGGGAAGGGGGGTGTGTGGGCAGCGGGGGGGTTGTGGGGGGAGAGTGGTGTGTGGGTGAGGGGGGTGTGTGGGGGGAGAGGGGTGTGGGTAGGGGGGGAGAGCTTGAAGAAAAGACAGGGAAGAGCCATGGGTGAGAAGGGGGTTTCATGGGGGAGGGGGCAGGAGCCAGCGAGGGGGACCAGAGGGGAAGGGGCTGGAGCTGGCGGTGCGATGGGGACTCAGAGCGTCACTGGTCGTTGGTCGTACTTCTCAGCCGGGATCAGAGTCTCCGCTTTCCGTATGGCGACATCGGCGACATCTCCGACTCTGGGCCTGGCTGGGCCGCTTCCGGTCCCTCCAGTTGGAGACCTCCGCCGGCCACCCGCAGCGTCCCTCGGCTCCAGTAAAGACGCAATGGCGCAGGAAGGGGCGGACCGTCCCGTGGAGTGAGAGGAGAAGAGACTAATCCACGCGGTGCTGACTGGCAGAAAAGGAGATCGATCTGTGCACACGAGGTTTTTATGATTTTCAAATCCCGCTAACTTTTACATTATGCCACCGATTGGAATGAAACTTGGTGCACTCACAGCACAGGAGAATGGTGAGTGAGCTGGCGAAAAATCACAGTGCTATTGCGTACCGTTTTTACACAAATAGTAAAAACGCACAAACCGGAAGATAAGATCAGAGTTTTAGTTATGTATAGATTTTTTAATTTACTTAATTATAGTAGTTTTTAAGTCCAAGAGACTAAAATGTTTTAAATGATCCAGACAGCCTGTACAGCTGGTAAAGTTGCAGGCACACTCTGACAACTGTCATAAAGTCATAGAACTATACAGCATGGTAACAGGTCCTTGTGCCCACTTTGTCCAAGGTGGCATTCTGGGCTGGTCCCATTTGTCCGCTCTTAAATCTGTCCCCTCTCAACTCTCGGTGGTCACGGTGACGCAGTAGTAGAGTTGCTGCCTTACAGCGCTTGTAGCGCCGTTGACCCGGGTTCGATACCGACTACGGGTGCTGTCTGTACGGAGTTTGTACATTCTCCCCATGACCTGCGTGGGTTTCCGCTGAGATCTTCGGTTTCCTCCCACACTCCAAAGACGTACACCATTGGCTTAGTAAATGTAAGAATTGTCCCTAGTGGGTGTAGGATAGTGTTAATGTGCGGGGATCACTGATCGGCGCGGACCCAGTGGGCCAAAGGGCCTGTTTCCACGCTGCATCTCTAAACTAAACTTGACTCCATGCCCTCCAGTTTTGGAATCTTCTAACTTATTGACATATTTACTATAGCTGGTGATCAGAACCTCTCAGTACTCCAAGTTTGGCCCCACCAACGACTTGCATCATAATGGCCCAACCTTTGTACTCAATACCCTTCTCAATGAAGGCAAGGGTACCAAATGTCTTCCTCACCAACCTGACTTGTCACTTTCAGGGAAGTATGCACCTGTACTTCCAGATCGCTCTGTTCATAAGATCATAAGAGAGGGAATAGGCCATTCTGCCCAAATCAGAAATAAAAAGTGGAAATGCTTGCGGCAATCAACGGAGCAGGCAGCATCAGTGAGACAGCAAAACTGTCTTCCGGTTTTGAACTGAAACGTTAACTTTGTGTTTCTATGATGCCCCCTGACATGGTGAGGTGTTTCCAGTACTTTCTGAGGATAAGATTGTCTCAGCTTTGCCCTCCTTCCTGAATTGTTTTCCTTATTCTCCTTTCCTGCAGGGGGGCGAGTGAAGTTCCCAAATATTGCTTAAATATATAGTTATTGGACTTTGCATTTCGGAAAAGTCCCAGCTGAGAGGAAGACAGCAAAATACTGAAAATATTGGGGGTGAAAATGACTTCAGGACAGTTTGTTAGGAAAATGAAAGAAATGGTAACAGAATACTTATACAGCTGAGGGAGTGTAATTTTACGGATGATAAATTGTGTTCAATCAATTGGTGACTTCTTTGACAAAGTACCTAGCATGTTAGATAACAAGGAAGCCAATGGATGTAGCAAATTTTGTTATAGATAACTTGGTCTGTGAAGTGCCCCATAAAAGATTACTGCATTAGATAAGCACCTATGGACTTGAATGTAATAGGTTATGTCCAGGGGGTCAGATATGGGGCTTTATGTGAGGGCCAGATATATTGCCAGTGCAGAGGGGCTAGGAGGAAGGCCAAGTGTGCATCCAGAGTCAAGGTCTGGAATAGTATTAGGTGTGCAGTCAAAGCTGGGACCAGGGGAGTGTTCAGCACTGGGGACCTAAGCAGGTAAGCAGCTATGATCAGGGTAGAATAGGGGGGGGAGGGGGGGGGGGGGGGGGGGGGGGGGGGGGGGCAGGTGTAAGGCTGGACTCGGGGTCAGGAATGAGAGAAGGTATGCAACTGGAGTCGGGGTCAGGAGTAGTGCCCGGTGTGCAGTGAGACCCACGTTGGTCAACATGGGCCGTGTTTGATTATAATCTGATTTCCATACATGAATATACTAAGATCAGTCATGTGCTGCACGTGTTGATCAGAGCCTGGGCTCTACTGTGGAATGTAATTAGGAATGTAATTTAGTCTAACCTTATTCATAGCTAATCCAATTTAAAGCATATATTGCATTCAAGTGTAAGTTAAAAAGGCACAATTTCAAGCAGACAAAAGCTGAAATTGGGGTAAACGTCCTATGTATTTTGCTGTGTTGAATAATCTGCCCCATTCAGTCTTTAAACTAATCATAGGCATCATGCAATTATTTGTAATTTAACATTACTCCAGTTGAAACAACTTATTTACTCCTAATTAATGGAACTAATTGTGTGTGTATATATTGCAAGATTACCTCTTTTTCTCTTCCCTCCCATGGTAAAGATAATGATTTATTTCAATAGTTTGAGCAATTGACTACAAATAGAATGAAAGAGAAATGCAGTGTGGAAATGGGGCCTTTTAGCCCAACATGCCCATGTCAACCAAGATGCCCCATCTTAGCTTGTTCCATTTGCCGGTATTTAGCTTGTATTCCTTTAAATCTATCTTATCCATGTACATGTAAACATGAGTGTTAAAATATTATTATTATACCTGCATGGATAATATCAAATTTAGCAGACTAGCAAAATTAAAAATATATATAGCATTTATCCCTGGGAATAAACTTCCCAGTTTATTTGTATTCATACTCTTCATCAATCAATTGTTTTCAAGTATTTATTTTTCAAGTATTCCTTTTTCTCTGGGATGGGAAATCAAAAATGAAAGAGCATAGGTGTAAGGTGAGAATGGAAGGATTTAATAGGACTCTGAGGGGCAGCGTTTTCACACAGTGGTGGTACGTTTATGGAATGAGCTGCCAGAGGAAGACATTGAAGCAGGTACAATAATGACATTGTGGTGGCACTTGGTGGTAGGCCACAGGCAGAGCAAACCCTCAGCTCTGGAGGGATGAGTTAGGTGTCTCGGTGTGGGAGGCATAAGTCACGGGGTTGACCTGTAGGGGTATTTAAGGTCGGGCAACACCCGTGCCCTTTTGTTGGAGTAGGGAGCAGCACTGTAATATTAATAAATATGTTTCGTTCACACAACTTTGTGTTCTGACTAATTCTTGGCTGGACTCCTGTGAGTCCCCGCTATAACATAAGACATTTGGATAGGCATGTGGGTAGGAAAGGTTCAGAGCTATATGGGTCTATCGCTGGCAAATGGCACAAGTGTAGATGGGAATCTTGGTCAGCATGGATGAGTTGGGTTGAAAGGCCCCTTATGACACTACGACTAAAAGTATTGTAATGTATTCAATATGTTTTGAATCACAATTTATACTATCCGTTATGGCATTTAAACAGACATCTGTTCCGTTAAATCAAAAACAAATTCCCACTTGAATGTGCTTCTGTGGTAAAAACACTGATACATGTTTGAGCATGATCCTACAAGTGTCTACAGACTATCTATTGATCATCTTTTAATATTATCAGAATCATTTCAATCCAATTCTAATCTAACATCACAATGATAGTAAACCATAAACTTAAACAATATAATGAGAGTGAAGATGGACGATTTCCTTCTCATCTCAATTTGGATAGCTTAAGGAGCTGACGCTAGATGTTGAGTTTAAAGTAATGTGTTAGTTTATTCTGAGCCCTATCATGGAAGATTGCAGGTGGACAGAAAAAAAAATTCAAAAACGTGCTCATCCCCACAGTGCTTCATCCCCACAGACTCCTTGGAATCTTTAGTCCATAACAACAGAAAATAATGTAGATGTTATATGTTTATTGAGCATGGGAGATGTTTATTGAGAACCTCAAGGCCATTTGCCAGAAGCACCCAGTAGTCATTTATAAGCAATGCCTCACAAACTATCTACCCACCTATTCTGTCAATCATTTTCTGGAAGATTGCTGTTCTCACATTGACCTTATTAGCTATTTTGTACCCTCAAAAGTGCAGTGAAAGTAAGTCATCCTTGATCCTGAGGGACTGGCTAAAAAGAAGAGAAAGATCTTAGTACAAATTTGGAAAAGTGATTTTAGTTCAGATATGTATTATGGCAATGTAATTAATAACATAGCAATCAAGGTAACATACTAAACCGGTTATGATATTGAGTTTATAAATCTGCAGATGTTGGTGACATTCTTTAGCAGTAAGTATCACCAGTCAGGATTACTCAAGTACATTTATTTTTACAAATACAAAATACAGCAGAAACAGGAAATCTGAAATTTAAAAAATGGTAGAAATACTTGGACAGAATCTACAGACATGAAAGCAAGGTAAATTATTTTTGTCAAAACTTCAATTATCTTTCTGACCTATTCGCTGCTTTCATTAAATAACACCAAATCTTACATCAAGCTGATTGATGATGCTGAACATTAATCATGTTTACATATTTTGTTCTATTAGTTGCCTTCCTCATGTTTTGGTGCCCTTGCCTGTTTTTAGATGGTGCTTTTCAAAATATTATTTTGCTCTGCTAAACTTAAAACCTTTTGGAAGCACAAGAGAATACAGGTGCTGGAATCTTGAACAAGTAACTGGAGGGAGAGAAAAATATAACTACTGGAAATAAATCGCTTCTATTGGCACGTGTTCAACGGTACACCATGAAAGGATGTAACATACAGCCTTTAGTATGTTACAGTAAAGACTCATGTACTGTACGATTTATCCTCCTAATTGCTTACTGGACCAGAAATGATCTTCCATTGATTTGTGTGCGAGGATATCCAGGTCTCTTTGAAGACAACAGTAGAGCTGCCACCAAATCTCCTTGCCTCTGGTGTTGTCTGTGTGGAATTTCCAGTCTTTTCCCACATTTCAAAGATGTGAGGGTTGACAAATTAATTGGCAAATGTAAGATTTCAGTATGTGGTATTTGGGGAGAATTGATGGGAATATGGGGAGAATACCGTTTGATCAATGCAAGTGGGTGCTTTATGGTCAGAATTGATTCATGGAGCCAATATTGTATGCCTCTGTGACTAGCATATTTCAATCCATAAAACAACTCTGCCTTTCTACTTTTTTCCGCTAAAGTGGATGACTTCAACTTATTTTATGCATTATATTCCATTTCCCACGTACTTGACATTCATTTACCCCATCAATATCTTCCATAAGCCTCTGAGCATCCTTCTCTCAGCCCATACAGCAATAGCAAACATAAATTGCCCTTCTACCATCCAACTCATTGATTATTGATTGTGAGCAGTTGAGCATCAAAGCACTGATGGCACAGTGACACATCTAGTACAGTTGCTCCCTCACAGTGCTAGAGATGACGGTTCAATCATGGAGTTTGTACGTTTTTGTGACTGCATAGTTTTGCTTCAGGTACTCTGGTTTCCTCCTATGTCCCAAAAATATGTGGCTCGGTAGATTAATTGGCCACTGTAAATTGCCCACAGTGTATAGGTAAATGGCAGAAATTGAGGAGAGGTTTAGGTTATGATTTGATTAGATTAGATTAGAGATATAGAATGGAAACAGGCCCTTTGGCCCACAGAGTCCACACCAACCAGAGATCCCAATACATTAACACTACCCTACACACACTTGGAACAATTTACATTTATACCGTCAATTAATCTTCAAACCTGTAGTGTGGAGTGTGGGAGAAAACTGAAAATCTCAGAGAAAACCCAAAAAGGTCACGGGGAGAATGTACAAACTCCGTACAGATACCACCCGTAGTCTCCCTGGTCTCCAGTGCTGCAAGCGCTGTAAGGCAGCAACTCTACCTCTGCGCCATCGTGCCATAAGCATGTGACGAGGAAGTGGGGAGAATAATAGGATCAGTGAGGACTCATTGGGCCAAATGGCATAATTCAATGCTGTACCACGATGACTTTTTAACTCAGTGGACAATTGTGGAGACAGTGGACTCACAACCTGAAAATGATCAACTTATTTATGCATATTCTATTTCTGCCTGTATCCGATCATCAGTTCACATCATTATATTGCCTCCATTTATCCCCATGTGCTGTAATTTAGTTTAATAATTTGTGCAGTGCCTTGTGAAAGTGCATCGATAGGTTCACACTTCTCTCTTCTGCTAGTTACAATCACAATACCAACACATTTGTCAAATATAATTTCCTTTTCATAATTTCATGTTAAATCTGACAAGTTCAGTTATTATACGACACCTGCAAAAGCTTTTTTAATTATAGATTTCTGAATTTCCCTTTCTATTGATGGCTGGTAATTGGTGCATACTTCCTTGTATTCTCTCTACATCTATTCTTAAATACTGAGATTATATTTGCTATCTTTCAATTTGTGGGAAGCATTTGAGAATCCATGGATTTGTAGAATTTGACAATTTATGCACCTCCATGCTGCCTTCTTTAAAACCATTATGTGCAGGTCACTGGTTTCCTGGATTTATCATTTGTTCAGGCTCATTTAGATCTCCAAGATTAGCGTTTGTATTAATGTTAATTTCTATGATCTGATCATTTATTCTAGACCTGTAGTGCTCCTTTTTATGGGAGGGTGTCAGATTACAAAATTACAACTCAATACCGATGGCCCCGATAGATAGTAAGGAAGATAGATACAATATGCTGGAGTAGCTCAGTAGGTCAGGCAGTATTTCTTGAAAAAAGGAAGAGGTGACGTTTCGGGTCGGAATTTTGAAACGTCACCGATTCCTTTTCTCCAGAGATGCTGGCTGACCCGCTGAGTTACTCCAGCATTTTGTGTCTGTCTATGGTGTAAACCAGCATCTGCAGTTCCTTCCTACACTGGATAGTAAAAGCTGATTTGCTTTTTTCACAATGAATCTGGGGGAGTTGCTAACGAACCTTTCAACTAGTCCCAGAATCAGATAAAGTAGCTATTAGGGTACACAAACATGCTGGAGAAACTCAGCGGGTGCAGCAGCATCTATGGAGCGAAGGAAATAGGTGATGTTTCGGGCCGAAACCCTTCTTCAGACTGATGGGGGGTGGGGGGGAGAAGGAAGGAAAAAGGGAGGAGGAGGAGCCCGAGGGCGGGGGGATGGGAGGAGACAGCTCGAGGGTTAAGGAAGGGGAGGAGACAGCAAGGGCTAGCAAAATCGGGAGAATTCAATGTTCATGCCATCCGGACGCAAGCAACCCAGGCGGAATATGAGGTGCTGTTCCTCCAATTTCCGGTGTTGCTCACTCTGACAATGGAGGAGACCCAGGACAGAGATGTCGGATTGGGAATGGGAGGGGGAGTTGAAGTGCTGAGCCACCGGGAGTTCAGGTAGGTTATTGCGGACTGAGCGGAGGTGTTCGGCGAAACGATCGCCCAACCTCTGCTTATTCTCACCGATGTAAATCAGCTGACATCTAGAGCAGCGGATGCAGTAGATGAGGTTGGAGGAGATACAGGTGAACCTTTGTCGCACCTGGAACGACTGCTTGGGTCCTTGAATGGAGTCGAGGGGGGAGGTGAAGGGACAGGTGTTGCATTTCTTGCGGTTGCCACGGAAAGTGCCCGGGGAGGGGGTGGTACGGGAGGGAAGGTAAGAATTGATAAGGGAGTTGCAGAGGGAGCGGTCTTTGCAGAAGGCAGCTATTAGGATGGGCTCTCACAATTTTAACTTGTTCCACCATCTCTTCCTCTCTTTTAAGGATCAGATATCCAGAACATTGGGGTGTATTTGTTTGTGTGTGACAGGCTGAAAGGCAGACAGATGCATTTCGGTTTAAGGCAACATTTTGCAGCACAAACCTAATATTGTGAATGTAAAAATTCATAATTAAGGTGGGCACTGTTGTATAGAATTCTTATCTTTTATAGTTGCATCATATTGTGCCGTATGCAGCTATCCAAATGGAGGAAATTGAAGGAATGACATTTGCATCGGTGTGAACATTGTGCGTTTTGAACAGGTGGTCAGCAGAATTCTATGTTTGCCATATCACACCCTGGGTTACAGACATGGTAACAAAATAATCAAGATTCTTGGCTACTTAATTGTGTCCACCAAAATAAAAATTCCCTTTTGATAATCCTTTATGCAATGTTTCTGCTGTAAATATTTGCTAAATTTATTGAATCAAATTCTTGTTACAGTTAAAATAAAAATATCTCAACTCTGCAAGCATTTGCAAATGTATGGCTGAACCTTTGATAGTATAACAGTACTGATATAGTCTCCAAAACCAGGGGGAGCTACTGATCAGTACCTGTATTTCACTGACACCAAATGACTCTGTGCATATTGGAATAAAACGGGGAAAAAATCTGCTACAGAATAGTAAGTCATATTTTATCTGATTAGAAATTACATGGTGAAGCCTTTTCCTGGAAGCCACTAACATTGCAGGACACCAGCATGTAAATATAAAATGACTGTAATGTGATCTTCAATACCTAGGTGCAGAATAATAATCAGCCTGGGCTTGTGTTACAGTGCTGTGAGGCTCTAGTAGCATTGGTTGATTTTGATACTGGAAAATCATCTTGGTGGTGCATTTCAAGATTGTTTTATAATCTTTAAACGCACAAGGAAAGCTAACGAGTACTAATCAAAATGTTGCTTTATGATAAAAGATATAAACATTACTGTGAGTACCTCTGGACAATGGGACTTGTAATGAAGTTTATATAATGTAGGCCATCATACATATGATGAGAAAGTCAGGAAAGGTTGACAATATTTTATACATTTCCTTGTGTAATTATTCCTTCTGATTGTTTTTACTCATGAACCAATCAATAACATGGATTTCAGATACAAAAAAGGGTATGCAACCTAATAAATTATAGGGTGAATAATATAATACCATTTATGATTTAAAAAAATGCTTAACTCTTGAGTACTGCCAAGAATACTTAGATTGTGTTTGTAGAATCTAAAGAGCTGCATTGCAGAGAAGTAGGGACTAACAGATCCCTCAATGCTTTTCGTGTTGATCAGAGATTCTTGTTTCCATGCCAACATACTGTAAGTGGAGAAGCATGCAGTGCTGCAGTTTAATCTTTTTGGAGGAAACTGTCAGTTACAAATATTGTTACACCCACTATTTGTAGGAAAAGCATGCTAACTTGATAGTGTACTGTCAGTTTCCTTTCCTTCCCATTGCTTCACTCGATTATCTTTCCCCATCCTTTATGAAGTGTTCTGATTCATGTCAGGGAATGGCTTTGTTGAAACGGATTTATTGTTAAGTTACTATTATTTTTATGTGGTGCGAGTTTAATGGGGGTCCATAGGCATTAATTTTTCTTTGGAAGACATCGGAGCTGACCCCTATCCACATTTTATGCAACATCCAATATAAAAATGGGAATCAGTATTCTGAAGTGCCAGCATTTTTTTTCACTCATGGTATGTAGCTGTAACTGGCAAGACCTATGATGCAAGATGAGAAGTGAAGATTCACACATAATGCTGCTAGGTAGGGTATCTCAGCATTTTGACTCGGCATCTTTTAACGAATTGTAATTTATGTGCAAGTAAAGATAGTGCGTGATTTGAAAGTGATGGTCCTCAGCCATTGGTCTTTTGGTTAAGGAGCTTGCATGTAAGGGAGTTGCTACTGAAAAACCTCTTTGGCAAATTCCCACAGTGCATTCTGTGCACACGTCAACCAAGGAAGAAGGTCAAGTGTGCTTAAATTGTGAGTGTTCACTATTGATCGAGTAGCAGCCCAGGATTTATGTTTTACTTGCAGCCCAGGCATACTTGCTTTTCTATGCCTGAGGAATTTTCTTTTTGTAGTCTTGGCTTTATAATTTTAATGAGTGTGGCATTTGTTACCCTCCCCTTGAGAAGTTGGTGGTGGATCAAGCCCTTGAAACACTGCATGCTACTTTGTGAAGGCATTCACACAGTGCTGGGTAGAGATTTTGAGTGGCAAAGGATCAATGATTTATTTCCAAGTTGAGATGGTGTGCGAATTGAAGGGGAACCTGCAGGTGGTGGTCCCGCTACTACGGCTGTGTATATTAAGCCTTCATGAGTGTGAAGGGTGTAGCCCAGCAGAGTAACTGTATGGTGCTTCAGTGACAGTGGGAATAAAGATTAAGAATGGGAAAGTTTGTCTTGGATGGGAGGCAACCTGCTTGTATTGTTAGAGCAGGACTCATCCTTGCAAATGAAATATCCGTCATGCTTTCAATTGTTTCATGTTTTATAGTCTCTGCAAAGTTTTATATTGTTGTGCAAAGCCCCTTGGGCAACAGTGACCATCATATGGTGGAATTCTGCATTAGGATTGAATGTGACACAGTTAATTCAGAGACTAGGGCCCTGAACTTAAAGAAAGGAGACTTTGAAGGTATGAGAAGGGAATTGGCGAGGATAGACAGGCAAATTATACTTCAAGGGTTGACTGACGGTGAAGATGCAATGGCAAAGATTTAAAGACTGCATGGATGAACTTCAAAAATTGTTCATCCCTGTCTGGCAAAAAAATAAAACTGGGAAGGCGGCTCAACCGTGGCTAAAGATGGAAATCAAGGATAGTGTTAAATCCAAGGAAAGGGCATATAAATTGTCCAAAGGAAGTAGCAAACCAGAGAACGGGGAGACATTTAGAACACAACAGAGGAGGACAAATGGGTTAATTAAGACGGGGGGGGGGGAGGGGAAGAGCATGAAAGAAAGCTTGCTGGGAAATAAAAACGGACTCTAAAAACTTCTTTAGATATGTAAAAAGGAAAAGATTAGTGAAGACAAATGTGGGTCCCTTACAATCAGAGACAGGTGAATTTATAATGGAAATCAAAGAAATGGCAGAACAGTTAAACGAGTACTTTGGTTCAATCTTCACTGAGGAAGACACAAACAATCTCTCAGAAATACTCGGGGACCGAAGATCTAGTGGGAGGAATTAACTGAAGGGAATCCACATGTCAGGAAATGGTGTTAGGTAAACTGTTGGGACTGAAGGCAGATAAATCCCCAGGGCCTGATGGTCTACATCCTAGAGTACTCAAGGAGGTGGCCCATGAAATCATGGATGCATTGTTGATCATTTTCCAATGTTCTCTTGACTCTGGATCAGTTCCTGTGGACTGGTGGATAGCCAATGTAACCCCACTTTTTAAGAAAGGAGGGAGAGAGAAAACGGGGAATTATAGACCAGTTAGTCTTACATTGTATGTAGGAAAGATGCTTGAGTCGATTGCTAAGGATGTTATAGCAGCGCATTTGGAAAGCAGTGACAGGATCGGTGAAAGTCTGCATAGGTTTATAAAGGGGAAGCCATGCTTGACTAATCTTCTTGACTAATTTTTTGAGGACGTAACAAGTAGAATGGATAAGGGAGAGCCAGTGGATGTGGTTCCATTATAAATTCACCTGTCTCTGATTCCTCAATAATTAAGTTTGCTGATGACACTGTGGTGGTGGGCCTGATCTCAGACAATGACGAGAAGGCCTACCGGGAGGAGGTGGCTGGTCTAGCACTCTGGTGCCAGGATAACAGCCTCCTCTTGAACATCAAAAAAACGAAGGAGCTGATCATGGACTTTAGGAGGGCACATCATCCGAGGACGTACACTCCATTGAGGATAAATGGGGATCCTGTGGATAGGGTGAACTGTTTTAAATATCTGGGAGTCCACATCTCCGAGGATATGACATGGGCATCACACGCCTCAGCACTCGTGAGTAAGGCAAGGCAGCGCCTTTACCACCTCAGGCAATTGAGGAAATTCAGAGTGTCTCCGTGGATCCTCCAGTGCTTCTACATAGCGGCGGTGGAAAGCATCTTGTCCGGGAACATTACCATCTGGTTTGGGAATTGCTCTGCCAAGGACAAGAAGGCTCTGCAGAGAGTAGTGCGTTCGGCCGAACGCACTATTGGAACTTCACTTGCCCCCCTGCAGGAACTATACATCAGGAGGTGCAACTCCAGAGCCAACAATATCATGAGAGACCCCTTCCACCCCTGCAACGGACTGTTCCAGCTGCTACGGTCAGGCAAACGCCTCCGTTGCCATGCGGTGAGAACGGAGAGGTTGAGAAGGAGTTTCTTCCCAGAGGCCATTCGGACTGTAAACGCCTATCTCACCGGGGACTAACTCTATTGAACGCTTTTCCTTCCATTATTTATTATGGAAAAGAATATGTGTGTTATGATTGTGTTTATAGTTTGTTTGGTTGTTTGTCTTTTGCACAAAAGTCCGCGAGCATTGCCACTTTCATTTCACTGCACATCTCGTATGTGTATGTGACAAATAAACTTGACTTAACTTGACTTGGTGTATGGACTTTCGAAAAGCCTTTGACAATGTCCCACATAAGATTAGTGTGCAAAATTAGAGCACATGTTATTGGGGGTAGGGTATTAACATGGGTAGAGAACTGGTTGGCAGACAGGAAGCAAAGAGTGGGAATTAATGGGTCCTTTTCAGAATGGTAGGCAATAACTAGTGGGGTGCCAGTTATTTACAATATATATTAACGATTTAGACGAGGGAATTAAATGTGGATGACACAAAGCTAGGTGACAGTGTGAGTTGCGATGAGGATGCTATGAGGCTGCAGGGTGACTTGGATAGGTTGGGTGAGTGGGCAGATGCATGGCAGATGCAGTATATTGTGGATAAATGTGAGGTTATCCACTTTGGTGGCAAGAACAGGAAGGCAAATTATTATCTGAATGGTGTCAGGTTAGGAAAAGGGGAGGTGCAATGAGATCTGGGTGTGCTTGTTCATCAGTCACTGAAAGTAAGCATGCAGGTACAGCAGGCAGCGAAGAAAGCTCATGGCATGTTGGCCTTCATTGGGAGAAGATTTGAGTTTAGGAGCAAGGAGGTCCTACTGCAGTTGTACAGGGCTCTGGTGATTCTGCACCTGGAGTATTGTGTGCAAATTTGGTCATTATTGCTATTGAGGGAGTGCAGCGTATGTTCACCAGGTTAATTTCTGGGATGGCGGGAATGACATATGATGAAAGAATGGGTCGATTGGGCTTGTATTCACTGAGGGGGGGGGGGGTATGGTGGGGGTAGGGGGTTATGGTGAGGGTAGGGGGGATATGGTGAGGGTAGGGGGGATATGGTGAGGGTAGGGGAGGTGGTGGGTGTAGGGGGGGTGGTGGGTGTAGGGGGGGTGGTGTGGGTGGGGGGGGATGGTGAGTGTGGGGGGGGGGAGGGGGTGGTGGGGGTAGGGGGGATGGTGGATGTAGGGGGGGTTGTGGAGGTAGGGGGAGATGGTGGGTGTAGGGGGGTAATGGAGGTAGGGGGATTGTGGGGGTAGGGGAGGGGGCGTGTGTGGTGGGGAGAGGGGTATGTATGGTAGGGGAGTGGAGGAGGGGTCTGTGTGGTAGGGGGTAGTGTGAGGGGAGGGTGAGGGGAGGGGTTTTTTTTAGGGGAGAGGGGAGGGTGTAGGGGGGGTGTAGGGGAGGGGTGGTGGTGTAGGGGAGGGGGGTTGTAGGGAAGGGGGGGTGTGTAGGGGAGGGAGGGTGTGAGGGGGGGGGGGGTGGGGGGTTGCGGGGGCAGGGGAGGGGGTGTATTTGGGAGGGGCCCCCGCTCGCATTACAGCATTATGGGGGATCGTTTTTGCACAAATTTAATTACAACTCAGACCGGAAGTGGTCAAGATGAGAGTTTTAGTAATAGTATAGATAGATATACAATTCGTAAAGGATTGGACAGGCTAAATGCAGGAAAAATGTTCCCGATATTGGGGGAGTCCAGAACCAGAGCTCACAGTTTAAGAATAAGGGGTAGGCCATTTAGGACTGAGATGAGGAAAAACGCCTTAATCCAGAGAGTTGTGAATCTGTGGAATTCTCTGCCACAGAAGGCAGTGGAGGGCAATTCACTGGATGTTTTCAAGAGAGAGTTAAATCTCGCTCTTTGGGCTAAAGAAATCAAGGGATATGAGGAAAAAGCAGGAACGGGGTACTGATTTTAGATGATCAGCCATGATCATATTGAATGGCGGTGCTGGCTCGAAAGGCCGAATGGCCTACTACTGCACCTATTTGTCTATGTTTCTATGTCTGTAGGTAGACTTTGGGGAGGCTAGAGATGAGTCACCTGCCACAGGATATCAGCCGCTGTTCCATTCTTTCATGCACTGCATTTATATGACAGGCCCAGTTGAAATGTGACTAGTACCAATCTTCATTGTTTTGATGTGCGGGGGACTTGGTAAAAGTAATGTCACTTAAAGTCAAGGAACGCAGTTGCTCGTGTTGGAGATTGTCAATACCAGCCACCTCTATGGCATGTATGTGACTTGTCACTTATCTGCCCATGCCTGAATATTGTTGAGGTCTATTTGTACAAGACGGGCACAGCTTAATTTTCTGATTATTATGAATGGAACTGAACATTACGCATTCATCCATCCCAAAGTCAAGGGGGCAAAGGAAGGATTCCTCAGACATGGGAAAGTAACTATGCCTAGATTGGAAATCATAAATCTTGGTCTGTTTCTGAATGGATACTACTTTGGAACATATTGTGGAGGGAGATCATTGATGAAGCAGAGTAGGTCTTGGAAATCATCTTGAGGAAGTCTTGCCAGGATGTCCTACGTTTGGGATGATTGACCTTCAGAAACTGTAGGCATCTTCTTTTCTTTGAGACATTACCAACCCACTTCAGTGTTTCCTCCCAAATGCCCATTTAGTTTAATTTTACTAGAGCTCCTTAACACCTTGACACCACACTCAGTTAAATGCCTAGATGTCATATAGACGATGGCATCCATCCCATAAAACTCAAGTGTGCCCCTTCCCAGGGTCACTGTTGCAGAAGTTCGGCCTTCCTGAGGGTGAATCCAGGGAAAGCAACTGGCCCAGATGGAGTCCCTGGCCATGTCCTTAGAAACAGTGTGGACGAACCAGCGGGAGTATTGACGGATATCTTTAGTCTTTCCCTACTCCATTTTGAGGTACCCACGTGCTTCAAGATGACCACTATCATCTTGACAGCCTTGGCATTCACCAGTGCTTTGAGAGGTTGGTTATGGAACGCATTAAATCTAGTCTATCAAACAATCTTGACCCATTGTTCACCTACTGCCATAACAGGTCCAAGGCTGATACCATATCCCTGGCCCTACATTCATCTCTGGAGCACCAGGATAAGAGCGACACCTAACTCAGACTTCTATTCACAGATTACCACTCTGCTTTTAATACCAAGATCACATGCAAGCTCATCCCCAAATTTGTGGAACTTGGAGTCAGCACTCATCTCTACAACTGGATCCTCGACTTCTTGACCAACAGACTACGATCATTGAGGATAGGGGATCATTCTCTACGATAATCCTCTACATTGGTGGTCCACAAGGATGCATTCTCAGCTCCCTTCTTTACTCCGCATACACCCACGACTTCAGCGAGAGATACAGAAATGTGAAAATGCATACACCCAGATTCAGGAACAATTTCTTCCCAACTGTTATCAGGCAACTGAACCATCCTATCACCAACTGGAGAGCGGTCCTGACCTACAATTACCTAATTGGAGACCATTGGACTATCTTTAATGGGACTTTACTGGACTTTATCTTGTACGAATCATTATTTCCTCTATCCAGCATCTGTATGCTGTGGACAACTCAATTGTAATCATGTATAATCTTTCCACTGACTGAATAGCATGCAACAAAAAGCTTTACACTGTACCTTGGTACACATGACAATAGACTAAATTAACCTAATGTCAAGGGCAATCACTTTGAACTCATCTCTCTTTCACTTTCAGCTCAATGCTCCTTTTGGGCTATGACAATAAGGTGAAGTGCAGAAGTTCAGTTTGAAATCTAGTCTGGGTAATGGTGACATCTGAGAGTGCTGTTGATGTGTCATTACCTTAAATGAATGATTGAGTGGTAATTAACTTGATGTAGACTTGTCTTAACTTTTATATTTAGTGCATCTCTATTATTTTGTGAATATTAGTGTTGTAACTGTACTGGAATAGTTTGACTGGAGTCAGTGTCACACAGCGTGGAAATAGGCCCTTCAGCCCAACTTGCCCAAGCTGACCAAGATGCCCTATCTAGACTAGTCCCACCTGCCCAGGTTTGGCCCATATCCCTCTAAACCGTTCCTTTCCTTGAAATTGTCCACATGTCTTTTAAATGTTGTTATAATACCTGCCTCAACTACCTCCTCTGGCAGCTCATTCCATATATCAACCACCCTCTGTTTGCAAAAACTGTCCCTCAATTACCTTTTTAATCTATCCCCCCTCACCTTAAACATATGTCCTCTGGTTCTTGATTTCCCTACTCTGTGTAAAAGATTCTGGGTATACACCCCTAAAGATCACCCCTAAACCTCCTGCACTCCTTGGAATAAAGTAACAGCATGCCCAATCTCTCTTTATAGCTCAGCTCCTCAAATCCTGGTGACATCCTTGCCAATCTTCTCTGCACTCTTTCATAGAAACATAGAAACATAGAAAATAGGAGCAGGAGTAGGCCATTCGGCCCTTCGAGCCTGCACCGCCATTCAATATGATCATGGCTGATCATCCAACTCAGTATCCTGTACCTGCCTTCTCTCCATACCCCCTTATCCCTTTAGCCACAAGGGCCACATCTAACTCCCTCTTAAATATAGAAAATGAACTGGCCTCAACTACCTTCTGTGGCAGAGAGTTCCAGA
The DNA here is from genome assembly GCF_010909765.2 of Amblyraja radiata. NCBI lineage: Eukaryota > Metazoa > Chordata > Chondrichthyes > Rajiformes > Rajidae > Amblyraja > Amblyraja radiata. The sequence continues at coordinate 30,807,028 of NC_045965.1, forward strand.
GACTCACCACTCTCTGTGTGAAAAATGTTTTTCTCATCTCGGTCCTAAAGGATTTCCCCTTTATCCTTAAACTGTGACCCCTTGTCCTGGACTTCCCCCACATCGGGAACAATCTTCCTGCATCTAGCCTGTCCAACCCCCTAAGAATTTTGTAAGTTTCTATAAGATCCCCCCTCAATCTTCTAAATTCTAGCGAGTACAAGCCAAGTCTATCGTCTTTCTTCATATGAAAGTCCTGACATCCCTGGTGAACCTTCTCTGTACTTCTCTGTACTTCTCTGTGCAAGAATGTTTTTCCTCAGATTTGGAGACCAAAACTGTACACAATACTCCAGGTGTGGTCTCACCAATACCCTGTACAACTGCAGTAGAACCTCCCTGCTCCTATACTCAAATCCTTTTGCTATGAATGCTAACATACCATTCGCTTTTTTCACTGTCTGCTGCACCTGCATGCCTACTTTCAATGACTGGTGTACCATGACACCCAGGTCTCGTTGCATCTCCCCTTTTCCTAACCGGCCACCATTCAGATAATAGTCTACTTTCCTGTTTTTGCCACCAAAGTGGCTAACCTCACATTTATCCACATTATACTGCATCTGCCATGCATTTGCCCACTCACCCAGCCTATCCAAGTCACCTTGCAGCCTCCTAGCATCCTCCTCACAGCTAACACTGCCCCCCAGCTTCGTGTCATCCGCAAACTTGGAGATATAGCCTTCAATTCCCTCATCCAGATCATTAATATATATTGTAAATAGCTGGGGTGCCAGCACTGAGCCTTGCGGTACCCCACTAGTCACTGCCCGCCATTGTGAAAAGGACCCGTTTACTCCTACTCTTTGCTTCCTGTTTGCCAGCCAGTTCTCTATCCACATCAATACTGAACCCCCAATGCCGTGTGCTTTAAGTTTGTATACTGATCTCTTATGTGGGACCTTGTCGAAAGCCTTCTGAAAGTCCAGATATAACACATCCACTGGTTCTCCCTTATCCACTCTACTAGTTACATCCTCAAAAAATTCTATAAGATTCGTCAGACATGATTTACCTTTAGTAAATCCATGCTGACTTTGTCCAATGATTTCACCACTTTCCAAATGTGATGCTATCCCATCTTTAATAACTGATTAGCAGTTTCCCCACTACCGATGTTAGGCTAACTGGTCGGTAATTTGTTTTCTCTCTCCCTCCCTTTTTAAAAAGTGGGGTTACATTAGCTACCCTCCATTCCTCAGGAACTACTCCAGAATCTAAAGAGTTTTGAAAAATTATCACTAATGCATCCACTATTTCTGGGGCTACTTCCTTTAGTACTCTGGGATGCAGCCTATCCGGCCCTGGGGATTTATCGGCCTTTAATCCATTCAATTTACCTAACACCACTTCCCGGCTAACCTGGATTTCACTCAGTTCCTCCATCTCATTTGACCCGCGGTCCCCTGCTATTTCCGGCTTTCCTGCATAATGACATCCTTCCTACAGCAGGGTCACCAAAACTGAACACAATACTCCAAATGCGTCCTCACCAATACATTGTACAACTGTAACAGCCTGGGCTACAACACTCCTCAGAACCAAGAATCTTGTACTTATCTGTATTAAACTCCATTAACCATTCCTCAGCGCACTTGCTCAACTGATCAAGATCCTGTTGTAATTTTTGAGAACCATCTTTGCTATCTATTATACCATCCACTTTAGTGCCATCTGCAACCTTATTAATCATGTACATTCTCCTCCAAATTGGAGGAGCACATTTTTGGTATTACAATCAGGATATTTTCTCTTTCCATAGCCTTTACTCCTTTCAATGTTGTTGGTCATGGAGTAAATTGAATTGGTTAAAGACCGGTTCTATGATGATGGGATTCTTAAAAGGAACCTGAGATGATTTCTCCATTAAATATTTTAAAAATGAAGCCCTTTCCCAGTCATGTCCTTTGCTGGAATATGACCCCTGGATCATTATCAGAGAGCCTTCCAACCAGTTGATGAAAAAGCCATCACAACTTTAAGCTCTACCACCACTCCACCACTTGACGCTTAACCATCAATGTACAATTCTGTTTTGAATAAACTTAAAGAAAACATTTCTTGGGATGAGAGTATTTTTGACTGGTCTAGGCTTTTTGTTGTTCCCCTAAGTTAGCTGGCAGTAGATCTTTTCCTTGAATCAATCCATGGTAGTGTTTTGATAAATTCCTTTTGTGCACAGTTAGGAATTTACACTGGAGTTCCATATAAGCACAGATGCGTTGTTTCATATGCAGTATGTTAATAATTCCTTTGGGCTCTTAAAACAGCAACTTGGCAATCACTATTTATTGATAAAAGATTTTTATTTCCAAGTTTGAGTCATAAAATAAAAGGCCATTCAGATCATTGAGTCCATGCTGGCATGCTGTAGAGTCATGTTTCCTTATTCCACCTGCTCTTGCATTCCTGGAATTGCCTTTACAAATTATTGATTGCCTTTGCATCAGTACTGGGGAAACAAGTTCAAGGTCATCATCCCTATTGTCATGAAATAAAGCTAAGGATAGTATGGTGGTACAGGTTGTAGAACTGCTGCCTCATAGTTCCATCTATGCAGGTTCAATGCTGACAACTGGTAGTGTCTGTGTAGATTTGCACATTCTCCCTGTGGCCATGTGTTTCCTTTAGGGTACTCTGATTTCCTCCCTCATCCCAAAAATATGTGGATTAGTTAATTAGCCTGTGTAAATATCCCCCAGTGTGAAATTGAGTGATGTAATTTGTAGAAGGAGTTGATGGGAATATAGGAAGAATAAGAAGGGTAGGATTGGTGTAAAAAAAGACTGGATGCTTGATAGCTAGAATGGACGGTGGGCCTAAAGGTCTATTTCCCTGATGTATATTTTTGATGACTCTGCCTCTATCTTTGTATCTTTTTCTCTAAAACCTGAAATCTGTATTCTTTGTATGTTATAACCAGTTGATGACAGTAACTTTGTACACCGTTTAACAACTCTCCTTACGGCCTCCTTTGCTCCAATAAAAAATACCACAAATTTTAAAGACCTAACCCTGTAGCTAAAATCTCTCCTTCCTGGAGACTTTATGGTAAATTACACAGCACCCTCTCAAGAACCTTCATATGCTTCCTAAAATAGGGCGATCAGAACGAGATGCAAGAGTTGTGGATTAACCTCTTCATAAAAACTTATTTGCTATATTATCCCCTCAGTATCTCTATTCATGAAGCCACAAATCCCAATATGCTGTTTTGACTATGCTCTTACAATGCCCTGCCACTTTCAAAGATCTGTTTATGCTGATATTCCTTAATTAACTCCAACCTCCTGAATATCCATTCATTTTTCCCTTAATTATTCTTTCTAAAATCTGCTGTTAAATTTGGAATAGAGAAAAACTGCAGAATCTAGAAATCCGAAATAAAAATAGAAAATGATAGCAATATCTCTGTATGTCAGGCAGCACCTGTGGTGAGAGAAACTGAGATAATATTTCAGGTTGAAGACCCTTTGAATGAACTGGAAAAGAGAGGGAATGAAATGTTAAATTGATTAGCCTGGATTTTTGCTAATAATGTCCTTGAACAAGGGTTTCACATTTGCCACTTGTTAATCTTTTAGCATTTCCCCCTCATCAGCGAAATATTGGAAAACCTTCTGATCCCTTCTGTCCCAGTTCCGTTACCAACCAGGGAGGCAGGCCTTCCAGACCTTGTGACTTGTACAGTCTATGCATAGTCAATTTCTCTGGAAAGTCTTGCCTCTCAATTTACGCCTCATCCATAACTTAAACCATTTTCTGCTTCTACTGATATGTTGTCGGCACCTTCTTCCCTTTTAAACATCAATTATCAAATAAAAAACAAACTGCTGGAAGAACTCAATGGGTTGAACACCATTAGCAGAACAAATTAGGATTAGGCATCAAGAGTCCTAATGTAAGGTCTTGACCTGACTAGCCGATTATTCTTTTGCCTCCGTAGATGTTTGACTCACTGACTTTTTCCACCAGGTTTTTGCTGCACACTACAATCTGCAGTTACATACTTATGTAACCGATTCATGTTTTCCAGCCTTGTCCTGATCTCAGCAAAGATCACCTAGTGATCCCAAATAGATCCCACATTGTGTCTTACTATCTGTTTGCTATTTATGTGGAATAAGAAAATATGAGATGTCTTTTTATGTTAATTATCATGCAGTTCTATCTTTGTCAGTATTATTTTCTATGTAATTTTCCTCTCCAATTGCTGTATTTATCCTGGTTATCACTTGAAGAATTAACCTGATATATACATTTTTTATATCATGGTATTCTCCAACTCCATCATCCAAGGAGGAAGGCTTGGTTCCCCTTGTTTCCTCTCTTAAGTGAGAATCTATCTTGATTATACTTCAAATATATCTTCTTACTTTTTGTGCTCCATGGCAAAGAAGCCACAACATAATAGGACACAACTCTTTTGCCAAATACACAGGCTTGACTCAAACGCAGTGTCTTTTTGTGGCTCACTCTGTATCATTAAGATGACCATAAAGTAAGGCAAAGGGAATGATGCGATACAAACAAATGCTGAAAACTTAGAAAGCTGTTTATGACTGCAAGGTACCACTGCAGCAATCATTAATATGTTTATTTTAACCAAGGAGATTAGATTGATAATCCAGGATTGCTGACTAAAAGTCCTGAAGTTCCCCTGAACAGTGATGAGATAAAATACAATGAAAGAATAGCTCCCTTTCCTGTAATCTATTCGACTATAAAAAGGCCAGACTTATCCTAAATGGGTATCTATGATTAAGGTGTATTAGCCTGTGATTGCCACTGGTCCTGTGGGAATTAGTAAAAAGTTATCTTTATTTAAAAGAGGTAGAAAACTGCAGAGCTCTTGGGCACTGTTTTAATCTCTCTATCTATCTTACTTTCGGATGCTTAACTTTCTTAGCAATAGCTGAATGAAACGGTTTCTCGCAATCACCCCTGTTCTAACTGATGACGTTCCCTTTAATGCACTGAAGTAAGTTCTACTTAGCTTAAAATTAGTTTTTTCTTCAAGCGGCCATGCTATTTTCATGGCAGGATCCCCTCTGACAGGGTCTTTGTTCACAGAGTACACACATAAAATCAGCCCTTCAACCCACATTATCCATGCCGTCCAAGTTGGCATTCTAGGCTCATCCCATTTGCATGCATTTGGCCCAAAATCCTTCCTATCCATATTTCTGTCCAAATGTCTTTTGAAAGTTGTAGTTGTATCTGCTTTTATAACGTTCCCTGGTAGCTTGTTCCAGATATGAACTATCCTCTCAGTGAAAATGTTGCGTCTGAGATCTTTCTTAAATCTCCCTTTCTCACCTTAAGACTATGTCATTCAATTTTGGAATTCCTTACTTTGAGTAAAAAACTATGAGCATTCACTTTATCTGTGCTTCTCATGATTTCGAACACTTCAATAAGGTCATCCCTCAGCCTCCAAAGTAAAATATACCAACCTATTCAGCCTCTCCCTATAATTCAAGCCTGCAAGTCCAAATAACACTTGATAGGTACGAGGGAACTCAAGACCTTCCACAAACACGCAGAACCAATTTTCATTAGGTCTCCTCTGGATTCTGTTTTTTGCAGAAAAGGAGGAAGAAAATGAAAATAATCCCAAAGTTGATGGTGACGTGCATTCGGAAAGCTATCAGCGATTATCAACATTTCCTTATGTAAAAGGTGCTGAAGCCAATCCTGTGACATTTGGTGTAATTACCGAATGATGTCTTAATCAGCAAGAACTCTATTGGCTGATTGTTTCTCCATAAATACAACCTTTGTCTGTCTCTAAGAAAAATTGGTTGCACTGTGCAATAGAAGGGAGACTATTGAGATTGTTTGAGATGTATGCCCCTATTATACTGGCACATTAAAAAATTGAAGGAAATCAGGCAAAGTCAACTTCACTTCGTGAAACAGAAATCACATTCAACCAATTTATCGGATTTTTAGAAGGCATATGCCTCAAAGGCTTTGTGGAAAATAAAAACTTATGGTGTAGAAAATAAAAGCTTATGGCGTGTAAACAAGATGTGTTTGCCAACAAGCCACAGAGTAAATGTAAATGTAAATGGATCCTTTTCAAGGAGGCAAGATGTAATGAATGGAGTACCACCTGAATCTGTGTTGGGATCACAATTTTATATAATTTCCATAAATGACTCGCATGAAGCACTGAAGTTTTGGGTGCTACGTTTACTGTTGGCATTGAGACGGGTGAGAAAACAAATTGTTGTGAGAACATAGCAATCTCTCTCCACAGATAAATGAATAGTAAAGTGATCTGAGTTAATAACTACTACCCAGTAGCTCAAACTTCAATCACAATGAAGTGCTTTGAAGGATTAGTAATGGTCCACACCTGTGCCAGTCTTCCAGACAATCTTGACTCACAATTTGTATACAGGAAAGATAGGTTGTTAGAGGACGCCATCTTACTTGAAATACATTCAGCTGTGGATCACTGACAATAAAAACACCTGTGACTATTCATTGACTATAGTTCAGCTTCAACACCATAATAGCAAATAAGCTCCTATCTAAACTGCTGGACCATGGCCTTGGGGCCTCTATCTACAACTGACTAGACTTCTTGACCATCAGACCTCATCCAGTTAGAGTTGGTCAGAATATTTCCTTCATCCTGACCCTAAAGACACCCTCCTCAAAGTTGTGTGCTCAGTCCTCTGCTCTACTCCCTGTATACCCATAACTGTGTGGCCAAGTATAGTGCCAACCCAGTGTTTAGGTTTGCTGATGATACCCTGTTGTTGGCTGGTTCAACACCAATGATGAGACAAGGGACAGGAAAGTAATTAAAATTCTTACATCATGGTTTTAGAACACAACGTAGTCCTAAAGAAAGAGTTGATTTTAACCGAAGAAAGTGGGGGTATCCTCACCAACAGAGCTCCTGTGGAGATGGTCGACAACTTTAAATTCCGAGGCATCCATATCACCAGCAACCTGACCCCATCATATGATGAGGTGATCAAGAAAACACATGTTACTTTACTTTCTTGGGCTCCAAGAAGATTTGTCATGTCCACAGGGATTCTCTCTAACTTCTACAGATGCACTATAGGAAATATTCTGACAGGTTACATCTAGGCCCAGTGAGGCAACTGTCCTGCTTTTGATTGCCTGAACCTGCAGAGAGTGGTGAACATATCTCAGTCCATCATAACCTCCTCATTTCCAACCCATCTCCACTGTATGTTGCATCAGGAAGGTCAGAAGTATTAAAAGGCATTTAGACAGATGTATGGATAGGCATGGTATTGGAGGGATATGTGACAACTATAGGCAGCTGGGACTAACCCAGCGGGTCTACTTGGTCGGCATGGACATATTGGACTGAAGGGCCTGTTTCTCTGTTGCATAGCTCTATGATTCTGTAACTCTTGCATGAAGAATGCCTGCCACCCGGGCAATTTCCTGTACTCTATTCTACCTGCAAGTAGAAGATACAGGAGCTTGAAAGTTCAGATGAACAGACCTTGAACAGCTTCTTCGCCACTGCTATCAGACTCCAGAACCGATCACCTCTTTCCTGGAGTCTTAACTATACTTGGTGTATACAACAATACCTGAATCTTAATCTGAGTATTGTTAGTGTGTCCATTTTTTTATTGTCATGGTTTTTACAGTTGTGTATTTATTCTCATCCTGCATCTTCTGCAGTCCATGAAGAAGACGTTTGGTTGAATTCGGTATGTACTCAATCTGAGAAGATAATTCTTGACACACCTCTTTTTCTGACATATAAGTTGCTCGTTAGGATGATGTGGTATCTGTGTGGATACTGTACCTTGCCCACCATGAAAGAAGGTGGTCGAGTATAGGAGCTCCTTCAAGCTAAAAACGATTTTAGGTTCATAAATGAAAAGAAAATGTCATCAAAAACCAGAATTTCTATTTGAATAGTGATAGATATTAATGTAAAGTGAGTATTTGCATAGTTACTACATGTATAATCAACACAGGGATCAGAGGTAACATTTCTGTTTTTTTTAAAGTACTGTATATTGAATTCATAGGAATTTATGTATAATTAATTCTGCTTTCTTGCCATCCTGTTTGCCAGCTTGCCCACCCACACAGCAGCAGTCTCTCTGCTTACTTTACTGTTGCTAGGAAACTAAACATAGAAACCACAATGAAGTACATGTAAATTTACAGAATGTTGTTTTGGTCTTCCAATTCAACTTTATTTCTGCCCATGTCCCCAAAACAGTGAAGGTTGAAGGGTGGGGATGGAAGAAAAACTGCATGATAAAGGGAGATGACCCAATTGGATTTAAAAAATCCCTGACCAGATTTTCACCTCTTGATGTAACCTTGTCAATTGGGATGTGGAAGAGAGTTGAGCAGGAGCTTTAAAAAGGCTCTAGAATATTAAGCCTATGTAGAAAATTGGTAAGAGAAATAAAAAATGCAAAATATATCACATGAAATCATTCTACACTCAACGAAAGAGAAGACAGGTTTCATTTGATTTAAATTAAAATTACCGTAGAATAGTTGCTGCTTTGTTGAAGGTAAAACATTTAAAATAAATGCTAGCTAGACAAGCAAGAGGCATGTGTATGACTTGGATGAATGCTGTCCTCAAAATGTTTGTGCAAACTGCATTTTTTAATCAGAAATTCAATCCTTTTCATTGGTGGAAAGGATAGTTCAACTACAGATGGGGCAATCACATTTTCACTTCCATTTTTTTGGGGTTGTTTGTTTTGTTTGCCTTCAGTTCAGAAAATTCAGAAGCGCTGTGAACAATTTTTTTTGTTTTTTTCCTTAATGTTTTCAAGAGGAGTTTAAAAATATCTTATGTTTATGCTTTCAGCTGTTGCCAATTCTTCAAAAATTGATCAGTGTCTAATCGCCCTTCCCTGAACTGTTCTGCAACATTTTATTACACCAGTGGTTATATCTAAGTGCATGTTGGGTATCAAAGATAAGTGCAGTTTTAAGGAGGATATTCCAAATCACATTGTTACCACTCTTCACGAAAATATACAGGCAGTACAATCAGGGCTCATTGGTGTATTAGGGGGAGGATTTAGAAAGCACAATAGAATAAAATAGGATAGTTTTAGGGGCAACAGTTTTAGTGGAAAAACGAGATGAAAACATTGTTGATCCCGGAGTCTAGTCAACTTGGTTTCTAATACATAAATGTAATAATCTCATAGTGACTGCATTTTCCACACTATGGACTATGGCCTCCCCAATATTTTTCATGTTAAATGTGTACACCAAAAAGTTTGCCTCCCTTGCAAACCATTCTGGCACAGTGATTTCAATGGGATCTCCCCAGTAATGAATAGTAAAAATCGCTAGGAAAGCATAACTATGTGGTCTAGGTGATGGGAAGTCTTGTGATTGGAAGCTCAATTCGGAGTTACATACAATACAAGATTCCCAGCCAACTAGTTAACTAAGGCAAGAGCAAGGCGAACTGATGGAATTAATGACAATGGCATTACGTTTATTGTGTATGTCAAAATTAATCTGTTCATTCTTTCCAAAGATTAACTGGAGGAAATTGTAATACATCCGATGCTGCAGGTTTGACAAGCTACGTGGCATCACAGAGGCAGTGGAGACAGATGATGAAGAAATAGATCTGTGTACCATTGATTATCTTGAGCATTCGGATTCATGCTGTCTTTTTGGACAGCATGTCGATGAAGGGGATGAAGAACAGGTCCTAGGGATTTGAAGCATTTTAGAATTGGGAGGTGAAGAAATTGGGGAAAATGTTCATCTTTCTGGATAGATTACGATGGAACTGAATGTGGTTAGTCCCAACACAGAGATAACTGAATAATGGTCTTGGAGGGACATGTTTGGTTAATTGGAAAACAAACAAACGTTTGGTCAAAAGTTGTGTTGGTTGAGGATTGCAAGGAAGGAAATTACTGCGCGGTTATACTTACTGTACAAAATGCAATATGAGTTTTTGAATTAGTAATATTTTATGCTCTGAAGTAGGTGAAGTTGTTATTTAATTAATACAAATTTGCAACAGATTTGGTAGCTTATAATGGGTTTAAGAATTTTGAAGACAGGGAGGTTGCAGAAAGGAAATGCTGAGAGAATAGTGTGGCTGGGCTTGTATACTCTGGAGTTTAGAAGGATTGTTAAGGGTTTGGACCCGCTAGAGGCAGGAAACATATTCTCGATGTTGGGGGAGTCTAGAACCAGGGGCCACAGTTTAAGAATAAAGGGGTAAGCCATTTAGAACGGAGATGAGGAAACAGTTTTTCACACAGAGAGTTGTGAGTCTGTGGAATTCTCTGCCTCAGAGGGCGGTGGAGGCCAGTTCTCTGAATACTTTCAAGAGAGAGCTAGATAGGGCTCTTAAAGATAGCGGAGTCAGGGGATATGGGGAGAAGTCAGGAATGGGGTACTGATTAGGGATGATCAGCCATGATCACATTGAATGGTGGTGCTGGTTCGAAGGGCTGAATGGCCTACTCCTGTACCTATTGTCTATTGAAATAAGCATTAGAGTTATAAAGGTTTAGGAGTTGAGTTGAGGAGTATTTTGATGAGGGATTGCCAACCACAGTTTTGAAATAGAGAAGGACATGGAACACAGAACATAAAACATAGAACAGTAAAGCACAGGAACAGGCCCTTTAGCCCACAAAATCATGATGACACAATGCCAAGACCAACTCATATCTATCCATGTACCCATCCAGAAATCTCTTCAATGCCACTGTCATATCTACACCATCCCGGCAGCAGTTTCCAGTCACTCACCACCCACTGTGTAAAAAAATACTTATTTAAACTTTGCTGTATCACCATAAAGATATGTCCTCGTGTTTGATTTTTCCATCTTGGGGAAAAGGGTTCTGACCGTCTATCCTTTCTATGCCTCTCATTATTTTATATACTTTTATGAGGTCTGTAGACTGGGCAATGTTCAGGGACTCGGCAATGGACCTGAACGAATATGCCACAGTCGTTACAGACTTCATAATGAAATTTGTGGAGGGCTGCATCCCGACAAAAACCTTCCGAGTGTTTCCCAATCAGAAGCCTTGTATGAACTTTGAGATCCGCACTCTCCTGAAGACAAGACACCGGGCATTCATGTCTGCTGATACAGTGGTCTACAAGAAGTCAAGATACAACCTTGTTAAGGCCATCAAAAAGGCCGAAAGGGACTTCTGCTCCAAGCTGGAGGATGAGACAGATGTTCGGCAACTGTGGCGGGGCCTGAATGCAATCGCCTCCTACAAGGCGAAAGCAGGAGGTAGCTCGAATGTCAGCGTAGCATCACTCCCTGACGAGCTCAATGCGTTTTACGCACGCTTTGATAGGGAGAACACTGATGTGCCTTCTCGAGCCCCCATTCGCTGTGATGGTATTTCAGTCACAGTCACAGAGGCCTGTGTCAGAAAATCCTTCAGAGGGGCGAACCCTCGAAAAGCGCCTGGACTTGATGGTATACCGGGACGTGTTCTAAAAACCTGTGCGGACCAACTAGCTGGAGTTTTTACGGACATTTTCAACCTCTCACTTCTGAGGTCCGAGGTTCCCACCTGCTTTAAAAGGGCATCAATAATACCGGTGCCCAAGAAGAACAAGGTGACGTGCCTCAACGACTATCGACCAGTGACACTAATGTCGGTGGTGATGAAGTGCTTCGAGAGATTGATCATGGTGCAAATCAACTACCTCGAGAAAAACGTGGACCCACTGCAGTTCGCTTTCCGCCACAACAGATCAACGGTGGATGCGATCTCGCTGGCTCTCCACTCCGCTCTGGACCACTTGGACAACAAAAACTCATATGTCAGGCTGTTATTCATTGACGTCAGCTCGTCGTTAATACAATCATCTCCTCCAAGCTGGTTATCAAACTCTCAGAACTGGGTCTCTGTGCATCCCTCTGCGATTGAATCGTCGACTTCCTCATTCACAGACCACAGACTGTTCGAATTGGTGGAAAGGTGTCAGCCTCGATAAAAATCAGCATGGGAGCACCTCAAGACTGCATGCTCAGCCCCCCTGCTGTACTCACTCTGTACTCATGACTGCGCAGCCAGTCATAATGCGAACTCCATCATCAAGTTCGCTGACGACACCACTGTTGTGGGACGTATCACTGATGGGGACGAGTCAGAGTATAGAAGTGAGATCGACCGACTGACCAGATGGTGCCAGCACAATAACCTGGCCCTCAACACCAGCAAAACCAAGGAACTGATTGTGGACTTTGGAAGGGCTAGGATGGGGACCCACAGACCCGTTTATATCAACTGGTCGATGGTGGAAAGGGTCAAGAGCTTCAAATTCCTGGGCGTGCACATCTCTGAAGATCTCTCCTGGTCTGAGAACACTGATGCTATTATAAAGCGCCTCTACATTCTGAGAAGATTACGGAGAGTCGGTATGTCAAGGAGGACTCTCTCTAACTTCTACAGGTGCACAGTAGAGAGCATGCTGACCGGTTGCATCGTGGCTTGGTTCGGCAACTTGAGTGCCCTGGAGAGGAAGAGACTACAAAAAGTAGTAAACACTGCCCAGTCCATCATCGGCTCTGACCTCCCTACCATCGAGGGGATCTATCGCAGTCGCTGCCTCAAAAAGGCTGGCAGCACATCATCCTGGCCACACACTCATCTCCCCACTACTTTCAGGTAGTAGGTACAGGAGCCTGAAGACTGCAGGAAACAGCCACTTCCTGATCACATTTCCTGAAACAGCCTGAAGACTCAGAAACAGCCACTTCCCCACAGCCATCAGGCTATTGAACTCAACTCAAACAAAACTTTGAACATTAATAGCCCATTATCAGTTTCTTTGCAGTTTATCTGTTTTATTTATTCATGTGTGTATTCATGTGTTTAAACAAATTATTGGAAGTATCAAAACCATTGGAAGTGAATAGATGAATCAGTTGTGTGCTAGGAGCAATTATAATGCCTTAATGCCCCCCTTGAGTTGGAAAATTCAAAGTGGGCTTTAACAACCAGGTAGTGGAGATTCAACGTTTTACTGAGTAGTATCAAATCCCTATGTGCAATCATTGAAAAGTTAAATAGTTAAAAAATCTATGGTGGGAAATGAAAAATCAAATCAAACATAAACAGCTGACAACTCAAGACAGTGATTGTAAGTGACTTGTATTGTTATGTTTAAGAAAGAACTGCAGATGCTGGAAAAATCAAAGGTAGACAAAAATGCTGGAGAAATTTAGTGGGTGAGTAGCATCTTTGGAGCGAAGGAATAGGCGACGTTTCGGGTCGAGACCCTTCTTCAGACTGATGTCGGAGGGGGGGGGAGGGCGGGAAAAAGAAAGGAAGAGGCGGAGACAGTAGGCTGTGGGAGAGCTGGGAAGGGGAGAGGAAGGAGGGAAAAAGCAAGGACTACCTGAAATTGGAGGTCAATGTTACCGCTGGGGTGTAACCTGCTCTGGCCATGGAGGAGGCCCAGGACAGAAAGGTCGGATTCGGAATGGCGAGTTAATCAATGGAAAAGATAGATCAGATATTTTCGATATTGGTCTCTTGACCTGTAAGCTGGTAAGTTATAAACAATTGCACAATGTCTTATTAAAATAATTTTGATAAATAGACCGTATTTATATTAATTAATTTGTCACTTCAATTTAGAACAAGGATTCCGCTATTATTGATGACCCAGATCTTCTGCTTAAATATTGGCAGTTCACAAAGGTATTGGCTTTTACCTACAGTACAAAACAATATGTTACTGGACATCCAGCCAGAGTGCTAGATAATTGATCCAGGAAATGTGAGCTTGAATGTTACCGTTGCACCTGGAGAACTTAAATTCAAATAATACGTCTTAGAAATACAATTTGTCTGAACAATGGTAACCATCAAACTCCTAGATTTTTGTAAAACAAAAACCCGTCCGGCTCATTAATATCCTACAGCAATGGAATTCTGCAATCCTTATTTAGCCTGGTCTATATGTGACTCCATTTTTACTAATGCTTTTAATTTTATTTGCCTCAATTCGGGGAAATAAATGATAGGTAATAAATGCCTTAATTTCCAGCAATGTCCACCTTCAGTGCATGAGTTATAATAAGTCCAGGTCACCATCCCATTTGAATGGGAAAGTAAGGTTGTGGAGAGAACAGATGTGTGTGTAGTCGTGTCACTATCATGTGACCTCTGTTGGTTTGGAAAAACGGATAATCCAGAAGGGCTCTGGAACTGAGGGAACTGGAATATTTGTGTTCAACCTGTATTTTTATAATGTGTACTTGGGTTGACAAGAAAGTAGTACAATTATTGCAGACGCAGGAATACTTGTTTTCAGCAATAAAATTGCCAATTAACCACTAAAAAACACTACACATTACCAGCCGCACAAGGAAGAATTTGTGCATCTCATTAATTATTAAAAGAATTTCAAAATGTATTTCTTGTTTAATTTTAGAACTAGCTGTGCAGATGACATTATATGTACGTTTAAATGGAGCCATTTGCTCTGTCACTCCCAATTACAGTGTTCACAGAAGAGCAGTTGAGTGGAAAAAGAAAATGGAATATGCTCTTATTTTTGTGGACATTGCTTAAATAATAGTGCATAATATTTTACAGAAGCGAGATCAAGCAAAGACTAGGTGACTGTTTTGCCAAATGCTTGCGTTTGGTTCACCAAGCCCTGTTGGATCTCCCCGTTGCTAACCATTTTAATTCCCTTTCCCATTCCCATACCACCTTTCAGTCCAGAGCCTCCTCCATTGCCAGAGTGAAGCCACATGCAAAATGGAGGAACAGCACTTGTATTACAACCTCATATTATACCTGGTAGCTTACAACTCAATGGTATGTACGTTGATGAGTAGGACGGAACTGCAGATTCTGGTTTATACCTTTTATACATTTTCATCCCTCTAGTTTCCCTCTCCCCTGACTCTCAGTCTGAAGAGATAAAAGTGTGAAGAAGGGTCTCAACCCAAAACGTCACCCATTCTTTCTCTCCAGAGATGCTGCCTGACCCGCTGAGTTACTCCAGCATTTTGTATCTACTCTCAGTCTGAAGAAGTCTCGTCCAGAAACTTCACCTATTCCTTTTCTCCAGAGATGCTGCCTGACCCGCTGAGTTACTCCAGCATTTTGTGTCCATCTTCGGTATGAACATTGAATTCTCAAATTTTAGATAACTATCCAACAACAACACCCACCCCTTTGTTCCTCTTCTCTTCCGTGTGCCCCACCTGGATGTGCACCCATTTCTCCCACTATTTCCCATTGTCTCCGCCTTTTGTCCGCCGCCCATCTCAGGCCTTTGACCAGCCATCTGATGTTCAAAACCTCACTGGTATCCACCTATCATTAGCCTAGGTTTATCTCCTACCCCCAATCCTCTTCCAGCTTTCTTTCTTCTATTCCAACCTATCTAAAGAAGGGTCCTGGCCCAAAAAGTCGCATGTCCACGTTCTCCAGATATGCTGCTTGACCTGCTGAGTTACTCTGGCACTTTGTGACATTTTGTGACCTCCAAATATATAAAGAACATATTTCAGAAGAATTTGTGGATTTTATGTTAGGAAGTGGATTTATTGGACACAAGCATCTTGTTTTTGGTGATCACAATGCTTACTCTAGTACAGGTCTGTAAAACTCAACACATCATTGCAGCAAAGTATTACTCGAGGACGATAGATACCAGAGGCCCATGGTTCAGCTGCGTTCATTGATGTTATTATAACTGAGTTGACGTTCAACTGAGTGTTTCTAATTTTTAGGTGGACTCCTCAGCAATGTAAATAAAAATGACATTTTTATAAAGATTCCTAAAATAATTTACAATCAGAAAGAATGTAATCTACACTTAGAAAGTGTCCAATTTCTGGGCAAGAGAAGTTGATTACCAATCATTAACAAATATCATATTGATGGAACAGAGTCAGACACTTACAGACATTTGACTTTTCAATTTACAAATCCGAAGACTACAATGATGTAACCAAATAATCGTATTCAGTTTGTGTGTGACACCATCCATGAGTACTATAACTGCTCTCATCACTGATATGAAGCACTTAATCTAACCTAGTTTTAAATCATGTAACCCATTTTATTCATAAAACCCCAATTTAGCTGACATTGATGGTGCATGATTGTTCCTCAGATAGTCAGTTGGACCAAATGTAGTGTCTGGAATTCAACAGCCCATCTCAACAGCAAATCCAATTGCAGCTTGGCTGACTGGATCATCAGAACCAGTACGTCGCCTCCTTAACCTGAATATGCATTTGTCTACGTGCATGATCAGTTTCTGATTGACTACCTAGGCCATGCTGTCCTGACTGACTGCCCATCTATATACCAAGTTTCTTAATTGTTACATTCTTGTATAGGCAAAGGCTACTGATTTTAACACTACCAATTTGCTTTGGACACATCAGTATGGCAAGATTTATAATTTGTACTCTTTCCTTGTGAATTGTAAGTTGGCATAACACAGAACAGTATAGTCCAAAATTCAGACCAATTCTGATAAAACAGTTATCAACAGCTTTACTTTTCACATGGATATTTTTGATGTTCTATTGAACTATTTGGTGATTGGAAAGAAAATTTCACATGGTCCAAGTATATTTACAGTGATTAATTTCTACATTTTATTTTCTGTGATGTGTAATGAAGATTTAATGTGCAGTTGTAGCAACTTCATAAAATGTAACGGGAGGTCAAGCATAGGATCTTGTTTCCAGAAGTCTGACCACTGACTGAAACAAATCTGTAAGCAATGTAGTAACTCATAATTTATAGAATTTCTCTTCCTTACTTTGATGCTACATAATTTATTCATTAATAATAGCACATATTATTTTGTAACCTATTTTGTAAAATCTGACCCATTTTTGACAAAACATCCTGTGCTAAGAAAATGTTTTATATAATTTACAGAATACGCATAGCACTTTATTGAGAAAAATGCTCAAAGTGTTATTTTTAATCAAAAGCCAAATAAGGCATTGAATAACTATTGTGTTAATAAGACATACCCAATTGAGAATATGGAGTTTGGCCACAATTTCCAACCTAATTGCATATTAACATGATTTGAATTTAACACCTGCAGGTTTAGCACATAAGGACTGAATAGACACAATTTTCATGTAACTGTTTCCACTTCTGTTGAAGGTGCGTAGTGTACTGGATATGGGGTTGCAGTACATGGCTATACAACAAACACCATGTGAGGGGAGGCATTAGATGCAAATCAGGATATCCCAGTGAGGGTTTCACTGGCAGAGGGAAGTCATTTACATGTAGGGAGCAACAAATTGACCTCTTCCTCCTTTGCTTTGCTCTTGTAGTAGCCGGTCTTTCTCCGATGGTGAGAAAAGCAGGTCACACCGAGGTAGGGGGCATTATTTTAAATTGGAGACTTCAAGGTTCATACACTTGGATTGTAAGCTATCCTAGCGGAATTTAAGTTGCTGATCCTCCAGTTTGCATGTGACAATGGAGGAAGCCAGGGCAGAAACGTTGGAATGGGAAGGGGAGTTAAAATGGTTGGCAACCAGGATATCCAGCAGGCTTTGGTTTACAGAGCACAAGTGTTCAGCAAAATGGTCACCTGGTCCCTTGAGTTCTGCCTTCCAAAGCCTGCTGCAAACTGGAGGAACAGCACCTCACAACCCACTTGGATGGTGTACAACCCAACAGTTGTGAACATTGAATTCTCCAATTTCAAGTATGTCCCCCACTCAGGTGTGTACTCATTACTCCCACCATCTCCCAACCACTCCTCCCATAGTCACCCTACTTACTCTTTTCCTTTCCTTCGTACACGCACCTCCCATCCATGAGTTCCCATTTCCCTTTATCCCCCCCCCCCTTTTTACTCTCGTCCCTTTCCATCCATATCCCTTCCACCAGCTTTACATTTCACTCCTCCTTTCCTTCTCTGACAGCCTTTTTATTTATTTTTCTCCTCTGGGCTTCATCATTTACTCCATGCATCTGCCAATAAACCCCGCCCCCCCCCCCCCCCCCCCCCTCCCCCCTCCCCTACAACTTGCCTGGTTTTGTCCCGCTCCCACCTCTCTTTCTTCCACTACTCCTATCAGTCTGAAGAAGGATCCCGACCCAAAATGTAATCTGTGCATTCCCTCCACAAATGTTGCCTGACCTGAGGATTTCCTCCAGCACTTTATGCTTCGCTTAAATAAAGCAAGCTGGTTGCTGTGAGGAGGAGATTTGTGGATATGTGCAAACCTCAGGATGCCATGCAATATCCTTAACAAGCCTGACAGTTCCCATCCGCATCTTTCATCAGCCTCTTAAAGAACTTCAGGGAAAATCTTCCCAAACCTACAACTGGCTTTGTAAAGTTGCTGTCTTTCATTAAATGTGTGCTAAACTAGTTCAAGACCCCCATCTTTCCCACCTTGACTGTACTGACAGAAATTTCCCTCTCCAATATATAGATATTACAGAAATTATTTGAGCAAAAGAGATTACAATTACATTCAGACTAATATGTACCAGTGTAAGTGTTCTGGGATGGCTTGGTTATAAGCTTTGTTAGGTCTGTGCTAATATTAAATTAATGTATTTTGGGTGTAAATTAAGGAGTATTTGAATTGAAATTGGTAAAGTTACTTCCATTGTGTTCTGGTTACTGAATGAAAGATTTAATTTGAATTGTGCATTTAAGGCCTGCAAAGCCAATGATTAATTAAAGAACTAACCTCTATTCACAGAGGAAGCTACATTTAATGAATGCAGTAATCACATTTTATTAACTGGAAACACAGTAGTAAGGGCAGTTAGCTTCCTTTATAGAAATTTATTCCAAGTTATCCTGGTCCTCATGTTTTAGCGAATACTAGCATTCAATAAAATGAACAAAATAATGAAATTAGGAAGTAATGATGGCCTTGATTCCTTTGTGATGATGTTTCGCAGTAAAATTGGACTTGCTAATGGATAATACATTTTAAAGACAAAAAATAAAGGACAAGAAAGAAACACAATCTTGCAACGTCCAGTCCCCATGCAATAAAATGTTCCATGGAAAATAACTTTCAATTTCTCAATTATTCATCTTCTGTTATTTAAAAAGTATCTTAAATTTTAAACTGGTGCATCCTTGCATAAAAAAACCCACATAAATCTTAGTCACATTATTGTGTGTAATGGTTTCTTAACAATTATAGAAACCTAGTTAAGAGAGGGAAAGGACTGGCAGCTTAATGTTCCAGGGTATAGATGCTTCAGGAGAGATAGAGGTTGGGTATAAAAGGAGAGGTAATTGCTTTCTTGATAAGGAGGATGTCACAGCAGTGGTCAGAGATGACATTACTGATGGTTCGACAGTAAGGCTACGTGGGTGGAGTTGAGAAATAAGAAAGGGATGGTTAAGTCTTATGAATCTGAGGATTTTGATGATGTGACCAAAAAAGTTGATGAGAGCAGAGCTGTAGATGTTGTATATATGGATTTTAGCAAGGCATTTGACAAGGTTCTTCATTCTAACAGGAACATACATATCCTGGACTCTTGTCAGCACACTTTTTAAAACATCCTGCTTTCCAGACGTTCATTTTCCTTCAAACTCCACCAATTTGAGCAAGTTCCTGTCTCTACCTTCAAAGTTAGCCTTGCCCCAATTTAGAATTTTAGTTCGAGGGTCTCCATAACAATCTTAAACCTAATAGCACAGTGGTCACTGGTCCCAAAAGGCTGACTTCTTCCACTTTCCCCTACCAATTTCTTAAGAATCGATCAATCATTGCCCTCTCCCGTGTGGGGCCCCCTATATA
Source organism: Amblyraja radiata (assembly GCF_010909765.2). Classification (NCBI taxonomy): domain Eukaryota; kingdom Metazoa; phylum Chordata; class Chondrichthyes; order Rajiformes; family Rajidae; genus Amblyraja; species Amblyraja radiata. Next base: position 30,826,856 of record NC_045965.1, read on the forward strand.
TTGGCTGAGGAAACATTCCTGAAGGCATTTGACATATTCTGCCCTGTCTAAACCTTTTGCACTGTGACATTCCCAGTCAACATTAGGAAAGTTAAAATCCCCTACTATGACAACCTTATCAGTCCTGCAGCTGCCTGCAATCTCCTGGCATATTTGCATTTCCAATTCCCATTGACTATTTGGGCATTTGTAGTATACGCCCAGCAAGGTTCCCCAAGGTTCTGAATTGGTAGCTAATTCTGGAAGGTTAGATCAGATGGGATCCAAGGAGAGGAGGTTGAATGGATAGAAAATTGGCTTCATAGAATGTAGCTGAGGGTGATGGTAGAAGATGGCTTTTCGGTCTGGAGGTCTATGACTAGTGGTGTGCCTCAGGGTTTGGTGCTGGACCCATTGCTGTTTGTCATCTCTTCCAAATCATTGATATACAATAGAAGTTACAAGCCATGATTAGCAAATTTGCAGATGACACAAAAGTGGATGGTATTGTAGATAGTGAAGATGATACAGTTTATGGGCCTTACTACATTGAAGCATATGACTCCAGTAAAGAATTTTAGAAAACATGTAAGGTGCTTTTGGGGAAGTCTAACATGGGCAGGACCTACACTGAACGGTAGGGCTCTGGGGAGTGTTGTAGAATAGAGGGAGCTTGGAGTGCAGATACATAGTTCCTTGAAAATTGTGTCACAGATAGGGTATTCAAAAAGGCTTTCGGCACATTGGCATTAATCAGTCAATGAGGAGAGTAGTTACAGTTCATGTTATAGTTATATAAGATGTTGTTGAGGTCACGTGTAGAGTATTGTGTTCAGTTTTGGTCACCATGTAATGGGAAGATTGTTGTTAAACTGGAAAGGGTGCAGAACACATTTGCAAGGATGTTGCCAAGACTCGAAGGCCTGAGCTATAGGTAGAGGTTGAGCAGACTAAAACTTTATTCCTTGGAAAGCAGGGTGATGAGGGTGATCTTATAGAGATGTCCAAAAGAAGGATAGATCTGGTTAATGCAGTCTTTTGCCCAGAGTAGGGGAATCCAGAACCAGAGGTTTAAGGTGAAGGGAGGGAAAGATTTAATAGGAACCTGAGGGGTCACTTTTGTACAAAAGGGTGGAGGATGTATGGATTGAGCTGCTTGAGGAGTTAGTTGAGGCATGTACTATTGTAAAGTTTTAGAAACATTTAGACAGGACACATGGATAGGATAGGTTTAGAGGGATTTGGGCCAAATGCAGACAGGTGGGACTAGTATAGATGGTGCATGTTGGTCGGCTTTCGGTAATTGGGCCGAAGGGCCTGTTTCCATGCTGTATGCTAAGGATGTTTCCAGGACTCGAGGGCCTGAGCTATATTATGAGAGATTGAGCAGGCTAGGACTTTATTGCTTGGAGCGCTGGAGGATGAGGGTGACCTTGTAGAGGTGTGTAAGATCATGAAAGGAATAGATAGGGTAAATGCACGTCCACTATGCACACCACCCTCTGTGTGCAAAGGTTGCCTCTCAGATCCCTTATAAATTGTTCCCCTCTCATATTAAACCCTCAAGTTTCCGACTCCATCTCCTTGGGGAAAAGAATGTGCCTATTCTTTTGATCTATGCCCCACATGATTCTATAACCCACTATAGATTCACCCTTCCCCTGCACTTCAGGGAAAAAAGACTCAGCCTATCCAACTTCTCCTTATAATCAAATCCTTCCAGAATCGGTTACATACTCAAATCTTTTTATACCCTTTCCTGTTTAACGGCCAGCATAACAAGGGGACCAGAACTATGCACTAGTCTTCTAATGTGGATGTGCTAACATCATGTAGAGCTGTAACATATCATCCGAACGCCTCTACTTAATACGTGACTGATGCAAGCAAGTCTGCAATGCGGCCTCTTCACCAGCCTGCGTACCTGTGTTGAACTTTCATGAAGCTGTGTACCTGCACTCCTGGATGTCTCTCTTCTACAATGCTCCCTAGGACACAGGGCACTCCCATTTATTCTGTATGTCCTGCACTACTTTGTCCTACCAAATTGAAAAACACCTCGCATTATCTGAATTAAACCCCATCTACCATCCTCGGCCCATTGGCCCATTTGATCCAGTTGTAATCTTACATAACCTTCTTCACTGTCGACCACCAATTTTAGTGTCACTGCAAACACATTGACTATGTCACTCATATTCATATATATGCAAATTGTTCATATAAGTAATGAACAACAATGGACCTAACGGCGATTCATGAGGCAAACTACTTGCTACTCAACTCCAGTCTGTACACATAATTCCCCACTAACACCCTCTGGCTCCTACCTTCAAGCCAATGATGTATGAACTTGGCTAGCTCAGTCTGGATCCCATATGATCTAACCTTCTCAAGTAGAATCATCTACTTATTGATTGAGAACATTTTCCTGAACACGTTCAACAAATTCCACCTAATTGAAACATTTATTGTTGTGGCAGTCCCAGTTGATATTTGAAAAGTTAAAATCCTCACCATTACAACCCTAGAAACAAAGAATGGCTGATGCTGGTTAATACACAAAAGGGCACAAAGTGCGAGAGTAACTCAGTGGGTCAGGCAGCATCCCTGGAAAACATTGATAGGTGACATTTCAGGTCCAGACCCTTTTTCAGATTTATTGTAGGGTAAGAAGAAAGCTGGAAATAGGAGAAGCAGGACAGAGCGTGGCAGACAATAGGTCGACATAGACAAGAGGATGTTTTTGATAGGCAGATGGTTGGAACAAAGGTCAGAGATAAGAAGGGAAGGAAGATGTGAGACAGATTTGAAGTGTTGCAGATTGTTAAGCCAGAGGGAGGAAAGTGGTGGGATGGGGGTGGTGTGAGTGGAAGGGAAAAATAGACGAGAGTCCAGGTGGGCACACGAGAGGGAATGGGGGGTGAGCGGAGGGGGGGAGTTTGTGCAGGGGAAAGGTGGGGGGTTTAGTGAGAGGTTATCTAAAATTGGAGAACACAATGTTTATTCCGTTGGGTTGTAAGCTACCCCTCTCTTTTCCCAGCTTCCTTCTTTCCCCCTGTCTAAAGAAGGGTCTCGCCTGAAACATCACCTGCTCACGTTCTCCAGGGATGCTGCCTGACCCACTATGTTACTCTAGCACTTTGTGTTCTTTCGACTAGTACAACCCTGTTATTCGCATTGATCTGTGATCTCCATATATATTTCCTCCTTTAATTCCTACTAACTATTGGGGGACTTGTGGTGCAATCCCATCAAAGTGATCACTCCCTTATTTCTCCATTTTCACTGGACAATTCCCCAGAAATGCTCTGTGCCATTGTGATCTTCTCCCTGATCAAAAGCTTAATTCCCTCTCCTCTCTTGGTTACACTTTATACCTCCTGTCGCATTTGTGTTCCAGAACATTGAGCTGCCAGTTCTATCCTTTCCTCAGCCACATTTCTGTAATAATTATAATATCCCAGTTCTATGTTCCTATTCCTGCCCTGAGTTCATCTATCTTACCTGCTATGCTTTTTGTATTGAAATAAATGCAGTTTCATCCATCACTTCCCTCATACTCCTATTTGTTCTGTGTATTGAACGCTCTCTTTAACTTCAATACTTGCCTCAACAGCCTCACTACTGCTTTAGGTCCCAGTCCCTGCTAGACTAATTTAAACTCTCCCTGGTAGCTTTAGCAACACTCCCCACCAGGATCATGGTTCCTCTCCTGTTCTGTTGCAACCTGTCCCTCTTGTACAAGTTACTTCTGCCCGAGAAGAGATATGAAAGGGCAAAAAACCTAATTCCTTGCCCGTGCACCAGTTCCTCAGTCATGCATTCATCATCTATAACCTTGATTCCTATTCTCACTAGCACATGGCACTGGAAGTAATGGCACTGGAAGAACAATCTTTGAGCTCCATTTAAAAAAATTGACTGCCTAACTCCCTATATTGATTCTGAAGACCTCATCCCCTTTTCAACATATGTAATTAGTACCAATATATACAACAACCTCTAGCTGCTCAATCTCCCCCTTTAGAATTTTGTGCAACCATGCAGATACATCTTTAACCCTGGAACCTAGAGGCAGCATACCATCCTGGTATCTCATCTGTGGCCACTGTGTCTCCTGTCTGTCTCTCCAACTATAGAGTATCTTTTTATTCTAGCTTTCCCTGTCTCCATCAGTTTCTTTTGTGTAAATGAGCCATATGAGGTGCCACAGATCTGGGTGCTGCTGCTCTCCCCTGAAAGGTCACCCCCACAACAGTATCCAAACTTATATACAGGTTGTACATTGATTTTCTGGCACCCTCAGTTCCAGAGCCTTTCTGGATTATCTGTTTTTCTGGACCAACAGAGGACGACATGATATTGAACCGACAATACATCCTTGGCCCGCCATTGACACCTCTCTCGTGTATCTGCAGCACCATGGAGTGACAGAAACTTAAATAAAACAAATATAAGATGTAAACTGAATGTGAATGGAAGGACCTGCCGACCCATTCCCCGCTCCCATCGTCCCCTCGGCAGTTTAGAGCCCTGGCTTCCGACCCCAATCCCAACTTGCAAGATGCATCAGTGAGCCCCTCTTACCTGTTGCTGTTAATTGCTGTCGGCGGTAGCTTTATCCGCTCCCCGCTCCATTTTTGTCCCCTGCTTCTCCCATCCCTCTGTACAGTCGACTTCTTCCTCCTCCCCCTGACGCTGCTGCCGCCGCCTCCTTCTTCCCCGGAGTTGCCGATGTACTCCACCTTGGAATCGACAGCAGGTGAGAGAGAAATGAGCTCCACGGTAAAGTCAGTCTGAGGAATGGTCCCAATGCATCTATCCATGTTCTCCAGTGATCCTGACCCTACGAATGACTACAGCACTTTGTGTCCTTTTGTCTATTAATCATCATCTGCAGTCATCAGCAATAACAGACACCACTTCCTCCACAATGGTCTCTTTACAGTTAACCCTCATTATAACGGACCACAGCACTGGAGCCAGGTTGGTGACTGGGAAGTTGCATGATTGCCATAGCATCCATGGCATCTACATACACAAGCAGAAGCTTCCACCCCTTCTTTGTCTTCTAATCTGGGATCTTAGTCAGACATAATCATTGTTTGCTCCCCATTTCTTCAAAACCAGAATAGATGTAAAAGCTTGCGGCACAAAAGATGGAAGTTGATAATATTGTATTGGAAGAAAGGAAACTGTGGTCATGAGGAAAAGCGAGAGAGGAATGAAGAAAATATCAAGCAAAATCTTTGCAGTGCACTTAGGAAAATATTTTCTGCTTTGTCTTCCTCCATTCTAACTCCCTGAAACTCACTCCCTGTGTCATTTTCTCACTCCTACACATTATCTCAATTAATTTTACTCAGAGGGAATTGCTTGGAAGTGATACCAGATGATTCATAGAACTCGAGGGAGTGAAGAGTGGGTGAATATGTGCTAGCTTCGTAGTGGAAACTGAGAAGATAAATACACATGGTTATGGAAGTGGGATTGAGACATTATTGCTTGTGCAAAATGAAGTCAGTAATGGAGTACAGAAGGATGTTTAAGAATACAACAGAAACAAGATGTTCAACCCACCGAGTCTATGACCATCAAGTACGTCTCTTTTCTTATCCCATTTACCAGCACTGGGTCTACAGCCCATTATGACTTGGTTCAAGTGCTCGTCCACCTACTTTCTAAATGTTGTGAGAATATCTGCATCCACTATTTTTCGAGCAGTGCATTAGAGATTGCAGCCAGCCTCCAGGTGAAAACATTTCTTCCTCTGATCCTCTTTAAATCTCAAACCATTCGCTCTAAACCTATGGCCTCTGGTCTTATATATTTCTGCAGTGACAAATTTTCTGACTATTCACCCTACCTTTGTCTCTCAGGCTCGTCTCTCTGTTTCCTCTGATCCAAAGTAAACAAATCTAAGCTATCCTCATAACTGAAATCTTCCATCCCAGGCTTCATCCGGATGAATCTCCTCTGCACCTGTTCAGTGTAATCTTGTCCTTCCTGTATAGTGTCGTGACCAGACTGCACACAATATTCCAGATGTGGCCCAATTAATGTTTTATGTAATTGTACCACGATCTCTCAGAGCATATGATCTGAGCTCTAGCTAATTAAAGCAAACATCCTGTATGCTGCCTTTGCCAACCCATCTACTGTTGTTGCCATCTTAAGGGATCTTTTGGACTTGTACACTATGATATCTTTACATCCTACTATTCATTGTACATGCCCTACCTTTATTTGATCCCCATATGCATTACACCATGCTTATTGCGGCTAAATTCCATCTGCCATTGCTCTGCCCAATTTGCCATCTATAGCCTAAAGCTCCTTCAATTTTTAAAGCAGAAGCAGGTGTAGGCCAACTGACTCTCATGCCTCATCATGCCTCTACTTCCTTAGAATATTGAGGAGATTTGGAATGACGATGAACGCACTAGCGGATTTTTACACTTGTATGGTGGAATGCGTAGTGGCTGGTTGTGTCATATCTGATTTGGCAACTTGATAATTCAGGAACAATGGAGACTACACAAAGAAGTAGACATTGTCTAATACATCACAGGTACTGACCTTCTCACCACCGGAGGAAGAGCCAATGTCATCAACGGCCCATATCAACCTGGCCACGTTTTCCATCAGGAAGATGATACAGGAGCTTGAAAACCATGACTACCAGGTTCAAGAACAGCTTCTTCCCATCAACCATCAGGCTCTAACCACTACCTCAGCAATTATGATCTTCTAGGGACTGTGTTTTTGATTGCGTTGCTGAATTCGGTTTTACACAATGATGATTACTGAATATTGTGGTTATTTATTTTATTATTGATTATTAAATGCTTATATATGTGGCATATATATATAATGGTCCTGATTAGCTGCGCAAGGCAAGAATTTCATTGTTCTATTGCTGGTTTGTTTTTTATGCCAGGATCCAGCATCAGCTGTCTCTTCTGTCTCTAGGTAACACCCTGTATATGGATTTTCAGACTATGGCAACCTTATTGCTTCCTTTTATGTGCAAGACTTCCCAGGATCTGATTTGTTCCAATTTAACAATTGCTCCCTTAATCACTTGGCTCATACATTGAGGGCCAGTAGAATGGAGGTAGCCTGCTGCTCTCATCTCCAGGAGTAATGTATTTTGGGCTTCTGTATCTAGATCACCAGAATTAGGTGACAGTAGACTTTAAAGAAGCAGGCAGCAGGGATTATCTTTCTATTGTGAGACCATGAATACATCAGTCCCCTGTCGCTGCTTATCTTAAGCACCAAACCAAGAAGTTAACTTGCATCTATCCAGGAGAAGCATGGTGTTAGGAAAGAGTAGGAAGGCATGTATTCCTTTTAGACTTTCCTATATTTAAATAGATTGTCCCAGAATTTGTGATTGAGCTGATAATGTTCACAACTGACCTATAAAAATAAATCATACTCGTGCAATCTACCAAGGCTAAGATGTTGGATGAAAGTGGTTCCAAGCTCAGTGGTGAGGCAGGGCCTTCAGTGATGTCATGTGGTCAGACAGAGCACAATGCACCCACTGATTTTTACAAATATTACAGCCAGCAGAATCACACTCCCTGGCATGGTGGATTGGTAAAATACTGTTGACTGGTTTAATTGAAGGCATATCCTCCAATGGTGGAGCAGTGAAAATAAGCAATATATGCACAAATGCAGAATTGGATAAACGTAGAGATGTTGGAGAGTTGCAGGGATAGAGGTGATTGCAACACTGCAGTGGGCTGATATCATGGAGAAATTTGAAAATCCTACAATGATTTTAGTCATACATTGCCGAGCTGTGGATCCACAAAGGTTTAAAAAGAACAGGAGTTTTATGAATATGTCCTCATTTAAAACCGTTTAGTAGCGCTCATTTAACATAGTTATAATGAAAGATTTCATTATTAATGACCTAAAAAAAAAAGTGGGATTCATTTACAGGTCATTGATGAACCATGTCTAAAAAGACCAAAAGTGCAGGAGCAATTCAGCGGGTCAGGCAGCATCTCTGGGGAACATGGATAGGTGACGTTTTGGGTTGGGATCCTTCATGAGTCTGAAGAAGGGTCCCATCTCGAAACGTCACCTATCCATGTTCTCCAGAGTTGCTGGTTCACCTACTGAGTTACTCCAACATTTTGTGTCCTTTTGTGTTTCTACATGTCTGAAAAGAAGTAGCCATCTTGTAACATTTCAGATAATCTGCATATTACACATGATATTTTGGCCCATTAACTTTAATCAACTCTGCATGGTCCTTTGATCAGGGAGTTGTGGGTTATTAGTTTAGACCATGTCATGTGCCTGTGCTGCAATAACAAATTTATTTTGCATTCCTTTAAAACTGTTGACAACCCTCCAATTAAATGATGACTTATGGAACTTGTTGTATGTATTTCCTTCCTAAATAGATGAAAATCTACAAAATTACAAAAAAACATTATTACTATTATGAGAACTCCCTGTACTTAATTAAATCAGGTCTCGATAAACAACCGGCTAAAATGTTATCACCTTTTAATGATTTTGTGCAAGACATAATTGGATTTTATCAAAAATTATCTCTCTAGATTAAATGTGGGCCCTCTGGGTCTATGATCTGTATGTGCATGGTGTCACTGAGTATACATAATAATACTTAGCCTAGAATTGCTAAGAAAGGTAGGCATTTTGATTACCTTTAGCACAAAATTGATCTGTGTGTAAAAGGTGTATGAATGACAGACCCTTTCCACCTGGGTCCTAACTGAAGGAGTGAGACTCCTTTATATATGTAGCATTTGATAGCATGGTCAGCTTTATTTCCAGTCCCGATTGCCCTTGATAATGAGCTACCAACTTAGTAATGAGTTACCACCTTGATCTATTACAATCTTACTTACGATAACACATTCTTAGTCCTGTTGCATAGTGAATTCCTAATTTTGACTCAACTCCAGGGAATTAGTCTTTTGATTACTATTATCCGTTTCAAGGAAAGGGGATCAAAACTCTGCACATTATTTCAGGTTTGACCTCCAAGTTCCTTAAGCTCCAACTTGTTGCATCAAAAGCCAAAATCTGGTTTTATTGGATCTGTCTTCAATTATTTTGTGATTCATAAACTAGGACTTCAATCATTTGCAGTACTGGTGTTATCACACATGATGATTAATGTTGAAATCCTTCAACCAGAGTATGCCCTCTGCTCTCCTTTGTGATTCTACCAACAAGACGGTCCACTATTCTATCACCTGAGCGAGGACAGTATTGTAGTTGGTAACCAGGAAGATGTTTCCTTACCCAAATTTAACTTGATGGAATGAGACAGTTGAATTCAGACTCTGAGCTACTCCTGAACACTGACCACTCTGAAGGGTACCTTGCCATGGTACACAAAGTATTCAGGGATTGTGATGAAGTTTAATACATTGTTTGAGAGATGTGATTCTTTAAGAAGAAATATGTCAGTTTCACTTGACTTGCCTGTAAGACAGCTGTTATTGCAAGTTCGGTTATGCTTAGAATTGTGCCTGAACTTGGTGCATAAGTTAATGGCAAGCAGTTATCCAGTTAATTCATTTCCTATTTTAATGCAGAGGCTATGGCAGAACAGGCGTTCATAAAGCAATTAAGAGCCAACCACGGCTAGATGTAGGCCAGATAATTACCTCCACTACAGAATATTAGTAAACGTGGTATGTTTTCATGCCGATCTGGTAGTTTTAATTCTCTCTAGATTTTAGTTTAGAGTTATCGCATAGAAACAGATTATTTGGCCTACCGAATCCATGCAAACCATAGATCACCCATTCACATTTGTTATATATTATCCCACTTTCTCATCAACTCTCTACTCACTAGGGGCAATTTACAGAAGCCAATTAACCTACAAACCCACCATCTTTGGGATGCGAGAGGAAACTGGAGCACCAGAGGAAACCCAGGCGCTCACTCGGGGCACATGCAAACTCCACGTGCAATGGTGAGATGAGAGTGTGGCCAGGATGGTGTGAGTCCATGATAAATTTGGCTGCCTTTTTGAGGATGTGGATTCAATTGCAGAGACCCAGTTCCGTGAGCTTGGTAACCAGCTTTTTTTTTAATCAAAAAATTATTCAATTATTAAAAAATAATAATTACACTACAATAAAACAAGCCAGAACCCATCACCATACTACAATACAAACATATATCCATAATAACCTACTGTTTTTATTGTCCAAGTGGTCCAATGCAGAGTGGAGAGCCAGTGAAATTGCATCCTCCGTTGACCTGTTGTGGCGGTATGCAAACTGTAGGAGGTCAAGGTTCTTGTCGAGGTAGGAGTTGATGTACACCATAACCAACCTCTCAAAGCACTTCAACACCACAGACGTTAGTGCTACTAGTCAATAGTCATTGAGGCACGTCACCTAACTCTTCTTGGGCACCGGTATTATTGATGCCCTCTTAAAGCAGGTGGGAACCTCAGACCTCAGAAGTGAGAGGTAGAAAATGTCCACAAAAACTCCCGCCAGTTGCTCTGCACAGGTCTTGAGAACTCGACCGGTATACCATCGGGTCCAGGCGCTTTACGAGGGTTCACCCCCTTGAAGGATCTTCTGACGTCGGCCTCCGTGACTGTGACTGTAATGCCGTCAGGGCGAATGGGGGCTCGGGAAGGCACATCAGTGTTCTCCCTATCAAAGCGTGCGGAGAACGCAAAGGTTGGGTAGGCTAGGACTTTATTCCTTGTAGAGGAGGAATCTGAGGGGTAATGCTATAGAGGTGTTTAAAATCATGAGGGAATAGATAAGGTAAATGCACAGAGGTATTATATAGAGGATAGAATTTAAAAAAAACACAGGACATGGGTTTAATGTGAGAGGAGCAATATTTAATAGGAACCTGATGGGCATTGTTTTTCACTCAAAGGGTGGTGGGTGAATGGAATGATCTACCAGAGGAGATAGATGAGGCATGTACTATAACAACATTTAAAATACATTTGGGCAGGTACATGAATAGGAAAGGTTTAGAGCAGGGGTCGGCAACCTTGTTCTGCATAGGGCCTGGGACGCATGTCTGTGAGCGGATGGCGGGCCACATCTATCATTTATACACATGGATCCCACCCCCATCCCACCCTGGATGGCAGGCATCAAATCACGTATTCACATAGATCCCATCCCTTCGAGGACGGCACCCGGAGCACTGGCCCCTAGTTACGGGCGCTCACGAATATGGCGTACCTACGGACCATTGCCTTGGCTCTGTCCTGAAGGCGGTTGCTCAAATACTCATACTCGCTTGTCCCCAGCCTATTGACAACCCCGATCCCAATGGTGTGTTTAAGAAAGAACTGCAGATACTGGAAAAAATGAAGCTGGTCAAAAAAGCTGGAGAAACTCAGCGGGTGAGGCAGCATCTATCTAGGTGATGTTTCGGGTCGAGACCCTTCTTCAGACTGGTCTCAGAGCAGCATCAGCTGCTTCTGAAGAAGGGTCTTGACCCGAAACGTCACCTATTCCTTCGCTCCATATATGCTGCCTCACCCGCTGAGTTTCTCCAGCTTTTTTGTCTACCTACGATCCCGACAGTAAAGCCTAGACACAGAAGGTGCGTGGTCGTGCTGGTTGTCTTGCGCAGGATGTGGTACAGCCAGAGCTCGGCGCTGCCCGGTGTTCCTCGGCAGCTCGCAGCTCTGCCATTGCAGGCCTCCTTTCGTCACCATGCTTGGGCGCCGCAGCCTCGGGCCCGTGATGTACCGGAGATGAAGGAGTTGGCGGGCCGGATAAATACGGGACAGAAAATACGCCTGCGGGTCGGATGTTTTCAGGTTACGGGCCGCATTCGGCCCGGGGGCCGTAGGTTGCCGAACCCTGGTTTAGAGGAATATGGCTCAAACATGGACAATTGGGACATGCTTAGATGGGGCATCTTCATTGTCAAGGATGAGTTGAAGTGCCTGTTTCCACGCTTTATAATTTTATGACTGACTCTGTGACTAAGTGCCAAGTGTGTTGGATTATTGAAGTTTTATCTTTAGCCACTTTAACCTATTTATGGATATCATGATTATTTGATGCTGCCTGACCTGCTAAGGTACTCCAGCATTTTGTGTCTCTCTTTGGTATAAACCCACATCTGCATTTCCTTACTTTTACATTAAGCCATTTATACTTGAATTTATAATGAGACCGACTCCTCTGACTGTAGTACTGATGTTCATTCCTCTCTCTGTCTATCTGATTGTCTGCAGCGGCACCAAGATGCATAATTACTTCTTGATTGGTCATGCAATATTCCCCTTCATACATTGATTATTGGATGCACCATCTCTTTTGTGCCCTTCATCGATAAATTATTAATTGTAAAGAAGCTCTGGAATACTAGCTCCAATGTTTTGTCTCAAAACTTTCATCAAAGTATCTCACTCCATCAGAAATATTCTCCATTTGACCCATTTCATTGCCTCAGAACTTGAGGACTCGGCGACCAATTTAAATGAGTATGGCATTGCCATCACATACTGGATACACCATCTCTTTTGTGCTCCTTCATAGGTAAATTGGTAATTGTAAAGTAACTCTGGACTACTCGGCCCAATGTAATATGTTTTGTCTCAATATTTGTCTTAAGTATCTCGCTCCATCAGAGACATTCTCCACTTGACCCATGTCATTGCCTCAGAACTCAAGGACTCGGCAGCCAACCTAAATGAGTATTGCTGTCACATACTTCATTGATAAGTGTGTGCAGGAACGTGTGCCAAAGAAGACCATATGGATGTTCCCCAACGATGGATGAACTGTGACGAGAACTTCAAAGTGAAACAATCCTAAGTGGCACAAGAAATGTACTTACGATCTTTATGAAGGCATTCAGGATGCTAGAGGGAATTTCTGACCAAGCTAGGGTCACAGAATAATCACACGGATATCCATTGATTGTGGCAATGCTTGCAAGTTATATTACCAGACTACTGAACAGTCCTCCCATAAAGTAGGGTGTAGTCCTGATCTTCCAAGCTACCCTAATGCTGACCTTTGACTTTTTCTCAGCAATGCAACCATAACACTATAATGCTATAAGGCAGTACAGTGGCACAGCTGGTGGAGTTGCTGCCTCACAGTGCCATAAATGCAGGTTCGATCCTGACATCAGGCGCTGTCTGTATGGAGTTTGCACGTCCTCTCTGCGTAGTGCAAACTGCTAGTTTGCGTAGGTTTCTTCCGAGGTCTCTGGTTTCCACCCACATCCCAAAGAAATGGGGGTTTGTAGGTTATTTAGCCTCTGTAAAATTTCCTGCGTATATAGGGAATGGATGAGAGAGTCTAATGTAGAACTAGTGTGAAAGGGTTGGCATTCACTTGGTCAATGGTCAGCATGGAATTGGTGGGCCGAGGAACCTGTTTCCGTGCTGCATCTCTAAATTAAACTATATTCTGCATTCTGGCATATTTCTCTTTGCACTGCCTGCTGTGCATGCTCCATGCTGTGCAACTTGGTTGTATTCACGTATGGTATGATTTGACTGGATAGCACACAAACAAAGCTTTTCACTGCATCTTGGTACACATGACAACAATTAATCAATTGCAATGCCTCCATCCTTCTGGGTATGCAACATATTGATTAAGAAAATATTCGTTAACATACTCCAGAATTCTATGTACTTGATCCGATCACTTTCCCATTCTTTCTGTTTTCACTTTTAGTTTCAAATTTTTGTGTACCTTGTGTGTTGTGACTGTTGGCAGACCAATTTTCCTTTGAGGATGAAAAAGATTTTATCGTATCGTAATATTGGAAGAATTACCGTCTTCTATTGTTGGCAATCTAATTCTTGAAAAAACCTAATTTCCTTGCAAAACTGCTCTCAGTAAAATACAAATAATCATTAACTTTGCTTGTTAAATCCAAATAAATGTTATCCTCTACCTCTCTGAATGACATTCTTCCACCATCTGGCACCATTACACCAGCCTTAAATAAAGGTTTCACCCCTTATTTATTAAACCTTTTGTATCCAGTAATATTAAGCATCAAACCTTCCATGTTTTTCAGCCAGATGTTGGTAATCACATGAAATGATTTCTACACCTGGAGCTTCCTACTCTTATAACTATTTTTCATACATTTACACACGTGTAACAAAGCAAATTTGAACTTCCCGTCATTGCTTGAATATAAACGTATGAAGGTAAAATTAAGCGGTGGAAACACTCGCACCCCTAAATCAGCAAATTACAGACTCTAGTGCAACTTGAGAGACGTTCACATAAGAATCTGGGCTGAAACCCCCACCACACCAACAACTGGCATTTGGCTCATTAGCTCATTCAAAATATGCAACCCCCAACAATGCAGCACTCCCCAGAGCTACACTGGAATCTGAATTAGAATTAATTCCTACTAACATTACTTTTTGTTACTTTAATTTCTGTTTTGTCCTCGTCACTTCTATAATGTGCCTATGTGGTTTCCCTGGATTTCAGGTAGACCAGTGTGTGTGGAGTATTATGTGGGAAATACAAAGAACTATAAAATGCTTATCTGGTGCATTTAAAGCCCTTCTCAGACATAACACATCTAATCAAATACATTATACCGTGATGACACATACATTTGGAAAAACTGAACTACATGAATAATCTTATGCTTCCTGTCTTTTTCACCCCCACCACACCACACCCCTCCCTCCACGCACCCACCAATGGGCACAGGTTAGCGAGAGTTGAAGTCTACCACTTGTAAAATATTCCTCTAGATTAACCTCTAAATCATGCTTAATATTGTTACCTGAGCGGATGACTGCTTATGTGAAATCTAGTGATGACGTATTGCAATTTTCTCCCTTTGCTATTCAACCACAAGCTACTCTGATTATAGTTATTGGCTATCTGAATGGAGAAAGGAATTTCAGATTGTAGTGAAAGTGAGATGTGAATGTTTACATTACCTGTCGCTTGTATGTCAGCAGGAATCATAATCTACGGGAAATATGGGAAATGGACAGGATCCGTTATCAGGTTGTTTATAGTTTTAGCTCTGCCAATAGTCTCTGGCTCAGTAATGTCTGATCTGGTTCTATCCATCTCCATTGGTATCAGATATTGTAAAGATCAGGCAACATCAATACTAAAAGCACCAGTGATCAAATGGACAGCAGCTTAATATGTACGTCAACTATTGCAAAATTTAACAGAGTAGTTGACGAGATTTGACAAATTTATCTAACTGATTTGTTGGGAGTTATTAGTTAATCTTTGACAGCCCTAAGATCTGATTTGTTCATAAGGTATTTGTTCCAGGTTTTCTTTATACCCGGGGCTCAATCATGCTCAATGCATGTGCCTCCTGAAGTAAGAATTAGGTGGTGGGGTGTCATAGGGCCTCACCAACAATTAGAGTTTGGTTGGTGTATTGCTTCAAACCCTCCAGTTCCTTGTGTTCCCCCTTGTATCCACCCTGTATCCACCCATTACATGTCAAACTTTGTCCTGCCCCCACCTCTTTTCCAACTTTCTCCCCCTACTTCAAATTTATCCTTTTCCAACTTTCTCCCCCTACTTCAAATCTATCTGAAAAATCTGGAGACAGGTTCTAACCCAAAAGATTACCTGTGCATTCCCTCCACAAATGCCGTCTGACCAGTATATTCTTCCAGCACTATGTTTTGCATCAGGAAGAGATCTGTTAAATATGCAGACATTGCAAAACGAGATGACTAAATTATTTAGAATATTGAAAACAAACTGATCAAACTGATCACTTAATCATTCTTTTCTCTCAATTGTTTTTATATGTAAAAAGCTTAAAACATCAGTATGGACCTCGTGCTATCCTCAACTTGCATGTGGTACATTATACTTACGCAGTTTAGTAAGGCGTTCGACAAGGTGCCGCATGGTAGGCTGCTCTGGACGGTTAGATCTCATGGGATTCAAGGAGAGGTAGCTGAATGGATAGCAAATTGGCTCCATGGAAGGAAGCAGATGGTGATGGTGGAATGTTGCTTCTCGGACTGGAGGCCTGTGAGTAATGGTGTGCCTCAGGGTTCGGTGCCTGGCCCGTTACTGTTTGTCATCCACATCAATGATTTGGATGAGAACATACAAGGCAAGATTTGCAAGTTTGCTGATGATACAAAAGTTAATGGTTTTGCAGATAGTGAAGATGGTTGTGAACGATTGCAGCAGGATTTGGATTGATTGGCCAGGTGGGCTGAGGAATGGTCGATGGGATTTAATACAGAGAAGTGTGAGGTGTTGCATTTTGGGATGTCGAACAATGGCGGGACCTACACAGTGAATAGTAGGCCTCTGGGTAGTGTTGTAGAACAGAGGGATCTAGGAGTACAAGTGCATGGTTCCATGAAGGTCGTGTTGCAGGTGGTCAAAAAGGCTTTTGGCTTATTGAGTATAGAAGTTGGGAGGTCATGTTGCAGTTGTATAAGACATTTGTGAGACCGCATTTGGAATATTGTGTTCAGTTCTGGGCACCGTGTTATAGGAAAGACATTGTCAAGCTTGAAAGGGTTCAGGAAAGATTTACGAGGATGTTGCCAGGACTGGAGGGTGTGAGCTATGGTTGAGTAGGCTGGGTCTCTGTTCCATGGAGTGTAGGAGGATGAGGGGAGAGCTTATAGAAGAATACAAAATTAAGAGAGGAATAGATTGGGTAGATGCACAGTCTTTTGCCCAGAGTAGGGGAATAGAGAACCAGAGGACATCGGTTCAAGGTGAAGGGGAAAAGATTTAATAAGAATCAGAGGGGTAACATTTTCACACAGAAGGTGGTGGGTGTATGGAACAAGCTGCCAGAGGAGGTAGTTGAGGCTGGGACTATCCCATTGTTCAAGAAACAGTTGGACAGGTACATGGATAGGACAGGTTTGGAGGGTTATGGACCAAGCATAGGCAAGTGGGACTAGGGACATTGTTGGCCAGTGTGGGCGAGTTGGCCGAAGGGCCTGTTTCCACACTGTATTACTCTATGACTCTATAACAAGCTGGGACCGTAACTGTTTCTCTCTCCACTGCCTCCTGACCTGTTTAGTATTTCCTGGATTTTGTTTTCATTTCAAATTCCGAGCACCTGCAGTATTCTTTATGACTCAATGCATATTTTTCAAGAAAATCCTAAACATCTCCACCCATTGAGTCTTTGAAACTCTTTCTCAAAAGCATTAAGCTGCCTTGCTGGATGATATTAGCTAAATCAGCAACAGCTAGAATCAAATGCTAACCTACTGTGCGTGGTTACTTGAATAACTACCTATCAAGCTATCAGATGTACTTAAACTAGATGCTTACCATGATTCACTGGCCACACTTTTTCTCCTTGTGGGAAAGTTTGGTCGAAGGGCCAGTTTCCACGGCGTATGACCCTGTGACTCTGTACCGAGAGTTAAAAGATTGTGGGTTGGAGACTTATTAGTCTTTTTGAAGTTATTCAGATGTAGTATTAAACTGATAAATACGTATCTTCTGATAAATAAAAATATCCCAATGAATAAGTGGGCAGCACGGTGGCGTAGAGGTAGAGTTGTTGCCTTGCAGCGCTTGCAGTGCTTTGCAGCACCAGAGATCCGGGTTCGATTCCGACTACGGGTGCTGTGTATGGAGTTTGTACGTTCTTCCTGTGACCGTGTGGGTTTTCTCCGAGATCTTTGGTTTCCTCCCACACTCAAGACTTGCAGGTTTGTATGTTAATTGGCTTGATGTAAATGTAATTTGTCCCTAGTGTGTGTTGGATAGTGTTGGTGTGCGGGGATCGCTGGTCGGCGTGGACTCGGTGGGCCGAAGGTTTCTGTGCTGTATCTCTAAACTAAATTATTGAAAAAAAGGATAGAGGCATTTTCTTCGTGCCCGGCTAACCAATTACTCTGATGCTAATTAGAATATAGAACATCAGCCTGTCAGCCCACAATGTCCCTGTCGAACATCATGTCAGGATAAACTAATCTCTTCTGCCTGCATGTGATCGATATCCTTCCATTCCCCGCATATCCCTGTGCCAACAAAAAGCCTCCTAAATCCCACTATTGTAGGTGCCTCCACCCTAGCATATTCAGGCACCCATCACTTTGTATGTATAAAAAATACTTGCCCCACACATCTCCATTAAACTTTGTCCCTCTCACCTGAAAGCTATTCCCTCTAGTCTTTGACATTTCCACCCTGGGGTTTGACGGACTACCTTGACTAGACTGAGTACAGTAAGGAGTACAGTAAGGAACTAGATAAACTGGTGTGAGAACAACAGCCTCTCCCTCAATATTAGGGTACCTGGACGTGGTGCCGACAGACAAGAAGCCGAAGCAAAGAAGTCGAAGCCAAAGAACAGAATGGAAACGAGGCCGAAACAACAATAAACCGAAAGGGACGCCTAAATGCAAACTAACCGAAAGGGCGGGACGCCTAAATCCCAAGGAACTGAAATAAAAAGCCTTTCGATTATCTTTAATCAAATTTGCCAATGACATTTTATGGTCTCATTCGGCCCTACTAATTGAATGCTTGATTTATTTCCTGCTTGCTCTATATCCCTCAAAGGTCCTATCTGATTTCATCGTAGGCCCCACCTGCTCGTTGCAATTTCCCGTCAAACTTTGTTTCATTAACGCAATGAGATTCCCAACAACTGCATCAGACTACCGGATCTTTTGTCTCACAGTAATCTGGGATACATTTCCACTGGCTCAGGGGATTTATTACTCCTTTTGCATCCCCTGATGTTTAACACCAACCTCCTTAATGCTGATCTGTTCCACATCATCTACGTACCCCATATTGAATAATAATTTTTTCCAAATCTTTTGAGAATACAGAGGAATTTGGAGAATACAGAAAATTCATTTAGGGCTCAGTTCACACATAGATTATTACCCTTTTGCCCTCAATTTCTTTCAGAGAGTCATAGAGTGATACAGTGTAGAAACAGGCTCTTTGGCCCAACTTACCCACACCTGCCAACATGTTCCAGCTACACTAGTCCATATCCCTCCTAACCTGTCCTATCCATGTCCCTGCCTAACTGTTTCTTTTTTACATTTTTTTTTAATTTAAATTTTTTTATTAGAAGCAAGAGTACAAAAATATAACCAGCGCATATGACATAATAATAATAATAATAATAAATTTTATTTTCAGGCGACTTTCAAAGTCTCACCTTACCTTAAGGACACCTTACAGAAATTAACAGAAGAGAAAAAACATATAGTCGGAGAAAAATAAATAATAAGGACATCACCAGTACACAAATTAAAGACAGAAATCGCTCCAAAGACAAAAAATCAAAATACACAATGTGAAGAGAGAGCAGCGGCAGCGGCAGCTAAAGCACGCCAGCGTCTACTCTCCCTTCCGACAGCCATCTTGGACACAGACTAACATATTAACTTACAAAAAAAAAAAAAAAAAAAAAAAAATAATCCCCCCACAGTGGATACCACTGTGGGGGAAGGCACAATGTCCAGTCCCCATCCCCAGTTCACCCAAAGTCAGGCCTATTGAGGCCACCGCAATTGCCTCCACGGAGGCCCGATGTTCCTGGCCGTTCTGGCGGGGTGGTGTTGCCCCGGCGTCAGGAGAGTCCTCACAGCGGCTGGGCCACCTGGAACGGCCGCTTCCTAGCTGGGGACCGCGGCTTCCGAAGCCGACAAGGCCGTGCCGGTTTGGAGCTCCCAGGCTCCCGATGTTAGAGTCGGCGCCGCCCGCTCCGCAGACCCGCAGCCCGGAGGTGTTGATCTCGGCGGTCACAGCTCACCGGAGCTCCAGCGCGTCGATCCAGCGCGGCGACCCAGGCAAGGCATCACCCGCTCCGCTCCACGATAGCGCTCCAGCGCTGTGCCGCCAACGAAGCCGAGGTGCTGGGCGGTCCCCGCCAGGAAACGGCGCTCCACGCCCGCTGGTAGGCCGCGAGGACGGGTCGATGGGGCACTAGAAGTATAATTACCCCCTACCCCCCACATTAAAAAGTCAATTTCTCCAACAGACGAAGCTCAGGACTTACTAAAAACTTTTAAAAAAATGAATTGAACGGACGGCTGCTGGTTAGCAGCCGTTCCCCAAGATGGCTCCTCCTCGGATGACATAATACAGTTATTGTACAGCGTCAGTTTTGACTTTTAGCTATAGTTAAGAGAAAAGAAGAAAGAAAAAGCAAGAGAGAGAAAAAGTGGAATGTGCAAGGATCGAACCCCTAGACTACCAAAGTGGTGTAGCCAAAGAGTGAGTAAGTAAAAGAAATAAGGAAGACGTAGAAAAATAAAAAGACAAAAAAGAAAGAAAAAAAAGGTGATGACATACCTGCCTCATATCCCTCCCCACCCATCACCCAACCCGTAATTAGATTTAACTCCAAAATTGTGTTGTACCATACTATCCTTGTAATAAATCAATGAATGGTGTCCATGTCTTCGAAAAATGCTCTGGTTTTTCTGCTAAGACGAGTCTAATATTTTCAAGATGTAGCGTCTCAGACATGTTTGTGATCCACATTTTAAGAGTAGGTACAGATGTATGTTTCCAAAATTTGAGTATTTGTTTTTTCGCCATTATCAGGCCATAATTGAGGAAACGTCTTTGAAATATTGATAGCTCAAAGCAGGCTTCTGACATACCTAGAATAATCAATTCTGTTTTTCAAATTTGTTTTTAGTGTTTTTGAGAGAATTTCAAAAATTCCTCTCCAAATATTATGTAGTTTTATACAAGAGGCGAAGGAATGTGTTATAGTTGATTCTTGAAGGAGACATTTATCACAAATAGGAGATACATTTGGAAAGATTTTATTCAGTTTAGACTTTGAATAGTAAACTATGCAGTATTTTAAATTGAATTAACGTATGTCTAACGTTAATCGAACAATTGTGTATATATAAAAGGTTTTGTTCCCATCTGTCTTTTAGAATTTTTAGGCGTAGTTCCTCTTCCCAGTCTCTTCTAATTACTTCTGATAATGGGATATCTATATTTAAAAGGGTGTTATACAAATATGATGTTAACTTTTTTGACTCCGAATTTCTATTCATACATTCATCTAGTATATCTGGCAGCAAAGTTTGGTAGTCTTGGGTATATATTTTCAGATAGTCTCGAATTTGAAGATATCTGAAATATTGATTACCTTTCAGGTAATATTTCGACTGTAATTCTTGAAATGAAAGAAGAGTTCCCATCTCGTAAAGATCTCCAAGTTTTTTGATTCCTAGTCTTTCCCACTGTGTAAACGTTTTATCTAAAATAGATGGCTTGAACAAAGGGTTATTGGCATGTTGGTGAAAGAAGAGATAAATTTCTTAGTTTAAAAGTTGATTTTATTTGTCTCCAGATTCGTAGAGTGCTGTGAATAATCGGATTTTTATCATATAGTGTGTTCTTCAAATTTGTTGGAGAGAGAAGAATCACGCCTATATTAAAAGGTGAACAATCCTCTCTCTCCATTATTAACCAGTCTACCTGTTGGCCTGAATTGTCCAGCCAGTAAATTACATTTTTAATATTCGTTGCCCAGTAATAGTATAAGAAGTTGGGGAGAGCCAATCCACCCGTTTCTTTGAGTATACATAGATGCCGTTTATGAATTCTATGTGTTTTATAATCCCAAATAAAGTTTGTAATCAGAGAATCAAGTTTTTTGAAAACATTTTTAGGAAGATATATCTGTATTGATTGGAATAAATACAGGATTTGTTGGAGGAAGATCACCTTTGTAGCATTTATTCTGCCTATTAGAGACATCGGGAGTGTTTTCCAGAATTGAATAAGAGCGTTTAATTTAGTAACTAAAGGAGGGAAGTTTGCGTTGAATAGAGAGGTATATTTTCTGGTTACCTGTACACCCAGATATTTGAATTTTTTCATAGCAATTCTGAAAGGGAATTTTAGAAGGTGTGTCGGCTCTTCAGGTTTTATTGACATAATTTCACTTTTGTTCCAGTTTATTCTATATCCTGAAAAGGAGCCGAATTCCTCGAAAAGATTTAATATATTTGGAATACTAACTTGGGAATAGGTGAAATATAATAATACATCATCTGCATATAATGATTTTTTATTATTGGAGTATTTAGAATTATAGCCGTGAATGTTCGGATGTACTCTTACACTTTCCGCTAGAGGTTCAATCGCAAGGGCAAATAACGGGTGATAATGCACATCCCTGTCTATTGCCCCTGGATAACTGAAATTTAGGAGAGAGTATATGGTTAGTCAGTATTCTGGCATACGGCTTATCATATAACAGTTATATCCATGAGATAAAATTTTCTCCCAACTATATTTTTTGCAGTACTGTAAAAAGATATTTCCATTCTACTTGGTCAAATGCTTTTTCCGCATCTAATGAAATAATTGATAAGTCTTTTTTAGTTCTGTGTGAGAACATTATGTTAAAAAGGTGTCTCAAATTATTAAACAAATGTCTCTTGGGTATAAACCCCGTTTGATCCGAGTGTATTAATTTATTAACGTATTTACTTAATCTTCTTGCCAAAGTTTTCGCTAATATTTTCTGATCTGTATTTAACAGGGCGATTGCTCTGTATGATCCTGGGTCTTCTAGATCTTTTTTGGGTATAAGTGTGATAGTTGATTCAGCTAATGTTTGTGGGAATGTCTGTTCTTTAAATGCCTATGTGTAAAGGTTGTATATACGCGGGGAAATTACCTCATAAAATCTTTTATAAAATTTGTTACTAAACGCGTCTGGTCCTGGTGTTTTGCCGTTCTTCAATGAATTGATTGTCTCTTCTATTTCTTTATTTGAAATCTGTGCTCCTAATTCCTCTTGTTCCAGCGGATTAAGTGTTGGCAATTTACAGTTATAAAGAGTTTGTAATTTTTCTCCTTTCTGTTGATATTTTGGATGTATATAAAATTGGGCAAATCTTTCATTAATGTCTTTTGGAAGCGTTAACAATTCACCTTTATCTGATTTGATTTTTTGGATAGTATGGTCCTTTTCAACTTTTCTCTACTGGCGTGCTAAAGATTTGTGTGGTTTGTCGCCAAATTCGAAATGTTCCTGTTTTGTAATTTGAAATAATCTGAAAACTCTTGCAGATAGAATTTGATTTAGCTTAAATTTTAATACTGCTATCTTGTTATGTTTATCTATAGTTGGATCTATCGCGTTTTCTAAGTCAAGTTGTCTGATCTGTTCTTCTAATTGCAATTGTTCCATCCTATTCTTTTTATTTTGATATGCTTGATATGAAATGATAGAACCTCTAATAAAAGCCTTAAAAGATTCCCATTATAACGAGGGCGAAATACCTGGGGTATCATTGGTCTCAAAAAAGAGTTCCATCTGTTGTTTTAAATATTTACAACAATCCGGATTATTTAGTATTTGAGGGTTAAACCTCCAGAACTGATTTTTTATTAAACATTCCTTCTAGTTTTAAGGAGAAGGTTAGCGGGGAATGATCGGAAATAGTACTATTATGGTATTTGGGATTAATTGTGAAAGGTATTAATTTAGTGTCCACTAGAAAATAGTCAATACGTGTATAGGTTTTATGTACTGATGAGTAGAAGGAGTATTCTCTTCCGGATGGGTTTGCAATCCTCCATACGTCTGTTATCTTTGTATTTCTTATATACGTATTTAAGAGTCGGCTGGATTTTGATTTTGTATTATATCTCTTTTGTTGTGAAGATTTATCCAAGTATTGATCCAGAACGCAATTGCAATCTCCCCCAATTATCAGGTTTTGCTGGGTGGAGTATGAAATTATATTCAAGATTTTATTAAAAAATTGTGGGTTGTCAAAGTTAGGAGCATAGATATTTACCATAGTGAGTGGGGTAGAGTATATCTCCCCAGAAACTATGACGTACCTACCATCTTTGTCTGCAATGGTGTTTGTATGTTTAAATGGTGTGCCCTTACGGATTATAATTGCAGTGGCTCTGGATTTGGAGAGATAGGAGGAGTGATATATTTGACCGATCCAATTAGCCTTCAGCCTGGTCTGAGCTTGAACTTTAAGGTGCTTTTCCTGTAAAAATATTATATCACATTAATTGATTTTAATTGGGCAAGAACCTTACCCCTTTTAATTGGCTCGTTAGCGCCCCTAATATTCCAGCTACAAAAAGTAATTCCTCCAGTTTTCTTCAGAGGGTCGTCTTGCATTATAGCTTACATGGATTCCCTTGTTTCAGATGGTGCAACACAATAACTCAACCTTTTGGGTGTTGGGTGGGTGCTCCCAATTTCAGAACACTGATGGTATATCCCAAAGAAAGGTGCCCTGTGAAGAAAAAGCAAAAACGCTGCTAAATGACATAAATGAAACAAAAAAAGCAGTATTTGAGTATACTGTGTGAGACCACCCACTGGTGGGAAAATTCGTGTGATCTTCCGTAGGTGTAAATCTTACTGTTTCTTAAACGCTGGGATAGTCCCTGCCTCAACCATCTACTCTGGCAACTTGTTCCATATACCTACCACCCTTTGTGTGAAAAAAAGTTACCCCTCAGATTTCTATTAAATGTTTTCCCTTTCACCTTGAATCTATGTCCTCACCTACTCTGGGCAAGAGACTCTGTGCATCTACCCAATCTATTACTTTCATGATTTTATACACCTCTATAAGATCACCCCTCATCCTCCTGTGCTCCAAGGAATAGTCGCAGCCTACTTAACCTCTCTCTATAGCTCAGACCGTCTAGTCCTGGCAACATCCTCGTAAATCTTCTCTGTACCCTTTCCAGCTTGACACCGTCTTTCCTATAATTGAACACAAAACTCTAAATGCGGCTTCACCAACGTCTTGTACAACTGCAACATGACCACCCAACGTCTATACTCAATACTCTGACTGACAAAGGCAGAACTTTCTTAAGTACACACTCTATGTTGCTCAGGAATAGGTGAAAGGATGTTGTTAAGCAGGAAAGAGTGCACAGATGATTTATGAAGATGTAGCTAGGACTTGAGGGCAGACTGGGACTTTATTATTTGGAGCGCAGGAGAATGAGGGGCGATCTTATCAAGGTGTATAAAATAATGAGGGGATAGATAGATTAAAAACACAGTCTATTACCCAGAATAGGGGACTCAAGAACTAGGAGAGATGGGTTTAAGGTAAGGGGGGAAAGATTTAATAGGAACCTGTGGGCAGCTTTTTGCACAGAGTGGTTGGTATGTGGAATGAGCTGCCGCAGGAGCTAGTTGAGGCAGGTACTATAAGAACATTTAAAAGGCATTTGGACAGGTACATGGATAGGAAAGATTTAGAGGGATATGGGCAAAATGCAGGCAAGTTGGACTGATGTGGATGGGACATCTTGGTCAGCATGGGCAAGTTGATCCAAAGGGCCCATATCTGTGCTATATGCCTCTATGACTAAGAGAGTCGCTCTATTCCAGTTGCTATTTCCTTAAATATGTTTCATAACCAACTGTTAAATCTTTCAATCTAATTTTCCAGCCAGCTTAACTTTCAAACCGTATAATTCACATTAATTAATTAGGAAAGACGGAATACTGTAAATGGCAAGAAACAAAGAAATGTGAAGGAGCAAACATTTTTAATTACTTTGATTTTTAAATATTATAATAATATTTAATCTTTTTATAATGAGATAGGTTGTGTTGTAACTGCTCGACACACTGCTCAAAGAGTTCTTGACATTATGGATTTCCACAGCCACCTATTTCCAGAGACTTCTCAGGGTTCATCTGTAATTACTTGTTTGCCATTTCTTCCCTCCTTTCTCTCATTTGGGCTGCAGCAGTTGTACATCAGACTATTAAAAGTTACATGGGGTGCATTTCCTTAGCTATTTCAGTGTTTGTGTCATGAGTCTGCTTGGCCATTTAGCTGCCGTGACCCCATTCCATGCATTTCCATACTTTACAGGCTACCCGGCATATTTAATCCATCTGGGTCTCCCAGCCTCTTAAAATTTAATTAAATGTTACGTGAACATTAATCCTGAAAATCCCTACTCGCACCAGTGTTTGTAGATATTATTGTGCTTGCTGATCTATGTTGACTCCTATTATACCAATCCTTGAAGATAAAGTCACTATCTTCAAATCCATCCATGATCTCATTCCATCTCATCTTTTGTGCATTAATTTTATTGCTCACCACCTCCATTGGTGATTGGTTTTGATAATGTAGGCCCAAAGTTATGCCTTGCCACATCTTTTTTCCTTTAAGAGATTGCTATTTAACTAACTCTTCGGAGATATGTGTTACTATCTCCATTTTGGGATTTATATCATTTTTGACTGCTTTGTCTTCTGTGGTGCACCCTGGGCTGTATATAATGCAAGTAGTGTTTTTAATGAGGATTTAATTTACATTTGTTGAAATATTTGAAATCGGGCAGATGGGAGGCAAAGGAATGAAAATCGAAGGAAAGATGACTCCATAGGGATCTCATTTATTTTGTTCTGCTGAAGCATATGTAGGCTCAAATAACCAGTTAATTTATCTGTAGAAGCAAAGAAATGCAGATGCTAGTAGTCTGAAGAAGGGTCTTGACCCAAAACATCACCTATTCATGCTCACCAGGGATGCTGCCTGACCTGCTGAGTTACTCCAGTTATTTGTGTCCAGTTCATTTGTGAGTGCCTGGAACGTGTTGCTGGGAGTGGCAAATATGAAGGGGGTGGAGGAATTTGTGTTATGTGCAGACAGATAAATGATGGACTTGGTATCATGTTCCGCACAGACATTCGGGCCTGAAAGGCCTGTTCTTGTGCTGTACTGTTCTATGTTCTATGTTCAAGCTAAGGCTTAATGCCTATATACACATTATTTAGCCAGCCATGAAACAACAGTTCCATATCAAATGCCAATTGACCTATCCTTTCACCAACTGTTAAGACTATTTGTGGTACTGCGAGAAGTAAAATCAGCAAAATTCATGACTGAAATATGGGATCTGAAGGGATGGTGACTTTATTCACTATCATTGATGAAGTGATAGACATTAGGTTTTTTCTCATGTTTTATACAGTCACAAGACAGGAATAAATAATACCTGGACATGGCATAAAATTATATTCTAATTGTTGAATACATTCTTAAAAATAATTATAAAAAATGCAGGGTGCAAGAAGATTGCAATATTTAGTCTGGTTTTATCTCTGAGAGAATAATATATTTGCTGTCTTTAGGAAAAATAAATGTATTTATAAAATGGTACGGATCCCATTTGAGTGAATCTGGGACTGAAATCTTTTCTAAAAATGCATCATAACTGCTTGGTTTAGTGGACTGTACCAAATCCCTCTGTGGGAGGAATGGAAGTCTAACCTAATTTAGATTTTTCCCTCATTGTTATTTCTTGTTGGTTTCCTGGCAAGTGTCAATAATTAACATATGCTATAATATAATTTTACCCTCTCTGAAAATGAATCTTTCCTCGTGGTCATGTGAATAATCTACCTTGTTCATTTCGATTTCCATAGTTGCTAATTTCTGCAGATAGACATGAGGAATAGATGTACTCAATTTATTTATCGAAGGATGGCTATGATATTTGATGAGATCTCTTCCCTCAGTTGATATTGGACAGGAAATCAATGCGTTTTAATTCATAACTTCAAGTATAAATTATAAAATGCTTCTGCTTTAATAAAATATTTTAATTCACCGAAGATGAGACAAAAACATTGCGTTGCCATGCAGAGGCAGCAGGTGTCGAGAGACCCTTACATAATGAATCATTAAGGCAACTGCAGAAAGAATGTTAAAGCACTCCATAACAGTGACGTTTGGTGTGTGGGGGTGGGAAAGTGGGCTATATGTGTGTCGTGCCACTGATTCATTTTGCTGCAATTCTTTTGCATGCTTTCTTCCTCTCAAAATTGGGGCATACCAATACTGTCAATTCTGTCAAGCACATGGCTTAGTTCAATAGAAATATATGTGTACCTTGCACATGAGACCTTATCTGTTTTGTGGGTTTAGCGCCAGGCAGATGCCCAAGAGATGGAGAGACTACAGCTATCGACAGACTTACTAGAAGTGAAGTAAAGCTGCTTATTGCTGAATCAGTGTTTCTCACAACTGGAATACTAATGGGCAATTATTCAACATTTCAATGTGAGTACGTTAATTAAAGCATTGATTTAAGGTGCCTTTATAATTGGAAAGTATCAATTATTTTTGATATGCGTACTAAAATCAATAAATTGTGACACTTTGAAAATCTGGGTTTGGAAAACTGGTAACATAATCATTTTTGTACAAAGATACATTTTGAATCGTGGAAAAGGGTTCTGAAAATATAAGCAACATTTTTTTGCAATAAATTGGGAGGTTTTAATGTTCCAATATATTTTAAGAACATTTAACAATGAAAGGATGTTGGAAGCTATGAACTAGTTATTTATGCTGCTCGAAGATTGGATGTTACTCAAGGGTTAGAGTTGGCTTGCTAGCTGGTTGTGCAGTACATATAATGACCATTTTATAACTAACATTCTAACGCAGCTTCTACTTTACTATACTTTGTGCAATGTATCTGTTCCTTGGAGCTTTCAGCTTAATTGTTAGCAAGCAAATGATACCAACTGTGCAGTGAAAGCCCAATCACGATATGTTTATGCATTTTGGATTGTGAAAGTAAAGGCCCTGTCCCACGATGTGAGTTTACCCAAGAGCTCTCCCGAGTTTAAAAAAAAAAAAAATCAAACTCGTGGTACATCAAAAAGAGTTTTTTTTTACTCTTGGAAATCTTTCACACTGTTGAAAAAATTCACGAGTTCCCGCATTTCCCAATTACCTGCCTTTAGCATTACGAGCCGCCAAGAGACATTCACGAGCTCCGACATACCCGCTACATACATTCTACATACTTACCACGAGTTTAATTTTTTTTTAAACTCGGAAGAGCTCTTGGGTAAACTCGCATCGTGGGACAGGGCCTTTAGGCAGATCAAAAACATGACTTGGCTTTTGAACAACTTGGCTTTGCAAAATTCATATCTCGGTCATCGTTGCTTTTACAACTTATATAGAGATAGAGATAGAGATATATTAAATTGCCATTTTCAAATTCATCCTTAGCAATTAGACCGGCAAAATGAAAAGTTCCTATTTCCCAGGCAATATCAAAACTCAGTTAATATCTCAGTATGTGGGTCTCAAGTCACATAACAGCAACTAAGGATGATAATTTTAATACCTTAAACAATAGACAATAGGTGCAGGAGTAGGCCATTCGGCCCTTCGAGCCAGCACCGCCATTCAATGTGATCATGGCTGATCATCCATAATCAGTACACCGTTCCTGCCTTCTCCCCATATCCCCTGACTCCACTATCTTTAAGAGCCCTATCTATCTCTCTCTTAAAAGTATCCAGAGAACCGGCCTCCATGGCCCTCTGAGGCAGAGAATTTCACAGACTCACAACTCTCTGGGAGAAAAAGTGTTTCCTCATCTACATTATAAATGGCTTACCCCTTATTCTTAAACTGTGGCCCCTGGTTCTGAGCTCCCCCAACATCGGGAACATGTTTCCTGTCTCTAGCTTATCCAAACCCTTAACAATCTTATATGTTTGAATAAGATCCCTTCTCATCCTTCTAAACTCCAGAGTGTACAAGCCCAGCTGCTCCATTCTCTCAGCATATGACACTCCCGCCATCCCGGGAATTAACCTTGTAAACCTACGCTGCACTCCCTCAATAGCAAGAATGTCCTTCCTTAAATTAGGGGACCAAAACTGCACAAAAACTCCAAGTGTGGTCTCACTAGGGCCCCGTACAACTGCAGAAGGACCTCTCTGCTCCTATACTCAACTCTTCTTGTTATAAAGGCCAACATGCCATTCGCTTTCTTCACTGCCTGCTGTACCTGCATGCTTACTTTCATAGACTGATGAACAAGGACCCCCAGATCCCGTTGTACTTCCCCTTTTCCCAACCTGACGCCATTTAGATAGTAATCTGCCTTCCTGTTTTTGATACCAAAGTGGATAACCTCACATTTATCCACATTAAACTTCATCTGCCATGCATCTGCCCACTCCCCCAACCTGTCCAAGTCACCCTGCATTCTCATAGCATCCTCCTCACAGTTCACATTGCCACCCAGCTTTGTGTCATCTGCAAATTTGCTAATGTTACTTTGAATCCCTTCATCCAAATCATTGATATATATTGTAAATAGCTGCAGTCCCAGCACCGAGCCTTGCGGTACCCCACTAGTCACTGCCTACCATTCTGACAATGTTAGTAAGATTAAAGCATTACCGTTTCATAGTTATTTCTACTTATTAATGGATCTTCAAACACTGTCAATTTGGGATTTGACCTCAAATTCTCCGTTATTAATACAGGTCTTTGATTTTACAATCCATCAGCAATGTCACACGATGTGTACACTATATGGCACAGAGTTAATTGTGATGTTGTACACTTCGTTAGCCCAGACATTTATACGGAAACTGATTCAAACTGGAATACAGTATCAATCAAATGTCCAATACTATCAAATGTCTTCCCTATTATTTATTCTTTCTTTCTGTAACTAGTCGCTGAGACCTTTGGGCAATCCGACCACAAGGAAAGGCACATCACAGCTAAATTTTACATATATCAAACATTCTCAAGGATAAACTTTCCATGAAACATCATACAAAGTGTTACAAACATTACATATGACTTTTTTTTCCTTAGGATTTTTCAGGTCAATCATAATAAGGTCGAATGTAATGCAGATGCTACCATCTTACTAACATCATCTAAGAACCAACCAAAGTTAACCAGATTTGTATATCTCCATTCTCTTTGACCACAAATGTTACACTAAATAAGATCAATATTTTGGCATATTTGATCAATGCAATGATGATTATTCCATTATCAGGAGCCTTGCAACATTTCTATTTGCAATTACCTAACAAAATTAAGTTGCTGTGATCAACTTTCATTAGGCTGTACAAAGAGATCAGAAAAATATGATTGGGCTAATGGTTTTCAAAGGACATTTCTTTGTTCAAAATCTTACACACTCAATTAAATTGTTATGCAACCTGCAAACAACATGTTGGCAAGCCCACATTTGGAGTATTGCGTTTAGTTTTGGTCACCTTGCTATAGGAAAGTTGTTCTTAAGCTGGAAAAAGTGCAGAGAAGATTTATGAGAATGTTGTCAGGACTCAAGGTCCTGAGCTATAGGGAGAGGTTGGGCAAGCTAGGACTCTATTCCTTGGACAGCAGGAGGATCAGGGGTGATCTTACAGAGATGTATAATATCATGAGGGGAATAGACAGAGTAGGTGCACAGAGTATTTTACCCGGAGTAGGGGAATCGAGAACCAGAGGACATAGGATTAAGGTGAGGGGTAATATTTAATAGGAATCGAAGGTGCAACGTTTTCACCTACGGTGGTGGATATATGGAATGAGCTGCCAGAGGAGGTAGTGGAGGCAGATACTAGAACAACATTTAAAAGACATTTGGACAGGTACATGGACAGGAAAGGTTTAGAGGGTAATGTGCCAAACGCAGGCAGATGGGACGAGTGTAGACGCTGCAGCTTGCTCGGCATGGGCAAGTTAGACTGAAGGGCCTGGTTCTGTGCTGTATGACTCTATGACTGACAAGTGAGGTGCTGTTGTAGACTGGCAGGCTGATCTCTACCATGCTGAGGCCAGGAGGCAGGTCTCGGACATCCCCCCCAAACCTATCCCTTTCCATGACCCTACAGATGAACACAAGGCCACCATCACCCAGACACCAGAGCCTTACTGATCTCATCACCTCTGGTGATCTCCCCTTCACAGTCACCAACTTTATGGATCACCAGCCCTGTACTACCTGCTTATATTGCTTTCCCAAAATCCCCAAATAGGACTCACCAGGCAGATCCATTGTTTCTGCCTGTTCTTGCCCCACACAACTCATCTAGAAATATCTTGATTCCATCTTATCCCTCTTTGTCCAGTCCCTTCCAACCAACCTCTGGGACACCTTGCGTGCCCTTCAACTCTGCAATAACTTTCAAATTTTAGGCCCTCATTGCCTCATTGTTACCATGGACAGGCAGTCCCTTTACACCTCCATTCCCCACTAGGAAGGCCTCAAGGTCCTCCGGTTCTTCTATGAACAGAGAAGAGACCCAATCAGTCCCCCTCGACTAACACTCTCCTCCGTCAGGCTTCTCTTTGCACTCCTCTCACTTTCTGCAAGTTAATGGCGTAGCCATGAACACTTGCATGAGCTTCAGCTATGCCAGCCTTTTTGTTGGTTGTCGAACCGTCCTTGTTCCAAACATACACTGCCAACATCCCTCAACTTTTTCTCTTCAACATCTATGACTGCATTGGGGCTGCCTCCTGCACCCATGCAGAGCTTGTTGCTTTAATCAACTTTACCACTTACAGGGAATTATAGACCAGTTGGCCTGACATCGGTGGTAGGGAAGATGCTGGAGTCAATTATAAAAGATGAAATAGCAGCATATTTGGATAGCAGTAACAGGATTGGTCCGAGTCAGCATGGATTTACGAAGGGGAAATCATGCTTGACTAATCTTCTGGAATTTTTGAAGATGTAACTGAGAAAATGGACAAGGGAGAGCCAGTGGATGTATTGTACTTGGATTTTCAGAAAGCATTTGATAAGGTCCCACATAGGAGATTGGTGGGCAAAATTCGTGCACATGGTATTGAGCGTAGATGCCTGACATGGAGAGAAAATTGGTTGGCAGACAGGAAACAAAGAGTAGGGATTAACGGGACCCTTTCAGAATGGCAGGCAGTGACTAGTGGGGTACCGCAATGCTCGGTGCTGGGACCGCAGCTATTTACAATATAGATCAATGATTTCGATGAAGGGATTCAAAGTAACATTAGCAAATTTGCAGATGACACAACGCTGGGTGACAGTGTGAACTGTGAGGAGGATGCTATAAGATTGCAGGGTGACTTGGACAGGTAGGGGAGTGAGCAGATGCATGGCAGATGCAGTTTAATGTGGATAAATGTGAGGTTATCCACTTTGGTTGCAAAAACAGGGAGGCAGATTACTATCTAAATGGTGTCAAGTTGGGAAAAGGGGAAGTACAACAGGATCTGGGGGTCCTTGTTCATCAGTCAATGAAAGTAAGCATGCAGGTACAGCAGGCAGTGAAGAAAGTGAATGGCATGTTGGCCTTTATAACAAGAGGAGTTGAGTATAGGAGCAAAGAGGTCCTTCTGCATTTGTATAGGGCCCTAGTGAGACCACACCTGGAGTATTGTGTGCAGTTTTGGTCCCCTAATTTGAGGAAGGACATTCTTGCTATTGATGGAGTGCAGCGTAGGTTTACAACGTTAATTCCCGGGATGGCGGGGCTGTCATATGCTGAGAGAATGGAGCGGCTGGGCTTGTATACACTGGAGTTGAGTAGGATGAGAGGGGATCTTATTGAAACATATAAGATTATTAACTGTTTGGACGCGCTTGAGGCAGGAAACATGTTCCCGATGTTGGGGGAGTCCAGAACCAGGGGCCACAGTTTAAGAATAAGGGGGTAAGCCATTTAGAACAGAGACGAGGAAACACTTCTTCTCACAGACAGTTGTGAGTCTGTGGAATTCTCTGCCTCAGAGGGTGGTGGAGGCCGGTTCTCTGGATACTTTCAAGAGAGGGCTAGATAGGGCTCTTAAAGATAGCGGAGTCAGGGGATATGGGGAGAAGGCTGGAACGGGGTACTGATTGGGGATGATCAGCCATGATCACATTGAATGGCGGTGCTGGCTCGAAGGGCCGACTGGCCTACTCCTGCACCTATTACTTACTTACTGCCTATTATGCCTCCTGGCATGTAGGGCAGCAACAAAGGTCCTCCACTCAGTAGTGTTGATTCCTTCAGTTGCTGTTTCTGTAACATATTTGATTTACGAGACAGGGTTGTTAGCCCTGTGCTCAACCTCCAACCTGGAGGACCAGTGGATCGCTCTTCATCTTGCCTCTACCCTTCGACCTGTCCAGCATGGGAGACCCTAACAGGAGACTAATCTCCCACTGGCATAGCTCTAGGGATAACTGAGACACACAAGCTCCTCGACCACGACAAGATTGCAATCCAACGTGGAGTCCTGCACCTATTATCTATTATCTATTGTCTAACGTCCACCCTGCCCTCAAATTGACTTGGACTATCTTGAACACTTCTCACCCCCTTTCTTAATCTCTGTGTCACCATCACAGTGGACAGGTTATCTACTGATGACTATCTACTGATGCTATAAACCCACTGACACCCACAGATATCTAGACCACATATCCTCCTTCCTCTACTCCCAATTTCACCATCTTGGTCGCATCTGCTCCCAAGATAAAGCTTTCCATTTTTGGATATCTGACATGTCCTCTTTCTTTAGAAAACTTTGTTTCCTCTCTGCTCTTAGATGTATCCCTCACCCACTTTTCCTCTGTGTCCCGTAGTTCTGCTCTCACTCCTCCAACCCCCCCAGACCGAACAAGGATTGTGTTCCCTTGTTCCTTACCTCCCACCCCACCAGCTTCAGCATTCAATGCATCATCCTCTGACATGTTTGTGAACTTCAATATGATCCCACAGTCACATTTTCCCATCTATTTCCGCAGACAGTACTCCCTCTGCAACTCATACTTTCCGGCCCATGCCAGCCCCTCACCAGGTTGTTTCCCCTGTAACTGCAGCAATGTAATACCCACCCCTATGCTTCCTCCTTCACATCCATCCAGAGGCACAAGTAGTCCTTCCAGGTGAAACAGAGGTTCACATGTACCTCCTCTAACTTCATCTAATTCATTTGGTGCTCCAAACATGGTCTGCTTTACATGGGGAAGGCCATCCGTGGTCTACACAACTGTTTCGCCGAACATTTATGCTTGGTCTGCCCAGGCCTGCTGGATCTCTGGTTGCTAACCGTTTGAACTCCTTTTCCCATTCCCATGCAGACATTTCTGTCCTTGGCTTCCTCCATTGCCACAGTGAGGCCACACACGAACTGGAGGAATAGCCCCTCAAATTCCGATCAGGTAGTTTATAACCCAATGGTGAGAACATTGAAGGACCCACCCCGCTCCCCTTTTTCCCCTCTCTCTCCCGTGCCCCACGTGAATGTGCACCCATTTCCCTCTTTCCCCTCCCCCCCCCCCCACTTGTATTCCTTCACCTGCTTCACATTTAACATCCCCTAACCTTATATCCTCAGCTGACATTTTTTTGTCTTTTCAGCTCTGGCCTTTATCCAACCATCTGCCAATCAAAACCCTTCCTCATCTGTATCCACCTATCACTTGCCATGCTTTGTCCTGCCCCCACTTTTATTCGAGCTTTCTCTCCCCTACTACGATTAGTCTGAAGAAGGGCGTCAACCTGAAAAGTTGCCTATCCATGTTCTCCGGAGATGCTGCCTGACATGTTCAGTTACGCCAGCACTTTGTGTCTTTCGTTCTCAAAATTCAATTGATTGCATATTTTGATGTGATATATTTAATTTAGTAAAACATAGTGCAACCTTGTGGCATAGATCCTTGGAAATGTCAGTGATCTTTCAGTAAACCAATATGGTGCAAAATTTGATTTAGTAAAATAATGTATGTAAGTATCTGAATAAGTTTGTTAGAGTTTGGTGATTCCAAAACTAGACAGAATGGACAATAGAGCATGTCCATGACATAATTTCATGGAATTTTATGTTCATGGAATTTCTTGAAAGCTAAGGTATGCACATTGTAAGGCAGAGGAATAACTTGGCAACATGATAATTCATTTTAAGAAAGAATATTTCATGGTAATTGAGGAATTTCTGGATGCCCAAAGAGTCAAAGTACATGGAAACAGATCCTTTGGTCCAAGTCATCCATGTGGACCAAGATGCCTGTTTGAGCTTGACCCATTTGTTTGCTTTTGGCCCATATGCTCTCAATCTTTCCTCTCTATGGATGTCTGAATGTATTTTAAACATTATAATTGCACCTGCCACCGCAGCTTCTTCTGGCAGCTCAATCCATATATCCCGCATTATATGTGTGAAAAATTAGTCCTTCGTATCCCTTTTAAATTCTTCCCCTTCAGTGTAAATCTATGTCCTTTTGTTTTAGACTTCCCTACTCTGGAGAAAAACTTATTGATGCCCCTTATACATGCACTTCTTCAGATTTTCAATTTTCAAGTATTTTGCTTTTGAAAAATCATACCCTGTTGTCCAAAGTTAGGTGGGTTTTAGCTCATTTTGTAGGTGAGTATTGAGCATGTTATAAATGTGATTGCACCGTATTTAGAAACAAATGGATGCCACTGATTGGAAAGTCAATGTTTCTGAAACCATGAGTTAACAATTGTCAAGACAATTGTCAATTATGAATTGACCACTATTCAATTTGAAAAGTACTCGCTTGACAATGGAGGAGGCCAAGGATAGAAAGGTCCGCATGGGAATGCAACCTATTAATTATACTCCATTAGCTGTTCCTCAGTAAACCTACCCAGTGGATCAAGATCCTACAGTAATTCTTGAGTACCATCTTCACTGTCTATTTTTATGTCATTTGCAAACTTACTAACCATAAAAGACATAATGTGCCAGAGTAACTCAGCGGATTAGGCAGTATCTCTGAAGAACATTAATCAGATGATTGTAAAGAGCTCAGACATTTTTATTGTTCAGATCATTAACTTCTAAGCAGGTCATCACACGTTCATACTGCTACTGGTAGGCAGTGGGTAGGATCTTACACTATGAATGCTATAATTAGGCGGGGTTATAATTACTAGGCATTCTAATTGGCTAACATGCTATAGCCAATCTACATCTCTTCTTGTATAAATGAAAAACAAGTAAAGCGTTACAACTACAATGAGTAATTAAATGTTAAATGCAAATCGCCACATCTAATAATAATGGGGTTAAACATAATCACCATATCTAACAGGTGGCTTGCTAACCCGCGCGGTCCTCGTACGGTAAGGAGCTACCTCATCAACCTTTTCCTCCGAAAAATTGAGGGCGCTTTTCGGTGAGCCCGAAGGGCTATGGGGAAACACCTTGGGGGAAGACCGTCGTGGGGTCACCGGTGAGCCGGTTACAAAAGGGGAAGAGGAAAGAGACCGACGCGGGGAGTGGTTGGGACTGGCAGCTGCAGGTACTGGAACGGATGGAACGGCGATCACTTTAAAGTTGAGCGGAGGTGCATCAGGACCCTGGAGCGCCGGACGCCGTTCCTTCACAGGAAGGAGGTGTTGACGGTTGTGTCTATAGATGGTACAACCGACATCGACCAGGTAGTAATGTGGTTCCTTTGTGGGGGCCATGAATGAACCCCAGTTTGGTATGTCTTTTGTCTGTCTGTAGTCGGATCACTTGGCCTTGAATGAGTGGCTTAAGTGGTTTGCTGGTTTTGTCCTAAGTGCGTTTCTGTGAGTCTCGATTGGACTGCACACGCTTTTGAACTCCAGCGGGGTTGAAAACTTTGGGCTTTAAATGATCTTGGGTGACGGGCAGTGTAGGTCGCGTTCGGCGGGACATCAGGCGCTGGGCTGAAGAACCTAAAACGTTGTCTCTCACAATATTTCTCAGGTTCAACAAATCCAGGTAGACATCAGATTTCGCTAGGTAGGAGCTCTCCATGAGTTGTTTAGCGCTCCGAACAGTGCGCTCGGCAAGTCAATTGGATTGTGGGTATTCTGGGCTGCTGGTGACATGTTGAAAGTTCCACCGTTTGGCAAAGTCTTAACCTTTGGCTGGTGAATTGGGTCCTGTTGTCAGTCTGAAGACAAGCCGGAATGCCATGTACAGAGAAGTGTTGTCGGAGATTTTGGACGACTATCTCAGAGGAGATGGTTGGCAGAAAGTCAATTTCAAACCAGTTCGAGTACGAGTCCACGAACACGAGATAGTGCTTCCCGTGCCAGTCAAAGCTATCGGCGGCCACTGACGACCATGGTAGAGAGGGAGCAGGTTGAGACAGCAGGGGCTGTTTTTGTTTGTGCGGTACTTGTCGGTTACGGATCGCGCATGATTCTGTTTTCTCCCGAATGTACTTGGTCATTCCGGGCCAGCAGCTGCAACGGTTTGACTGTCGCCTCATCTACAAATAAGATAAAGGCATGCACATCGCAGACACTCTATCTCCAGCTCCACGCACCACCAGCTTACAACGGTTTTTAGGTATGGTCAACTACCTGGGCAAATTGATTCCCCAATCTCAGCGAATTGTCAACCCCTCTGCATCAACTAACCCACAACGACAACACCTGGCCCTGGTACACAAACCACCAGCGAGCTTTTGAGACTTTAAAACTACAGCTCATTAGTGCACCACCCTATCCCACTTCTGACACCATGTAAAGATTCAGACTTACACAGGTTGAAACACAAGCATCTTTATTGTTCAGGTCATTAACTTCTAAGTAGGTCATCACATGTTCACAGTGCTACTGCTACTGGTAGGCAGTGGGTAGGATCTTACACCATGAATGCTATAATTAGGCGGGGTTATAATTACTAGGCATTCTAATTGGCTAACATGCTATAGCCAATCCACAGATGATGTTCCGGGTTGGGACCCTTCTTCAGACTGTTTGTAGAGGGGGGAAAAAACTGGAAGAGAGGAGTGGCAGAACAAAGCCTGGCAAATAATCGATGGGAGGGGGGAGGGGGGGGTGGGGGGGGGGGGGGGGGGGGGGGGGGGGGGGGGGGTTGATAGGCAGATGGTTAGACAAAGGCCAGAGATGAAAAAACAGAAGTTGTGAGACAAAAGGGATTGAAGAGTTGTGAATTGTGAAGTTAGGGGTTGAAATGTACTTGGAAGGGGAGAAATAGGTGCAAGTCTGGGTGGGGCACAGGGGGAATGATGGAGGAGGAAGAAGAATGGGGGGAGGGGGGAATGGGGGGAAAAAGGAAGGGGAGGGTTTACTTAAAATTGGAGAATTCAATATTCATACCATTGGGTTCCAAGCTATCCAAATGGAATATGAGGTGCTGTTCGTCTAGTTTGCATGTGGCCTCGCTCTGACAATGAAGGAGGCCCAGGTTTGAAAGGTTTGTATGAGAATGGGAAGATAAGTTAAAATAGTTAGCACCCGGGAGATCCAGCAGGCCTATGTGGACCGAGCAAAAGTGTTCAGTGAAAAGATCACCTAGTCCACACTTGATCTTGCCGATGTAAAGAAGGCACATTGGGAATACTAAATGCAGTAGATGAGGTTAAAGGAGGTGGCATGAACCTATGACTCTGTGTGCAGATGGGGCAGCTTGGTCAGCACAGAGAGTGTTAATACAGGGAACTATTTTGGGATCTTCTTGGGGAACTTACAAATCATGCCTTGTGCATTCTCATCCACTCTCCTTAGTTATGACCAGTCATTGTCTATTAGGAATTTGATTATTTTCTGGAAAGCACTGGTATATTAGATTTTTCTTCATTATACATAGCAGTGGATCATTCCCGGCTTAGCCTGCTGTCATTCTTGTCCCGCAATACCCGCAGATAGGAGTTGCAGTTGAGAGCTCTGAGTAGTAAATAGTCTTAAGGCATCTTAACCTGTGGCACTGCATTCTTTAAAGCCTGTCCCACGAGCATGCGACTGCATGCAGCAAGCGCGACCTAACGTGGTCGCTTGAGCCGTACGGCCTCGCGGGGCCGGTCCCACTTCGATCGCCGGAGCTGTATGGAGTTGTGCGGAGCTGGTCCCGACATCGCGGGGGGCTCTGAAAAACTGACACTGTCCAAAGAATACGCGCGGCAACGGCCTGCCGGCCCGCAGCCGCAATGAGGCCGTAAGCACCGCCTCGACGGGCGTGCGCAGCGCCTCGACGGGCGTGCGCAGTGCCTCAATGCCGTACGCAGCGTCTTGACACCGTACGCAGCGTCTTGACACCATACGCCTACGCTCGAACTTCACGTCAACTCGTACGGGACCACTCACCCTCCGTGCAGCCCCCGCTTCCGGCTATGGTCTCGCTCGCCGCATGCAGTTGCATGCTGGCGGGACAGGCCCTGTACGGGGATCATTCGACCTCCGCGTGGCCCCGCTTCCGGTTTGGTCGCGCTTGTCGCATGCTCGTGGGACAGGCCCTTTACACCGCGATATGTCTTAACAACTTGCTGGCTGCCAGAGGCTAAAAGGCTATGTTACATTTTTAATCTATTCAATATTTAGTGACAATAAAAAATATTCATGTAGGTTTATATAATTTTAACAGAATTATTAAAGTATTAACATTTAAAAAAATATACAACAAACCACATTAACACAATAACAAATAATTTTTAAAAAGTAAAGTACTTATCTGCACTTTATTTCCTATTCAAATATATTTTATTCACCAACTATCCCAGATTTAGTCTGAAGAAGGTTTTCGGCCCGAAACGTTGCCTATTTCCTTTGCTCCATAGATGCTGCTGCACCCGCTGAGTTTCTCCAGCATTTTAGTGTATCATCCCAGATTTAGAGGTGCAAGTGAGTGATCTTCATCCAGTTTTGGAATTCCACTTTTGATCATTCATGTTCAAAAGCGA
The DNA here is from genome assembly GCF_010909765.2 of Amblyraja radiata. NCBI lineage: Eukaryota > Metazoa > Chordata > Chondrichthyes > Rajiformes > Rajidae > Amblyraja > Amblyraja radiata. Next base: position 30,867,307 of record NC_045965.1, read on the forward strand.
ATTGTCCGGAGGTACAAACAGCAGAAACTGGCAGTTCCCTTTTGATTGGCTATCAATCAGCATAACAGCTCACTGTTAGTTAATAGTACAGTTTCTATTTTTGTGTGCGTTTTGCTGACCGCGTCTTAGTGTAAGGTATAATCCACATCTGTGACAAAGATGCATAATGTATACAGCACATAATGATTAAATTTATATTTTTGGTTATTTTGGAAGTAATTTATCTATTGGGCATGTTATGGGCACTACAGGTTGATCCTGGACAATGCTTTGCATTAGTGTCCCGTGGAATGTCCCTGCCCTTACTTTTTTGCAGCTTGCAGATGGTGGAACGTGATATAAAGGTTTGTAGGTTAATTGTAAATTGTCCCTAGTATGTAGGATAGAGTTAGTGTATGGGGTGATCGCTGGTTGGCGTGCATTCGGTGGGCCGAAGGGCCCTTTTCCAACTATATCTCTAAAGTCTTAAGTGAGCCCTATCCATCGACTGTTTAAGAAGGAACTGCAAATGCTGGAAAATCGAAGGTAGACAAAAATGCTGGAGAAACTCAGCGGGTGAGGCAGCATCTATGGAGCGAAGGAAATAGGCAACGTTTCGGGTCGAGACCCTTCAGACTGATGTGATGGTGGGTGGGGGGGGGGGGGTGTGGGTGGTGTGGGAAGAAGAAAAGAAGAGGCGGAGACTGGGCTGGGAGAGCTGAGAAGAGGAGGAGAAAGTAGGGACTACCTGAAATTAGAAAAGTCAATGTTCACACTGCTGGGGTGCAAACTACTTCCTGCAACCACATACAACTCACTGACCTCATCCATTTCACCACTAACTTCCATCCGGCACTCAAATACACCTGGACCATTTCCGACATTTCCCTACCATTTCCTGACCTCACTATCTCCATCACAGGTGATAGGCTACTGACCGACATCCACTATAAACCAACCTACTCCCATGACTATCTGGACTACACTTCTTCCCACCCGGCATCCTGTAAGGAGTCCATCCCCTACTCCCAATTCCTCCGTCTGCGCCGCATCTGCACCCAGGATGAGGTGTTCCACACCAGGGCATTGAAGATGTTTTCATTCTTCAGGGAACGGGGGTTCCCCTCCCCTACTATAGATGAGGCTCTCACCAGGGTCTCTTCTACATCCTGTGACTCTGCTATCACTCCCCATCCCCCCATGCTAGCTAGATACTAAATATTGTTACCTTGGTACTTATATTTTAAATTAATCATAGCTGTAACTGCCACTGCAACTTCAAGTCATTTTCTCAAAGTGGGGTTTTGTAATTTTGAAAATGTGAATAACTTGTAAAACATACCATCAATCTGAACAAAACGTGAGACACCACACCACAGGACAATGGTGAGTTGGGTGGTGCAAATATTGTAGTGCTATCGTGTACCGTTTTGGCGTAATTCAGGGCATGAATTGCAGGCACGCAGGCACACACACATACAGACAACATGAGAGTTTTCGTAATATATATAAAAAATATATAGATATGGATAGATAGATAGATGGGCCAAACACAGACAGGTGTGACTACTGTAGATGGGGCCCTGTTTCCATATTCTATGACTATATCCGAACTATCATTACAGATATGCATAATTTCTCAGTACATGAAAGTTGAATATTCAGCTGAACTTCAGGCTTTGGATTGATAATTATTTCAAACAAAATTGGACTCCTTACAATAAAATACATATAAAACTTGGTTGGATAGATGGACGTATTTTATAATTAAAGTCTCCTGAAGTAATGTTAATTTACATGCATCTATGACTATTTTTGATATATCTTGAAATTTCTACCTATTTTCTATGAAAATTGCAGCTTAAATTTGAGGAATCTCATATGAAGTTCCACCCATGGATCTGACTTAGCTGCAAAAGAGAGTCATTGTCTGTACTAGTCATCTAACAAACAGCTAACAATGGCCTATTTCCTTTATCATTGTTACTTTTTCACATATCTTTCATTCACTTGTTCTATATCTCTCTTCATCACCGACTATATCTCTTTCTGAAGAAGAATCTCGACCTGAAACATCACCTATTCCTTTTCTCCAGAGATGCTGTCTAATCCGCTGTGTTACTCCAGCTTTTTGTGTCCTCTTCACCATATATCAGGTGGGTACAGGTAAGGGGGGTTTAGATAGGCAGAGGGCTGGACAAAGTCAGAGATGAAAAGCAGAAGTTGTGAGACAAAAGAATAGAAGATTTGCAAATTATTTTTCTTATGTTCTTACCCAGTTCTTAAATCAATTTTTTTATTCAACTTTTTACTGACCATGTATTGTTATGGGCTTTGAATGACATTTCTGGATTTTAAATTGCATGGTGCTTAGTCTGATAAGAATATATTTGAGGATGCAATAAAATATTTATGATTTGAAGGACTCAGATTGGAGGCTATTGGAGCAAAATGGAAAAGCCACGCAAAGTTGATGTTCAAAGTCATAGATGATTTATTAAATCTGGTACAAGTTTAATTGCCGCACTTAAGCGTGAATGGTTTGTCAACCCCACGCCTCGGCATGACAAATAACAATGTGGGATCCTCTCGCGCTCACCAATTCCCCACCGCATGTTTCCCGCGTTCTGTGTAATTTTCAAATTTCCATTACACAGACACCCCAAAAATCAGAAGGGATTTATTCTAATAATTTGTCCCATCTGTCTACTATCAAATATTAGGCTGTGATTGTCAGTTCTATCAAATAGGACTTTAGTTTAGAGAACAGGCCCTTTAGCCCACCGTGTCCGCGCCAACCAGCAATCCCCGCACATTAACACAATCCTACACCCACTAGAGACAATTTTTACATTTACCAAGCCATACTACAAACCTGTACGTCTTTGTAGTGTGGGAGGAAACCAAAGATCTCGGAGAAACCCACGCAGGTCATGGGGAGAACGTACAAACTCCATACAGACAGCACCCGTTGTCGGGATCGAACCCGAGTCTCCGGCGCTGCAGTCGCTGTAAGGCAGCAACTTTACCGCTGCGCCTCCGTGAATGTGCTCGTGAATAACTTCCTAGCTGGTGCCTCGTTTGGTCTGCAAGATTGTTCTGCTCCTGACTTATTAAAGCCTTGGTCAATTTGTGCTAGATTAGTGTCTATCCAGCAAATATTCACTTCAATCTCTGTTAATGCAGTTGTGCACCATCTATAAAATAAACGACTCACCCAGGTTTCTTTGGCAGTACCTCTCAAAAGCCTACCAGCTCAACCTATCGGGAAGGGATGTATGGGAATACGTTCACCTCACCATTTCTTCGTCAATTCCTGTGCTATTAAACACACATCCATCCTTCATCAGTGGATCAAAATCCTGTACCTTTTAAAGCACTGTGAGAGTACCCTCAAACCAAGTACTGCAGCAATTCAAGAAGGCAACTTATCTTCTTGGTCTGGTTCATATCTCTCATTCCCCTTTCCCCTCTCAGTCTAAAGAAGGGTCTCGCCTTGAAATGTCACCTATTCCTTTTCTCCAGAGATGCTGCCTGACCTGATGAGTTGCTACAGCTTTTTGTGTCTATCTTCTTAAGGTTTAGTTTAGTTTAGAGATTCAGCATGGAAACAGGCCCTTTGGCCCAGCGTGTTACCACTGACCATTGATCACCTGTTCACACAAGTTAAATATTATCCCACTTTCTCACTCACTATGCATTAGGTGCAATTTACAGAGCCCAATCAATCTACATGTGGGATGTGAGAGGAAACCAGAGAACTCAAAGGAATCGTTTGTGGTCACAGGGAGAATGTGCAAACTTCGCACAGACAGCATCCGAGGTCAGGATTGATCCCAGATCTCTGGTGCTAAGGCAGCAGCTGTATCAACTGCACATTGGGAAGAAGAGCCGAGGCAGTTGAGATGGGGATGACAGAGAACATAACTTAAAATAATCAAAGGGGCTGCAGTCTGTTGGAAATTGTCACAATCTTCGATCAAGATAGAAGACATGGGTGTCATCAGGAGAAAAGATTTGGAGAAAATACAAACAGACGAAAGATCGAGGAGAGGGGTGGCTGCAGGAAAGAAAAATCTGGAGAGATGATTGCAGGGAGGGATGATTTCTCTGTCCTCAGCCTTATTATCTCTTATAAATAGGCTAATTTAGTCAGAGTTCAATATTTTCAGATCATGACCAGTGCCTATTTTCTCCCCCATTCAACAGCTGATTGTTGATTGTCATTCTGCCATTCCCATTAACTCATCCTTTTGAACCACCTGTTTCAACATTGGGAGTAATTTTGCCATGTCCATATACAATGCCTAGATTAATGCTTGGTTGGTTTAACTTTCTTCCTTTGTTTCAACATAGTCATTGTGATACAAGTGAGTAGCAATTAATATGCTATATTAGCAGGCTTTTATCTCTGTAATTCTGTACAATTCTGCTGCTGAACTTCATCAATGACATAGGCCATACAACATTAGGACGTTCTTGGTAAGAAAACGGCTCTTCCAGGCATAACAGCGGCAATTAACAAATTTTCATCACTCACTTTCAGCTTGCACCAGTACATACTATGAAATTCAGTGACTCTTGGTCTCGACCTTAATCTAGCCAGTCTACCCTTATCATCAATTTAAAACTCTTACAGCAACTGTTTAATTTTAAAATTTTCCTACTTCTTATGAAAGGTTATCAAAGTGAAACGGAAGCTCTGCTTTTATTCCCTCAGATGTTATTTGGTCTGAGTAGTTCCAACATTTTCCATTTGCTTTTGGACTGTATATGACTTGCCATGTCCAAAGTTAGTGTCTAGGCTGATTGACTTGATTAGTCTGTTTTTATTTTTATTGCATTTGATGGTAACAAAATAATTCTCCGAACAACTTTAAGGGTAATTAAGGATCAAATACTTTGCTGAATTCACATACAAGTCCTCCCCAGGTTATGACAGGGTTCCATTACTGAGAACAGTTCACAAGTCTGAAATGCGACTGCTTGAGAATATATTAAAATAGCCAGCCCAGGGCAAGGTGTAATTAAACCAGGCCTTTTAATTCAGATATAGATAATGTTGTGAATTGAATTCCCACTTAGCAGAATATGCCGGCAACTGTGCAGCAACCATCCGATCTCCTAAACAGTTGTCCGTATGTACGGGCTGTAGATACACTGGGTGTTTGTAATCTGGGGAGGGCTTGTATACAGAAGTCCGGTATACAGAAGTTGCAGACTTCATTGCGTGAAAGATATTTATGAATCTGGTGAGTTTTTGAACACCAATCCAATAGTTTCAGTTAAAAGTTAAATTCCAGTATTCTGGTAAAATTGATTTTTTTCTCAGTAAGATTAGATACAGAACTAGCAGATTGTCATAAATCCTTGTGACTCATTAACATCCTTCAGATCTGTACTTATTAACTGGTCTGTCTTGTATTCAATTCATGTTTGAATCTTAACTACTTCCTCAGTGTCAATTAGAGTGTGGTATTAAAAACGTCTTCATCCCATGAATGGATAAATTAAAACTGATCCATAAATGATCTCAGTGCTTCCTAACTGTGCTTTCAAAGATTTTGGTAGTTCATCAATCAGCTAGCAAACCTATGTTCAGTTCAGTATTATTTTGTTCCTCACCGCTGCCAAAATAAATCTGTGCTGGAAGTGTTGAGTATGGTTATCATCTTCACACCACCAGAGATGGCACCGAGGATAATTTTTTGGCTTCAGTTCCTAATTTGGTGCTTAATGAGAACTTTAAAAAGAAACTCTCTATTTAAGTGCATTCTTCACGCACAGATCACTGAAATGTCATGTTATTTGGGTTACCTTTGTACTTTTTGAAAGGCAATATTTGGAGGAATTGAACTTACATTTTTTTCCCTTTGCTACACATTGCTATGCTTCTTATCCTCAATGACAAGAACAATTATCTGCAGCTGAAAAGTGCTCACTCCAAGGAGTTGAAAATACCCTATTGTTCTCACACTGTCAAGAGCAACTTCAAGTCTATGTAGACAGATTGCTACACAAATGGTTGCACTTAATATATGCAAATAGATTCACTCAGATTTTGCATGCAAAATTGCAGAAAAGAGCCAAAACAACCAGAGAATTTAACTGGATCAATTTTGGAGCAAAAATGGTAGAAACAACTAATTTCTCATCTTCTTCAAAATTGTCACTCCAGTCATATGCTTTCAGGTTAGGCGATTCCCGAGCCTACAGTTCATCCAGGGCTAACCTGAAGAGGGGCATCAAGAAGGCCAAGCTATAAGCTAAGGATTGAGGAGCACTTCAATAACAACTCCGACCCCCTACGCATGTCGCAAGACATCCAGGCAATCACGGACTATAGACACACCAACACCACCCCCACATCCAGCGACGCCCCTTCCTCGAGGAGCTTAACCACTTTTATGGCCGCTTTGACAGGGATAATCTAGAGATGGCCATCAAGGCTGTGCTCCCTGCCGATCACCAGCCCCTCACACTCACCCCCTATGACGTGTACGTGGCACTGAGCAGGATTAATGCACATAAGGCTGCTGGCCCTGATGGCATCCCCGGGCGAGTCCTCAGCGCCTGTGCTGCGCAGCTGACAGACGTCTGGACTGACATCTTCAACCTGTCACTTGCCCAAGCAGTTGTCCCCATGTGCCTTAAAACCACCTCCATCGTGCCGGTGCCAAAACACTCCACTGCGGCGAGCCTCAACGACTTCCGCCCAGTTGCACTTACTCCCATCATCACCAAGTGCTTCGAGAGGCTGGTCCTGGCACACCTCAAAGGCTGCCTACCCCCCACACTGGATCCCTATCAGTTCGCCTACTGCAAGAACAGGAGTACGGAGGATGCCATCTCAACGGCACTTCACTCCGCCCACTCCCACCTCGACAACAGAGACACTTACGTAAGAATGCTGTTCATCGATTATAGCTCAGCATTCAACACCATTATACCCTCTAAACTGATCATCAAACTCGACGACCTGGGCTTCGACCCCTCCCTCTGCAACTGGATATTGGACTTTCTAACCAACAGACCCCAGTCTGTTAGGTTAGACAAGCACACCACTTCAACCCTCATCCTTAACACAGGGCTGTGTGCTGAGCCCCCTCCTCTACTCCCTCTTCACCTACGACTGCACACCTGTACATGGTACTAACACTATCATCAAGTATGCAGATGATACAACGATGAGTCGGCATCAGCAACAACGATGAGTTGGCCTATAGGGAGGAGGTCCAGCTCCAAGCAGCATGGTGCGCTGACAACAACCTGGCCCTTAACTCCAAGAAGACCAAGGAGCTCATTGTAGACTTCAGAAGGTCTAGGGGCGGCACGCACACCCCCATCCACATTAACGGGACGGAGGTAGAACGTGTTTCCAGCTTCAGGTTTCTGGGAGTCACCATATCCGATGACCTCTCTTGGACCCACAATACCTCAACTCTCGTCAAGAAGGCTCACCAGCGTCTCTTCTTCCTGAGGAGACTAAAGAAGGTCCATCTGTCTCCTCAGATTCTGGTGAACTTCTACCGCTGCACCATCGAGAGCATCCTTACCATCTGTATCACAGTATGGTATGGCAACTGCTCTGTCTCCGACCGGAAAGCACTGCAGAGGGTGGTGAAAATTGCCCAACGCATCACCGGTTCCTCACTCCCCTCCATTGAGTCTGTCCAAAGCAAGCGATGTCTGCGAACGGCGCGCAGCATCGTCAAGGACTGCTCTCCACCCTAACCACAGACTGTTTACCCTCCTACCATCCGGGAGGCGCTACAGGTCTCTCTCCGTTGCCAGACCAGCAGGTCCAGGAACAGCTTCTTCCCTGCGTCTGTTACATTACTTAACACTGTACCTCAGTGATTGCCAGTCACCCCCCGGACACTCCTTCCACCAGAAAAAAATTGCACTACTACGACTGTATGTACGTAAATATATTTATTCATTGCTCATATTCTATGTCGCACTTCTAGGGAGATGCTAACTGCATTTCGTCGTCTCTGTACTGTACACTGCACAATGACAATAAAAGTTTGAATCTGAATCTGAATTGAATGCTGAAAGTATACAAGTAGAATAAAAATTCTAGGTCAATATCTTGTAAGATTTTATAGGTAGCTGCATGGGAGATCCATTAATAAATATCAATTTTTTACATCTTCTGCAGAGTCAGCTCGCTCTTAATCCAAAATAATATTTAAAAACTGAAAAACTAACTCTGGTTGATTCCGGCACGCACAAGTATTCCCTACTACTCAGATTAACTCAGATTTTTACTTTATGCCATTTTCCCATAAACCTAAGCAAAGCATTGAATATATTCTTACATGCCTCTGACAAAGACAGAAGCCATTCCACCCATCTAGTCTATCAATTCTATTCCCCCCTATTTCCCCATAACCTATTCTGACATATATGCTTATTTATACCTCTCTGATTCTCCTTCAACCCACTTACATAAGATAAAATTATGCTAGCTAATTAACCAGACAACTGCTTTGAATCCTGATGTAATAACTGTAGATGTTTATAACAAAGATAGACACAAGTTGGAGTAACTCAGCGGGTCAGACAGCATCTCTGAATAAAATGGATAGGTGATGTTTCAGGTTGGGACCCTTCTTCAGACTGATTGTGAGGGTGGGGATTTGAAGTGAGGTAAAAACAGGACAAATCAGTGATGGCAACAGATGACCTCTGGCAAGGAGGTTCCATGATAGACCGACTATTGCTGAGAGACAGGTGTGAGCCGAAGAGGGATAGTTGTAAACTGTGGAGCTGGTTAACAAACAAATTGGGCAGCAGCCACCCGACAACCAAAATTCATTTTGTGAACACAAACTCGTTAAAAAGGCGAGGCAAACATTTGGGCAGCAACCACCCGACAACCAAAATTCATTTTGTGAACACAAACTTGTTAAAAAGGCGAGGCAAACAATTGGTCAGCAGCCGCATCGAGGGGACTCACCGTGAAGTAGACGTGCGTTCAGTGTTATTCGCAGCTCAGAGAGCCATGACCCTCTCGCTTCCTGGGTCTGGCGGAGACTGAGTGAGGGACTACACTGCCGGGTTTTATAGTCCCGCCCCCCTGCCGCCAGTGGGGGCAGCAGAGAGAATGGGGAATTTTCTTAAAACATTAACATCTCTCTGATTTTTCATCGATGGGAAAAATCCTCCGGTCCCGGGCTCTGAGCGAGGTGGTCAAAAATGACGGCCGTAGGTGGCGGCATTCTCTCGGCAATCACGCCACAGCGAGCCAAAAGCGGTCAAGATCAGACTTTTAGTAATATAGATGGGAGGAAAGGGGAAGGAAGAAGTTACCTAAAATTAGAGAATTCAACATCTGATTCCTGGGATGTACCAGACTGATTCCTGGGATGTCAGGACTTTCATATGAAGAAAGACTGGATAGACTCGGTTTGTACTCGCTAGAATTTAGAAGATTGAGGGGGGATCTTATAGAAACGTACAAAATTCTTAAGGGGTTGGACAGGCCCCTGGACAGGAAGATTGTTCCCGGTGTTGGGGAAGTCCAGAACAAGGGGTCACAGTTTAAGGATAAGGGGGAAATCTTTTAGGACCGAGATGAGGAAAACATTTTTCACACAGAGAGTGGTGAATCTCTAGAATTCTCTGCCACAGAAGGTAGTTGAGGCCAGTTCATTGGCTATATTTAAGAGGGAGTTAGATGTGGCCCTTGTGGCTAAAGGGATCAGGGGGTAGGGAGAGAAGGCAGGTACAGGATACTGAGTTGGATGATCAGCCATGATCATATTGAATGGTGGTGCAGGCTCGAAGGGCCGAATAGCCTACTCCTGCACCTATTTTCTATGTTTCTATACCACTGGATTGTGCACTACCCAAGCAAAATATAAGCTGCTGTTTCTTCAATTTGCTAGTGGTCTCGCTCTGGCAATTGAGGAGGCCCAGGACAGAAAGGTTAGTATGCAAATAGAAAGGGAGTTAAAGTGGTTATCAACCGGGAGATCCAGTAAGCCTTGGTGGACAGAGTGTAAGTGTTCAGCAAAACGGTCGCCAAGTCAACTATTTATCCCTCTTGGACTCACCGTCTGTCTCTAGCCAACAGTCAGCCTATCATGGAACCTCCTTACCTGAGGTCATCTGAATGAATACGCCACAGTCGTCACAGACTTCATTTAGAAATGTGTGGAGAACAGCATCCCAACAAAAACCTTCCGAGTGTTTACTAAACAGAAGTTTTGGATGAACCATGAGATCCGCACTCTTCTGTGCGGATCTCATGGTCCAGATCCCAGGCATTCAGGTCTGGAGATACAGAGATCTACAAGAAATCCAGATCCGACTTTGGTAAGGCCATCGAAAAGGCCAAAAGGGACTTCCGCTCCAAGCTGGAGGATGAGATGGATGTTTGGCAACTGTGGCAGGGCTTGAATGCCATCACCTACAACGTGAAATCAGGAGGCAGCTCAATTGCCAGTGAAACATCACTTCCTGACGAGCTCAACGTGTTTTACGCACGCTTTGATAGGGAGAACACTGATGTACCTTCCCGAGCCCCCATTCGCCGTGATGATATTTCAGTCATAGTCACAGAGGCCGACGTCAGAAGATCCTTCAGGGGGGTGAACCCTCGGAGGGCGCCTGGATCCGATGGTTTACCGGTCGAGTTCTCAAGACCTGTGCAGAGCAACTGGCGGGAGTTTTTGCGGACATTTTCAACCTCTCACTTCTGAGGTCTGAGTTTCCCACCTGCTTTAAAAGGGCATCAATAGTACCCGTGCCCAAGAAGAGCAAGGTGACGTGCCGCAATGACTATCGACCAGTGGCACTACCGTCTGTGGTGATGAAGTGCTTTGAGAGGTTGATTAAGGCGCATATCAACTCCTACCTCGACAAGAACCTCGACCCACTGCTGTTCGCCATAACATGGATGCAATCTCACTGGCTCTCCACTCTGCTCTGGACCATTTGGACATCAAAAACTCATATGTCAGGCTGTTATTCATTGACTACAGCTCGGCATTAATACAATCATCCCCTCCAAGCTGGTTACCAAACTCTCAGATCTGGGTCTCTGCGCATCCCTCTGCAATTGGATCATCGACTTCCTCATCCACAGACCACAGTCTGTCCGTATTGGTGGAAATGTGTCATCCTTGATAACAATCAGCATGGGAGCACCTCACGGCTGCGTACTCAGCACTGCTTTACTCACTCTATACTCAAGACTGCGTAGCCGGACATAGTGCAAACTCCATCATCAAGTTTGCCGACTACACCACTGTTGTGGGACAAATCCCTGATGGTGAGGAGTCAGAATATAGAAGTGAGATCGACCAATTGACAAAATGGTGCCAGCACAATAACCTGGCTCTCAACACCAGCAAAACCAAATAACTAATTGTGGACTTTGGAGGGGGTAGGATAGGGACCCACAATTCTGTTTATATCAACGGGACGATGATGGAAAGGGTCATGAACTTCAATTTCCTGGGCTTGCATATTCCCGAAGATCTTTCCTGGTCCCAGCACACTGATGCAACCTTAAAGAAAGCATATCAGCGCCTCTACTTCCTGAGAAAATTACGGAGAGTCGGTATGTCAAAGATGAGTCTCTTGAACTTCTACAGGTGCACAGTAGGCTGACTGGGTGCATCATGGCTTGGTTCGGCTACTTGAGCATCCAGGAGGGAAAAAGAACGCAGAAAGTTGTGACCACTGCCCAGTCCATCATCAGCTCTGACCTCCCTATCATCGAAGGGATCTATCGCAGTCGCTGCCTCAAAAAGGCTGCCAACATCATCAAGGACCCACACCATCCTGGCCACGCACTCCTCTCTCCGCTACCATCGGGTAAATGGTACGGGAGCCTGAAATCTCGTGCATCCAGGTTCAGGAACAGCCTCTTCCCCACACCCATCAGGCTATTGAACTGGCCAACAAACAGACTCTGAACTATAACAGCGTATTGCACTTTATCTGTTTATTTATATGTGTATACTAGACTAAGTGGGACCCGTTGGGTCCCAGCATCACACGGGAGGGCTGGTCCCCCAACGCAATATTCCACCTCTCCACCAATTCCAATATTGGTGGCCAGTGGGGGGGCTGGGGGCTTCTGGAACGCTAGTATGGGTGTTGTGGGCTGAAGGGATTGGTTTCCACAGGGCTAGTATGGACATTGTGGGCCGAATGGATTCTTGAGCTGGTGGCTCAGTCACTCAAGCCTGTTGTGCTGGCAGCTCACTCACTCACGGCTGGTGGGCTGGCAGTTGACTCACGGCTATTCCTTCAAATTCCATTTCAAGCAGGGTGCAAGGCCACCAAATTCAAGTGCAGTTTCTTACCACTTCAAGCAGGGTGCAAGGCCACCAAATTCAATTGCAGTTTCATACCATTTCAAGCAGGGTGCAAGGCCACTAAAGACAGCGAATCATGACCTCTCCCTTCTCCATCTTGCAGAGACTGAGCCACAATTCTGGGTTTTATAGTCCCTCCCCCCTCCCACCAGAAGGGGCATGGCCTTCATGGCGTGATTGACAGGAGAGAGAATCTCAACATTTTTAAAACACTAATAACTCTTTTATTTTTCATCGATGGGAAAAATCCTCGGCACCTGATGAGCGGAGGGGGACTCTGAGTAAGATGGCCAAAAATCACAGCCGTACGTGAAAGCATTTTTGCTAAAATCTATATAAAGTGCAAACAGGAAGTGATCAAGATTAGACTTTTAATTATATAGAAGGCAAGGCAACTTTAATTAGGCAAGGCAACTTTAATTAGGCAAGGCAACTTTAATTAGGCAACACAGCTTTAGCATTTCCAAACCAAAGGCAACACAGCTTTAGCATTTCCAAACCAAAGGTAACAGCTTTAGCATTTCCAAACCAAAGGCAACACAGCTTTAGCATTTCCAAACCAAAGGCAACACAACTTTAGCACTTCCAAACTATATTTTCAAACCACATTAAAGGCACTGACAGGTCAGTAAAACCACTCACAGTTTAGTAGACATGTGTTCAGTGTTATTCACAGCTCAGACTGAGAGACGTGACCCTCTCGCTCCCCCATCTTGCAGACACTGACTGAGTCACTCAACACTTCCGGGTTTTATAGTCCCTCTGGAAGGGACGTGGCATTCAGGAGAATCTCAAAAAAATTTAAACACTAATAACTCTTTTATTTGTCATCGATGGGAAAAATGCTCTTGTCCTGCGCAGCGGACGGAGACTCTGAGTAAGATGGTCAAAAATCACAGCCGTAAGTGGCAACGTTTTTCCTAAAATCAATATACAGAACAACAGGAAGTGGTCAAGATCAGACTCTTAGTAATAAAGATATATGGTCTATGCTATATAGACACACTGAACTGTTCTGTATGTTTTATGCTTACAATATTCTGTTGTGCTGCAGCAAGCAAGAATTTCATTGTCCTATCTGGGACACATGACAATAAATTCTCTTGTCATGACATGAATTGACTGTTGCCGGCCCAGATTTGTGCAGTTTTTCAAAGACATCAAGAGATCTCAAAGCTTGGGAAAGAATTGTTCTGTGAACTCTGAAAATAGAGGTTCTGTGTTTAAAGGCAGCAAAAAAAGAAAAACAACAAGAGTGATGAAACGAGGCAGTAGAAAGGGGGCTGATTAGTGAGTATTATGTTTATCTTAAAAAGTTAGGGCAGTGGCTTGAAGTAGGATCAGGAAACAATACATTTATAGTTACATTTTTCAAATAGAAGTATAAATAATCACTGACTAAAGACATTAACAAAATAATAAAAGCTAGCCTGAGTTATTGCATGGCAGGTTATTCGACTGGATTGAAGTATTTGGAAATATGTGGACAGCCAGACTATCCTGAGCAATCACGTTTGAAAAGAGGTTTTCAACCTAGGCAAGGCAAGGCAAGGCAACTTTATTTATATAGCACATTTCATACACGAGGCAGACTCAAAGTGCTTCACATAAAAACATGTCATACAATAAATGAAATAATAAAATGAAATAAAATAGAAGAACTAAAAGAAAAGAAAAGCAAAATTAAAATTATAAAAAGTGCAAAAGTTAAAAGTGCAATGTAGTTAAGATTTAGCTGAAAGCTAAAGTAAACATAAAAGTTACTGAGCTAGTGTACAGTATGAGTAATTTCCACACAAGACCAGTCAATTAACTTCAGAGTACTTTTATACACAACAAAGGGCTTTAACAAGATGCTGAGAAAGAGGTCCTGAAAAAAATGGCCCTGTGGAAATGAGAAAAACTGGTTTACAGTCACGATATAGACCAAAGGCAACATTGAACGGTGGAAGCAATTCCAGTTGTCATGGTCCTTGTGGGAACTAACAGTGTAGCCAAAATTAGAAAGCAATTGCAAATAAAAATATCAAGAGTGATTCTCTAAATTAAAAATCAGAATCTCACAAGTATCTCTAGATTATTGCCTGAACTACATGCAAAATGGTACGGAAGCGTACCAATCAGCAGAATTAATTTATGGCTAAAAAAACCATTGTGGCAAAGAGTGGTTCCTTCTCATGGGATGTGTAAAAAGGAACTGCAGACGCTGGTTTAAACCAAAGATAGACATAAAAAGTTGGAGTAACTCAGCGGAACGGCAGCTCCTCTGGAGAGAGGAATGGGAAGTTGGCAACAATTCTGGGATGGATTCCAACTGAATAAAAATGGAGCTGTGTTCTAGCGGAGAGTGTAAATAGGGAGGTAGTAAAGGTTTAAGCTAGTGAGAAGGATGCAGGAATTCATGAGAATGCAAGCAGCCTAAATATAAACACAAAATGAGTAAAGAAATAAATTAAGTAAGGGAGGATATTAAGGGACTAATTAGTTACAGAACAGGAGTGTACTAATTTGGTTAATCATTAAATGAAAGGGAATCCAATTAAAAACTTTGCATTATAGATTTTCTATGATTCCATGAAGAGACAGCAGAAGCATTGCTACACATTTAATAATTCATCAGATTAAGGCATGGTGTCAGAGGATTAGTTAAATGTTTACACCATACGTATGTTTGAGAAGGTGAACATAACTGGGAATTATAGGCTTAACAATCGGTACTAGGAAAAATAATAAAATAGTAACCATAGAGAAAATATTTTATACTTTTCTGAGGTGTTTACAGAGGGAACAGACAATAATAATGCAGCTGACGTAATTTAGCTAGAGTTTCAATAAGTCTTTGGTAAATTTCTTTCAAAGTACAATACTGAATGTTGGAGAATGTGGAGTTGGGGTGAAAAGTAGTAAAATGGATTGCTAACTGCCTTCCAGAGTAAATCAGAAGTCTAGGTGGTGTAGATGAATAAAAGGTTCTGGGATGCAAATTCACTAAATGTTTTCCCACAAGCAGCTAGTTCGTAAAGGTTAAAGATTTATTTTTTGAGGTGGAACCTAAAGTTCTCAAGTATCTCAGCGGGTCAGGCAGCATCTCTGGATTTGGGGTCAGGACACTTTTTCAGACTGATGGGGGTGGGGGGGGGGGGGGGGGGGGGGGGATGCTGGAAAAGAGGTGGGGCGGGAACAAATCTGGCAACTAATAGTTGGATGCCGATGAGGGAGGGTGAAGATGATTGGCAGAGGGGTGGATGAAGGCTGGAGGTGAAAATGAGACAAAACTGTCAGATAAGGAGAGAAGAAGAATGGAAGAGAGAACGATATAATGGAAGGGGACAAGGGCTGAAGGGGGATGAATGGGATGGTGGGGGAAATGGGTATGCACTGGGGTGGGGAATACAGAAAAGAGAGTGGGAAAAGAGGTTATTATGTAAAATTGGAGAATTTGTTGTTCACACTGTGGAGTTGTAAGTTACCCAAGTGGAATATGAGGTGCTGTTCCTCAGGTTTCATCGGGCCTCACTCAGGCAATGGAGGAGGCTCAGGTCAGGAAGGTTGGTATGGCAATGGATCCAGCGCGTGTTTGGCGAAACGGATTGTCTAGTCTACGCAAGCTCTAGCCAATGTAATGGAGGCCACATCAGGAGCACCGATTGCAGTAAATTAGGTTAGCGATGGTGAGTGTGAACCTCTGCCTCACCTTGGAGGGTTGTTGGGGTCCCTACATGGAGGTGAGGGAGGAGTTGCAGGGACAAGATTTACAGAGGTGCTGCAAATGTGTCGTTGTTCGGATAGATCAAGCAAATATGATAGTTACATTTAAGAAGCATGCAGATTGGCACATAAACATACAGGGAATGAAGTTGTATGGATCACATTTGGTCAGATAGAGTTAGTTTAAGTTGGCATCGTGGTCTGCACATCAGCACGGATTGAAGGGCCTGTGCCTGTGCTGTACTATTCTTTGTAAGAATATACCAATACAATGTCAAAGGAAGGATAGTTAAATATATATATTCAAAGTAAAATATAGATATAATGAATTGCAGATGCTAGTAAGAAGGAATGCCCCGGGGTGGACAAATCTTTCATTATGTTGGCTGTTGCTCCAAGCAGCTTGACGTGTAGTTGGAGCTTATGGTGGGGAGCCTGGTCTGTGCGATGGACTGGGCTACATCCACAACTCTCTGTAAGTTCTTATCGTCTTGGGCAGAGCTATTCCCAAACCAAGCTGTGATTCAACCCAACAATACGTTTTCTGTGCTGCATCTGTATCAATGCCTCGGCTTCCTGAGAAGATTGAGGAGACTTGGTATGTCGATGAATATGTTCTTGAACTTCCACAGGTGTACAGCAGAGAGAATACTGACTGGTTGCATCACTGCCTGGTTCAGCAACTCGAATACCCAGGAATGAAGAAAATTACAGAGAGTGACTGAATATTACCCTCCTCACCATCAGCAACACTATCAATCTTTGTGTCATCTGCAACCTCCCTAATCATACTTCCACATTCACAGCAAATTGTTATTGTCAGTGTAGATGCAAATCCTTCAGCCTACCGTGATTATCATTTATTTATATTGAACACAATTTTTAGCACTTAGCCTTCTGTGCTTTGGTGAATCAAGTCAAGTTGAGTTTATGGTCACATGCACAAGTACAGTGAAGTACAGGTACAATGAAAATCTTGCTTGCAGCAGCATCAC
Source organism: Amblyraja radiata (assembly GCF_010909765.2). Classification (NCBI taxonomy): domain Eukaryota; kingdom Metazoa; phylum Chordata; class Chondrichthyes; order Rajiformes; family Rajidae; genus Amblyraja; species Amblyraja radiata. The sequence goes on from NC_045965.1 coordinate 30,884,327, forward strand.
AAGCACATAGGCGTAGACAATAAACAAAACATAAATTATACAAGATAAAGAAATGAAAAAGATTGTACAAAGCAAGACTGCAAAAACACAATCATTAAGCAAATCTGTGGGAGTGCTATAGGTGGTCCTTGTATTCTCTTGCTGAGGTAGGATTGCTGTTATGAAGAACCTCGCAGTTGTAGGAGAGTAGATGCTCCTGAACCTGGTGGGATGGAACTTCAGGCTTCTGCTACTCCTGCCTGATGGTGAATGTAGAGAGGATGATTATGTTGAACGCTGAATTGAAGTTGATGAACAACAGCTTGACATATGTGATCCTATTATCCAGATGGCCCAGAGCTGAGCGGAGACATAGTGCCAGAGGCAAATTGAAACAAATACAAGTAATGTCTGAGGTAGGAGTTGATTCATACCATAACCAACCTGTTGAAGCACTTGATTACAATGGATGCAAGTGCTACTGGATGGTACTCATTGTGGCAGGTCATCATGCTCTTCTTGGGTACTGCTACAATAGTATCTTTTGAAGCAGGTGGGAACCTTGGTCCATAGAATCCATAGAAGCAAGAGTTTGAAGATTCCCTTGGATACTTCAGTCAATTAGTACACACAGCTCTCCAAATGTTTATCTACATTTTAGATTCAATTTGCTAAATTGCCTTGAATTCTATGGGCATCTTTCTATTTGGACTACTCTCCGATGTGGGACTTGGGAAGGGTCTCACTGAAGTCGCTCCTTAATGACATAGTTAGTTCAGGGCTCTCGCTTAACTTTTTTCCCCTGTTGCCAGCCGGGCAACCTTGACAGCTTTTTAGGTTGCCAAATGACAGTTTAGGTGGTCATTTAAGACAGTTTGCATGAAGCGTGTGATAATGTGCTTGGATGAGGTGCGTAGTTACCAGTTGGAATTATGCTCAATGAAGCATTCACATATTATGTTCAAGAAGGAACTGCAGATGCTGGAAAATCGAAGGTAGACAAAAGCGCTGGAGAAACTCAGCAGGTGTAGTAGCATCTATGGAGCAAAGGAAATAGGCAACGTTTCAGGCCGAAACCCATCAGTCTGAAGAAGGGTTTCGGCCCGAAACGTTGCCCATTTCCTTCGCTCCATAGATGCTGCCGCATCTGCTGAGTTTCTCCAGCACTTTTGTCTACACACATATTATTTCTGCTTCAAATAAAGTCACAAACTAAACATATTCACCAATCAAGACATTATATATACCGCAATGACATGCAGCAAAATTATAATACAATATCTCAACTCTTTTTACATATTGCAATTGATGCAAGCATGTTTTCTGTGAAGGACCGAAAATTACCATGACATGGCCATAGCATGGGTCGTCATTGGTATTGGCACAGAAACACTCTCGCTTACCACATAATTTATCCACAACAAAATATACAGGTTGCAAGGAAATTTCTAAAGGCATTTTATGATAATAGCTGTTAAAACCGACTATACCCATCTGACAGGTTAAACATTACACTAACTGACAAGAGATAGCCAAAGGACATAACTGCAGCAAATGTTCTTTTGGTAATATATTTAAAGGTGTCAAAACAAATAATAACATTGGGAATTAAAACACATTTGATTGCATTCCGTTATCAAACATAGTCAATGTTCGCTCTGAAGACCATGAAGCACAATAGGGTCAGGGGGTGTGTGAATCAGTGCGGGGTGGATAGATGGCGGGGGGGGGGGGGGGGGGGGGGGGGGGGAGGTTGAGAAGGCAATCGGTGCAGAATGGATAGATTGAGGCAGGTGAATTAGTACGTGTTGGTTGGTATGTAAAATTGTGAGGGGAAATGTCAGTGGTGTTGAATGGGGGGATCAGTACGGGAAGGATGGGGAGGATCAGTACAGGATGAATGGGGGTAGACAAAAATGCTGGAGAAATTCAGCAGGTGAGGCAGCATCTATGGAGCTAAGGAAATATGCAATGTTTCGGGTCGAGACCCTTCTTCAAACTGTTCCTCCCATTCTTCTTGAATGGGGGGGATCAGTACAGGATGAATTGGGGGTGGGGGGTGGGGTCAGGACTGTGGATCGGAGGGTCTGTGCAGGATGAATGGGAAATCACTACAGGATGAATGAGCGGATCAGTATAGGATGAAAGGGGGATCAGTACGGGATGAATGAGGGGATCAGTACAGGATGCATGAGGGGATCAGTACAGGATGCATGAGGGGATCAGTACAGGATGAATGGGTGATCACTACAGGATGGATGGGGGGGATTGGTGCAGGGTAAATGGAGGGTGGGTCAGTACGGGATGAATGGGAGGATCAGTGCAGTATGAATTGGGAGGGGGGTCAGTACAGGATGAATTTGGGGACCAGTGTAGGATGGATGGGGTGGGGGGGGGGGGGGGGGCAGGAGAATCAATGCGAGGTGGGTAGGGTGATGAATAGATTGGGGGATGGGGAGGGGAGGACATGGGATGTCAGTGAGGACTGAATAGAGGAGGAGGGAATGGGGATCAGTACGGGATGGAGAGGAAGGGTCCCAGGATAAGAGGGGTGGAGGGGGGCGAACAAGAGAGAGAGAGAGAGAGAGAGAGAGAGAGAGAGAGGGCGGGGTGGAAGGTGCAGAGGAGGTGGGGAGAAAGAAAGGTCAGCGCTCCTGGGACAACATAGCCCCGCTGCCTTGGCCGTCCCTGTCCAACGCCAAAGTGCCGCCGCCTCCACGCCACCGTCTCCCCTCCTCCGCCGGCCGACAGGAAGTTGCGGGGCCGAGAGGTGCAGCTCAAAGATCCGATAGCTATAGGATCTGTCGTGCAGCTGCTTCAGACGGCGGAAGGAGGCCTCCGCCTCCCCCTCCCTCTCTCCCTCCTCCCGGCCTCGGCGTGCGGGAGGGGTTGTGAAAGTGCCATAGGTGGATTGGCAGTGCGATAGCGGCCAAAGATCTTATAGCGGAGATCTTTGATAGCGGCCGCAAATCCGCCAACGTCGCTTTCACAATCCTTCCCGCACGCCGAGGCCGGGAGGAGGGAGAGAGGGGGGTTCCTTCCGCCGGGCGGGGTGCGGGAGGAGGAGAGGGTGGAGCCACTATCGCGGCCGCTGTTGCCGCTGTTCGGGGCCGTCATTCGCTTCTACCCTTCGTCACCACGCACCTAGTATCTTTGTCCCACAATCAAAGATACTAGACAAATACAGCCGCCGCCGCCGACACGAAACGTCACGTTCCTATTCTCCAGAGATGCTGCCTGACCCGCGGAGTTATTCCAATTTTTTGTGTCTCTATCGGTATAAACCAGTATTTGATTGCCAAGCCGGGCAAAATGTGTCGGCATTTAGGTTGCCCGGCTGCACTTTGAGTGGTCAATGGCACCCGGTCAACCTCTAATTTCGAGCCCTGTAGTTACTTCTTCAAAATTCTGTCAAAATAGTCTGAAATTACCTCAAAAAACCATAGGTAGACAAAAATGCTGGAGAAACTCAGGGTGTGAGGCAGCATCTATGGAGCGAAGGACTAGGTGACGTTTCGGGTCAAGACCCTTCTTCATACAAAAAAACCATGTTGACTATCCCTGGTTCTTGTTGCAGATATATATAACCAAGGCTTCTGCATCAGCCAGGTAAATATCAACCATTATCCGTTATGGATACGAGTCATATATAGATTAGACTAGAGATGGACACAAAAGTGCTAGATTGACTCAGTACATCAGGCAGCATCTCCGGAGAAAAAATTTGGGCAACATTTCGGGGCAGGACTCTTCAAATTGAAACATCACCCATCCCTTTGCTTGAGAGATGCTGCCTGGCCCCCTGAGTTACTCCAGCACTTTGTGTCTGTCTTATGTATAAACGAGCATCTGCATTTCTGTTGATCAATTCTCCAAAGAACATTGGTATTGGTTTTACTATTGTCACGTGTACCAAGATGCAGTGAAACACTTTGTTTGCGCACTATCCAGTCAAATCATACTGTACACAAGTAATCAGGAGTATCATGGGTACTTAAGCAACCCATTAGTAGAACATGTAGGGAAAGATAAAGGTAGTTTAGTTTTTAGTAAAGAGATAGAGCGTGGAAACAGGCCCTTTGGCCTTCTGAGTCCGTATCAACAAGCAATCACCCATACACCAGTTGTATCCTACACAGTAGTGATAATTTACAGAAGCCAATTAACCTACAAACCTCCACATCTTTGGTATGTTGGAGGAAACCGGAGGACCCGGTGAAAACCCACATGGTCACTGGGAAAATATACAAATTCCTTGGGTCAAAGTGAACTTGGGTCGCTGTTGCCTGTAAAGCAACAACTATACCACTGCAATGTCAAGGCTTACTGGATCTCTTGGTTTGCTAACTATTTAAACTCCCTTCCCATTCCCATACTAATCTTTCTGTTATGGGCCTCCTCCGTTGCCAGAGTGAGACCACATGCAAACTGGAGGAACAACACCTCATGTTGTGCTTGGGTAGCTTATAACCCAATGTATGAGCATTCAATTCTCCAATTTCAGGTAATCTCTAACAACCCGCACCCCTTTTCCCATCCACTTTCTCCCCCACACAACCCTTTTCTTCATCCCCCCCCCCCCCCCCCCCCCCCCCCCCCCTCATCTGTGCCCCGGCTGGGCGCACACATATTTCTCCCCCTCCACCTACATCTTTCCTCTGGCTTCACAATTCACAATTCAAACATTTAGTCCCACACCTTCTGTTTTATCATCTCTGGCCTTTGTTCCAAATATCTGCATATTAAAACTCCCCTTCACCTGTGTTCACCTATTACCTGCCAGGCTTTGTCTTGCCTTTCCTCCATTTCGGCATTCTTCCAACTCATCGCCCCCCCCCCCCCCCCCAAATCAGTCTGAATAAGAGTCCCGACCTGAAACGTCACGTCTCCATGTTCACCAGTGCTGCCTGACCCGCTGAGTTACTCCAGCACTTTGTATCTTTTTTTGTAAACCAGCATCTGCATTTACTTGTCTCTATTGTGTGCGTACTGTATCTGTTCCTCTATCTCCCATTGTCTATTGGGGCAGTTACTGTACAATCCCATTCAAGTGATTGCAGCTTTCTAATTTCTTGTGCTCTTCCCATATAGCTTCTGCAGATGAACCATCCAGTATGTCCTGTCTGAGTGCAGCTGTGACATTCTCCCTGATTAATAGAGCAATTCCTTCACCTCTTTTACTTCCCTCTCAATCACGTGAGACATCAAAACCCTAGATCATTGAGTGTGTCCCTCTTGAAACCCAGTCTTTATAATGACCAAACCATAATCCCAAGCCCTGATCCACTCTTAAAGTTCATCTGCTTTACCCATGATACTCCTGCATTGAAATAAACACACGTTTATCCCATCAGTTTCACAATAATCCTTAACCTCGCCCTGCTTATCAATTTTCCTTGTTACCTAAATGTTCTAAGGTATGTACCTTATCCATTCCTACCCCTACTCTCTGTTTATATGTCTAGTTTTTCCCTTAAGGTACGCAGTTAGTCATCTTTTGGCATCTGTGCTGCCAGATTAATGCTTACCAGAATGTCCAGAAGGGCATCCTGCCTTTAAACAATGCAATTGGTATTGACATTGGCTGAGCTTTTTGGGACCTGCCACCAAATTTCTATTATCTGTAAAATAGTAATGGATGAGGATGGGTGGCCCACGTCAAAGTTCTGAATGGATGCAACGTCACCTTTGATGGTATTAGGCAGGAACCTACTAAAGTTGATTGGAGTAGGTTGTTTGCAGGCAATCAGATATCCAGAAAGTGGAATGCTTTTAAAAGTGTAATGATGAGAGTTCAAGGCATGCATGTTTCTGTTAGAGTGAAGGTCAAGACAGGTGGGCAAGAAAAGTGAGTGAAATTGAGGCTTTGGTCAGGTAAAAGAAGGAAGAATGGGTCAGGAAAAGGCAGCTAGGATCAAGTGTATCCCTGGAGGATTTTAGGGGGCTGAGGAACATACTTAAGAAGGAAACCAGGAGAGCAAAAAGAGGGCAGGAGATACCGCTCGCAAATAAGAGAAATCCAAAGAGAACCCAAATATATTTTACAAGTACATTGAGGGAAATGTAATGTAAATTAAGTACATTAACGCTAACAAGAGAGATTAGGGCCCCTCATGAACCACGGGAAATGGGCAAAGTCCTCGAAGAGTATTTCTCCTGTGGAGAAAGACATGAAGACTAGTAAATTTTGGATTGTTGAGGGAAATATCTTGAGAACAGTTTATATTATGGTTGAGATGCTGGATATCCTAATATGTATGAAGGTCTATAAATTTCCCAGCCTGATCTATATTCAAGGACACTGGAGAAGCTACAGAAGGAACCCTGGCTGAGATACATCAATCATAGTCAGACACGGGTGAGGTGCCAGAAGTTTGTTTCTCGGACAGGAGGTCTGTGATGATTGGCCCATTGCTGTTTGTGGTTCATATCAACAATTTGGATGAGAATGCACAAGGCATAATTAGTGAGTTTTCAGATGAAACTAAAGTAGGTGGTATTGTAAAAAGTGAGATGGTTATCAAAAATTACAGCAATATCTTAATTAGCCAGGAAAATGGGCTAAGGAACGGCTAATGGAGTTTAATGCAGATGTGCAAGATGTTACATTTGCAAAGTCAAACCATGACAGATCCTTAAATGGTAGGATTCTGGAGAGTTTTGTACAGGTACCTAGTTCCCTGAAAGTGGCGTGACAGATAGACAGGGTGGTATAGAAGGCTTTTAGTGCACTGGCCTTCATTCATCAGAGTATTGAATTTAGAAGTTGGCATGTTATGTTACAGTTATATAAGACATTGGTGAGGCTGCATTTGGAGGATTGTGTGCATTTTGGTCACCCTGATAAAGGAAGTTTGCCATTCAGCTGGAAAGAGTGCAGGGACCGTTTACGAAGATGTTGCTTGGACTCGATGGGCTAAACAATAGGGATAGGTTGGTCAGGCTAGTAATTTATTCTCTGGAGCACAGGAGGCTGAGGGATGATTTTTATAGCGGTGCATACAATCATGAGCCAGTGAACTCCTGCACTTATCTAAACCTACTTGACCTCATATAAACTATTTTAAAGTATAGTTGCAGAATGATTTCTGTTAAAATCACTCTAGTCACTGGCAGTCACATGATTTGTCTTTTGTTTTTGGACCAAAGTATTAAGAATGATTCTTTGATTTTTAGTATGTAGGCAGGTACTGCAGATGCTGGTTTACACCGAAGAAAGACACAAAAATCTGGAGTAACTCAGCAGGTCAGGCAGCATCTCTGGATAAAAGGAATAGGTAACATTTTGGGTCAAGAGTCAGGAGGAGGGTACATAGAACTCTCATTGGAAATCTCCTCAAGGTATGACTACTTTGAAGAAGTTTTCCTCTCTCCAACGAGAGTTCTATGTACCTTTTCATATCTCTCGGTTCCCTCTCCCCTGACTCTCATTCCGAAGAAGGGTCTCAACCCAAACGGTTGCCTATTTCTTTTCTTCAGAGAGTTATTGTTACATTTGCAGCTAACATAAGAAGGAATTCCTTGACATTCTCAGGTGCTATGTCCATGAGAATGGTAATAAAATATGCAAAATTAAAAATGAAGCATTTTTGTGCTTAACAATTTCAACTGGATCATTTTGTCTCTTGGACTACTCATGAATTTCTGAATGCACAACCTGAGAAAACTCCAAGGCTGCAATATTTGTAGGATCTTTGAGTACCATGTTATATTCACCCACAGTTTCTCCTAGCTCTTGAGATTGTGTTTGAATGTATGGCTCTACGCTATCTCAAATCATTGTGGGCTGAAATATTCCAACCTCTGAATTGCCTTCAAAAATGAGATATACAGCTTTCTCTGCTGTGTGTATTGTTATGCACTGTGGAATCCATTTCCATAAGTAATATTGCTTTCTTCTGGTTTCTCACTGCAGCATTCAATGTCTATGCACTTTCAGCAATTCTTCCAGCTCAAGAATGTTATTGGTGTTGAAAAACATTTCCATTGTGTTCTTCTAAGATGTCAACAATTCTTATGCCATGATCGTACACTCTCAAGATGCTGTGAAGTGAACATTGGCAAGCTATGATTTTCTTTCATTTTGTGTCCAGAGTGCTGCAGTATTTGAGCTTTTGCACTTTTATTCTCAACTTATTCTTCTAAGTGCAGACTTGTACAGCCTACCTTGCTTTAATTTTGCTTCAAAATGTGTAGGGACAACTTTAAAAAGGACTGATTGCTGTAGGTATATTGTTAAAAGTAGTTCCCAGTCCTTCTTGTCTCCCCTTGACCCAACCCACAAAACACTCAGACTGCACTTAGTGAATGCTAAACCATCAGTACTCATGTCTGCAGTTTCTTGCCATTTTTTTTCATACAGCCACATACGTTTTCAGAGCCCACAAGATAAGAACAATTCTTTAAAAGCAGAATGCTGATTTTTCTTTCCCTGATTTGTTTCTTTTTAGCTTCTCCAATCCTCGTTGCCATTTGTAATGTATCCCAAGGTGGATCTTGGATGCTGCTGCAGTGCTGGTAAGTTCCTCTAACAATAATAGTTACGGTTCCTGGGAGATTAAAACGGAGATGTTTATTCTAACTCCAAAATCAATTAACTCACTACCTGATGTTTACATCATATATACTTGAGATAGTTTCACTACATCCTCTGATCACCTGACTTATTTACATAACTAGATACACATACGCCACAGGTACTGCAGGTGATTGTAGTGTCTTTATAGTATTTAACTAAATTAAACTAGTGATTAAAGTAGAAGGATCTGAGATTTTAATATAAGTATTTGTGTGAATGTGCTTTGCAAAGGGGCTGACGGATGTACTTGAAGAAAGAGCCACAACTATGTATTTAGTTGACATAGATTTAATTTTTTTCAAGTTGTAGATCCAATTCAAACATTTTTCAATAAATAATATATTTCACTCCTCTTCATCCAGTCCTGTACCCACACTTGACCTGACATTTTTAAAGCTGTTTGAACTTAGAACAATCGATCACAAGAACAGGCCCTTCAGCCCACAAAGTCTGTGTAGAACATTATGATAAGGCCATCACTTATTTACCTGCCCATAACTCATATCCGCATACTCCCTCCATATCCATATGCCTATCCAAAAATATTTTAAATGTTACTAATGTATCTGCTTGAACCACCAGCATGTTCCTAGCAAACTCCACCCTTTGTGTAAAAAAACTTGCCCTGCACATCTCCTTTAAACTTTACCCTCTCACTTTAAAGATATGCTCTCTGTTATTTGATTTTTCCATCCTTGGAAAAAGATTCTGACTGTCTACCCTATATATGCCTCTCATAATTTTATATTCTCTCAGGTCTTTCTGCAATCGCTAATGTTCCAGAGAAAACAATCCAAGTCTATCCAACATCTTCGTGTAGCTAATACTCCCTAATCAAGCCATCTTTCCGGTAAACTTCCTATGCAACCTTTCCAAAGCCTCCACTTCTTCCTGTAATGTAGCGACTAGAACCGCATACAATTTTCCAAATGCAACCTAATCAAGTCCTATAAATCAGCATCATGACTTTTCTGGTTCTTATACTCAATGCCAACCTACAAAACCAAGCATATCATATATTTTCTTATCACTCTATCTACTTGTGTAATGCTCTTTAACAAAACTGGTTCAAAGGGCATTATGAAAAGCTATTGTAGAAGTGCACATTGGTATCGATATTGGTTTATTGTTGTCACTTTTACCAAGATACAGAGAAAACATTTGTTTTGGTACTAGCCAGGCAAATCATACCATTCGTGAGTACAACAGGTAGTGCAAACAAATAAAAGCAACAGAGTGCAGATTACAACCATAGAGAATGTGCAGATTAAAACATTAGAGCAGCCACAATGAGAGATTGGGAGATCAGGAATAAATCCTTAGTTCATGAGCGTTCTGATAGCAGTCTGATAGCAGCGGGGACGAAGCTGTTCTTAAATCTGGTGGTAGGTGCTTTCAAGCTTTTGTGTCTTTTGCCCAACCGGAGAGGGAGGAAGGGAGAGTGATCTGGGGTATGACTGGTACTTGAATATGTTGCTGCTTTTTTTTTAATGGAATAGGCTACATCCACATGTCTGCAATTTCTTATGGTTTGGGGCAGAGCAGCTGCTATACCAAGTTATGACGTGTCTGGATTGGATACTTTTTACAATTAATTTTTTTTTAATTGGCATGAGTCGTTGGAGACTCTTTTTTCCCTTGTCTTCTGACCAACATTTCATAGAGATCCTTCATCATTTTCTTTGGGAAATGATATCAATTTCTCTTCCATTCTCAGCCAAGTTTTTTGATCTTGGTTTGAGCAGAACTAGGAAAAATTGGAAAAGCTTCTTGAAGCACTTCATGACGGTGGATGACAGAGCTACTGGATAGTGGTAATTTATACCTGCTACCTTGCTTTTCTTTGGCGCTTGGATGATAGTGGTCTTCTTAAAGTAGGGAGAGATTCAAGATGTCTGTGAATACTCCTGCCAGCTGGTCCACCCAGATCTTTAGACTTAAAAGATGCAGCGCGGAAACAGGCCCTTTGGCCCACCGAGTCGTGCCGACCAGCAATCACCTTGTACACTAGCATTATCCTTCACACTAATGACAATTTACAATGTTACCAAGGCCCATTAACCTACAAAACTGCACATCTTTGGAATGTGGGAGGAAACTGGAGCACCCGAAGAAAACCCATGCGGTCACGGGGAGAACATACAAACTCCATACAGACAGCACCCGTGGTCAGGATCGAACCCAGGTCTCTAGAGCTAAAAGGCAGCTACTCTACTGCTGCCCCACTGTGCCTGAGGACATGGCTGGTGACTCCATCCGGGTCAGTTGCTTTCCACGGGTTTACTCTCAGGAAAGCCAATCTGACAATGATCGTAGCTACAGGCGCACCTATGTCTGTGGTGTCAGATTATGTCATTCCACAGATCTTCTGTTCAAAATGAGAATAGAATGCATTTAACTTGTTGGGGAATGACATCTTGTTGACAGCAATACTGCCCGACTTCACTTTGTAGCCCATAATTGCATGCAAGCCTTGCCGCGATTGACAGGTGTCTGTGTGGTTATCCCGGTACTCTAACTTAACCCGGAATTCCCTCTTGATATCCTTGATGGCTTTGTAGAGATCGCAAATAGATTTCTTGTACTTCTGGGGTTTGTTTTGGTTTAAACGCTGCAGACTTGGACTTCACCTGAGAATGGACCTCACTGCTCATCCATGGTTTCTAGTTGGGGAACACTCATATTGACTTATTTGGCAGGCATTCCTCTCCACACGTACTGATGAAGTCTGTTTCGACAGTGGCATAGTTATTTGGGTGACCACAGGGTCCTTAAATATGGACAGTCCACTGACTCAAAGCAGTGGCAAATCTCATCAGCTTCTGCACACCAGCATTGTACATCTTTGGCATCAGCTCCACCTACATCAACCGACTCCAACTGGTCCAGAACGTAGCCGCCCGACTCATCACCCACACCAAATCCTGGCATCACATCACTCCAGTCCTCAAACAACTTCACTGGCTTCCCATCTCCCACCGGATCACCTACAAAATCCTGATCCTCACCTACAAAGCCCTCCACCATCTGGCCCCCCTATATCTCACTGACCTCCTCTCCCCCTACCAACCCTCACGGTCCCTCAGATCCACATCAGCCGGTCTCCTCTCCATCCACGTCCAACCGCAGTTTTGGGGACAGAGCCTTCTCCAGGGCAGCTCCCAGGCTCTGAAACTCCCTCCCCCAACTGATCCGCAATTCCGTGTCCCTCACCATCTTCCAGTCCCGACTCAAGACCCATCTCTTCACCTCTGCCTATCCTTAGCCCCACGTCCCCCTCCCTTTTCATCTGTGCATTAATTGCCTCATATTGTGTTTTGAATTGTATTCTGTCTTTACTTTGTGTACTAGTCATGTCTCTACTATTTATTTCATTCCCCTTACATGTTTTTCCTCTACCTGCTAAATTTTTGTAAGGTGTCCTTGAGACTCTTGAAAGGCGCCCATAAATAAAATTTATTATTATTATTATTATTATTATTATTATCTTTCCATATCTTCTTCTAAGAAAAGAGTACAGGCATAGCCAGGAGGTCAGATTTTCCAAAATACTGTTAGAGCATGGAGTGGTAGGGTCTTTGATGATTGTGTAGCAGTGGTCAAAGGTATTTGGGTATCTGGTGGGACAGGAGACGTGCTGATAATGTTTTCGCCAGGATTTTGCCATAAATGCCTTTTCATGCCTTTTTTAATGATTTCACCAGTACTGCATTTCGTTGTCTCTGTACTGTACACTGACAATGACAATTAAAGTTGAATCTGAGGATTATGCCTTTTTCATGACCGAGTGCCTAAATTAGCCTTTTTCTGGCTGTTTTTTGCTAAGAGGTCGTGCTATTTTCTCTAGTTGTACTGTGATTACAATGACGTTTTCTATGTTAACACGTTAATATGAATGTTATTATTAACGTGTTAACATAGTATAACTTACAAGAAAAATTCCACCACCGGGGTGAAACCGGGGCGCCACTGTCAGTCATTCATTCGTTTGTGCTGCTGCCCATTGGTTCAGTCTTCTCCAAGATCTATTTAATAAAGAACTGCAGATGCTGGAAAAATCGAAGGTAGACAAAAAATGCTGCAGAAACTCAGCGGGTGAGGCAGCATCTATGGTAAGAAGGAATAAGCGACGTTTTGGGTCGAGACCCTTCGTCAGACTGATGTGGGGGGGTGGGAAAAAGAAAGAAAGAGGCAGAGACAAAAGGACAAAAGGAGAGCTGGGAAGGGGGGAAGGGAGGAGGGAGAAGACAGGGGCTATCTAAAATTAGAGAAGTCAATGTTGACTTCTCTAGGGTGTAGACTACCCAAGCGAAATACCCAAGCTTGTCCCCTCACTATATTTACTGCTGGCTCCAGTCGCAAATCTGAGTTTGAATGATCTGTGCAAGGCATTCATTGAGGCTGGAATTCCACTGTGGAAATTGGAAAACAAACCTCTCAGAGGTTTTTTAGAGGAACATAGATCAAGCGAATCATCATTACGGAAACATTATATTGACAGCAACTTCAACATTGTTGTGCAGAAAATCAGAGATGAAGTTGCAAGCAACAAAATACGGATCTTAATAGACGAGACAACCGATGCTGTGGGGAGTTATGTTGTCAATGTGGTCATCGGAACACTGGAGGCGGGTCAACCATCAAAGGAGTATTTGTTGACATCGGAAGTATTGGAGAAGTCAAACAGCTCAACTATTGCTCAGTTGTTTATATCTTCACTTGCTGTACTTTGGCCAGAAGGCATAAAACACGAGAATGTTCTACCGTTTGTGACTTAAAGTTTTATTCCCCAAAATGTTGCATTTGACATGCTTAGCTCAATGACTTCATAAAATTGCCAAGCACATATGTAGCTTGTTTCCAAATGTCGATCTCCTAGTTTCCAATGTCAAGAAAATATTCCTCAAAGCACCGTCACGTGTGCAGCTGTTCAAGGAAATGGCACCCGAGATAAAAGAAATAGTCAACTGTTTTGAAGAAGAAGAATCTGCTGCAGTCAGGATTGTCAGTGAAATCATGCAGAAAAAATCCCTCCACCGCGATCTTGTGTTTATTGCTTCCAATTTTGAAAACTTCCCACAAGCTATCATGTCCCTTGAGGAACGTGGTGAAACATTAGTGGGTAACTTTCAGGTTTTCAACAAAGTAAAGTTCCTGGCGAAGAAGGTAAAGACATACAAGGAAAATGTGAGAGAACGATTTTAGCTAACAAAGATCTTGGATAAATAGAAAACATAGCTAAAATTCTCAAAGGTGGTTGTAATGCACAAGATATCGACATGAATATAGAGTCTGTAGCTTGTTTCAGGTATGCACCAGTGACCTCAGCTGAGGTAGAAAGATGTTTTTCACAATGGAAGCAAATTCTGTCTGACAGACAGCATAGTTTAACACCAGATAATTTGAATAAAATGCTGGTAATTATGCGCAACCAGGCAACTTTGTTTATTTAATGTGGTATACCTTTATATTTTCATTTTAAACCATATTTTGGTGGTGGAAATAAATGCCTTTTTATGCCTTTTTGTCAATAAATGCCTTTTTCGTGCCTTTTTTGTAATTTTATTATGCCTTTTTGCCTGCCTATTTCAGAGTTTTTAGTGCCTAAACATCCTGGCTCTACTCATGAGGTTGACCTGGTTGAAGTCCTCAGCTATTATGAAAAAAAACCTTTATCAGACCTCAATAAACTTGAGACATGTTTCAAGTCTATTGAAACCAGTTAGTAGTTCATCCAGTACAATCTCAGCATCAGTTTGGGCTGGGATGTAGTAGCGAAAACACTTCACCACTAGATATTCTAGGTTTGAGGAGTCGGAGCTCACCAGAATCACCATGTGTGAGCACAACGAGATGTGATTAGGAAGCAGAGCAGACCCCTCCACCCCAACCTTGCCTGAATGTTATTTACTGATGTACAATACACATTTATAAAAAAAAGCATTGAATGAAATAAATGACTCATTACACTTCCTTCTTCCATTATATTCACTTTATCATGAACTTTATCCACACTCTTAACTATTCAAACACCTAATAGATAAATATGACCAATTCTTAAGGAGTTGGTCTCCTTTCATCGACTTTTTGGAATCCTGTGATGCAGCGGTACCATAAGGATTGCTGATTTCAGTTCATGACGTGGATAGATCTACATCTCCGAATATAGATTTGAAAAATTCTCTTTTAAGGGGCCTTCTCTTCTATTTCTACTTTCCACCTTTTCTTTTTTATTTTATTTTATTTTATTTATTTTTTTATATACACACTTCACATTTTTCTACTTTCTACCATCTATTTTTCCACTCTTTCCCCTTTCTATTGTTTTCTTTTTCTTGTCTTGCTTACTTCCTTCTCATAACATAAAACCAGAGGTTGTACATGGAATGGATTACGGTATGACATAGTTGGCACCTAAAATTAGGTGCCACTGTATTGTTTTGTATTGTATTAACTTCTAATAAAATAAACAAAACAAAAAAAAACAAAAACAAAAAAACTATTCAAACACCATGGAAAGGTTTAGTGGTGAATAGTGATGCAGTATTGGAGCTGCTGATATTTGTGCAAACTGAGATACTTCATTTCCGTGCCTTGAAAAGACCAGTCATATCTCATACATCCTAAACCATAAGCTATTTAAATAACAATTATCTTCTAAAATTGCTTTGAAATCTATCAAATATAACAATTATCATAAATCTAATAACCTTGAACCTTAAATGGATAAAATGAAAATGAAATTAAGAAAATGAAATGCTGCAAATTTTATTTGTAGGAAGGAACTACAGATGCTGATTTTAAACCGGTCAGACCAAAAAGCTGGAGTAACTCAGCAGGTCAGGTGGCATCTCAGGAGAAAAAGAAAAGATAACATTTCAGGTCGAGACCCTTCCTCAGACTGGGCTAATTAGGGACAATCAGCATGGCTTTTTTCGTGGCAGGTAATAACTTACTAACTAGATTATGTTTCTTGAGGAGCTAACAAAGGAGAGCGATGATGGTAGATCGGTGGATGAAGGGTCTTGACGCGAAACGTCACCTATTTTTTTTCTCCAGAGATGCGACCTGACTCCAGCTTTCCGTGTCTATCTGCTACAGATTTTAGTTTTGTCTTTCGTACAATTTTTGGAAAGGTTATTATTTAATGCCCGTTCATAGAACATAGACCATGGAAAATACAGCACAGGAACAGACTCTTCAGCCCACAATATCAGTGCCGAACATAAGATAAACTAATCTCATCTTCCTGCACATGATCCATATCCTTCCATTCCCGGCATACCTATTTGCCTGTCTGAATGCCTCTGAAGCGCAATATCATAATTCCTCCACAACCTGCCCTGACAGTGTATTACAGGCACCCACTGTGTAAAAAAACTTGCCCTGCACAGCTCCTTTAAACTTTGCCCCGTCACCGAAAAGCAAAACCCTCTGGTCTTGGAACCTTTTTCTCCAGAGTGGAAATGTCAGTGTGTATACCCCATTATGCCTCTCAGAACTTTATATATCTCTATCAGGTTACCCCTCAAGTTTGGGACTCAAAGGAAAACAATCCAAATTTGTCCAACCACTCCTTGTACTTAATACTTCCTAATGCAGCGTTCTGGTAAACCTCTCCTGCACCCTCTCCAAAGCTTCCACATCCTTTCTGTAATGGGGTGATCAGAACTGCATACAATACTTAAAATAGGGCCGAACCAAAGTCTTATAGAACTGTATCATGACTTCCTGACTTTTATGCTCTATGTCCTGATCAATTAACACAAGTACACTACATGCCATCCTTATCGCTCTAAAACTATCTTAAGAGTTATTATGACTGTTCCCAAAACCAATAAAGGTAATCGTAACGTACACCTTCTTTACCACACGCAGTCTTTACCACTCTTTCTACTTGTGTTGGTACTTTCAGAGACATGCACCCTGAAAGTGATAACACAAGTATTTAGTGATAAAGAAGGAGTATTTTATCGTAACATAACCTTCCCCTTAATTCAACCTCTCAAAGTGCATAATTTCACACTTGCTTGGATTAAGCTCCATCTTCCATTTCTCTGCACATTTCTGTAGTTGATCTGTATCCGGCCGCATAATTTGGCAATCTTCCTCATTGCCCACAACTGCGTTCTTGGTGTCACCTGCAAACTTATTAACTAACCCATCTACATGTATGTCCAAGTCATTTATATACATCACAAACACCAGAGGTCCCAGCAAAGAACTCTGGCCACAGACTTCCAGCCAGAATAATGCCCTTCCATCACAACCTTCTGTCTTCTTTGAGGATGCCAGTTCTGAATCCTAACAATACTGTGAATCCTATTCACCTTCATTTTTTGGATCAGCCTACTATGGTAGAATTTATCAAATGCCTTACTAAACTCCATGTAGGTGACATCCACCGCACTACCCCCATTGATCACCTACTCAAGAAACTCAATCTATTTAGTACGTTCCAACTTGCCATGTAAAAAGCCACACTGGTTGTCCCTAATTAGCCCATTCCCTTCCAATTGAGAGTAAGTCCTATCCCAAATAGTTTCCCTACCATTGATGTGAGGCTCAACCTCCTATAATTCCCTGGATTATACCTACTTCCCTTCTTAAACAAAGGAGCAGCATTGGTTACTCTCTTACTTTTACCCTTGAGAACATAGTGGCAAGCTATATTCATGAATTGCTGAAATCCTTGTGATGGAAGTACTCATGTAGGTATGTAATTAGCACTGGTCTTTGCTTTCATCTTCTTCATGTCCTATCAGACGGTTGAGCTTGTGGGATTGGGAGGCGATATAACAGAAGACTTGGCGAGGTGCTTTGGTGAAGGAAATAAAAGATGTGTTGGGTGCAATCAAATGACTGCTTTGTGCTTGATAATTTTGAGCTGATGAATAGGTTTAGTTTAGTTTAGGTTAGTTCAGTTTAGTGATATGACATGGAAACAAGCCCTTCAACCCACCAAGCCCACACCGACCATTGATATGTGGCTAGTCCAGCTAGATTTATAGAGTCATAGGGTCATTGAGCTATAGGGTCTTCAGCCCACCTTGTCCATATAGACCAAGTTGGCATTCTGGGCTAGTCCCATTTGACTGCATTCAGCCCATATTCCTCTAAACATTCATATCCATTTATCTGTCCAAATATCTTTTGAAAGGTGTAAGGGAATTGGTATTGGTTGTGTGCCATCCAATGAAAGGAGAACTGTTTAGAAGCTCAATTTTGGAGATGGACATAACTGGCTTAGTGTGGTGCATATTTTTCTTACCACTTTCACTGCTGTCAAGCATTGGTCCATGTAGGCATAGCCTATTTGTTATCCTAGAAATTTGATTGAAAGTGTTATTATCAATGAACCTCTGTAGTTCCAATCAGGGTAGGGCATTGTTAAGTGTAGCTAATAATACAGTATTTGCATGTTGGGCACAGCCCTGGCAAACATGTGCAAGAAATTAGAAAAATAATAAACTGGGTAGACAGTAACTAATTTCACTGAGGGATTCTGAGATGAGGACTAGGTTTTAAAAGTAGGCCAAGGCTTTCTGGAGCTAAGTTTGAATGTTGTTCTGCTTGTTGAGGGTAAATTAAAACTGTTGCCTGGTTGGTTGTTAATTTTAAACCAATGATTGGCATTGAATTTCAGAAATGGTTCTAAAGTTTAACAAGTAGTTTGTGTCAGCGTGCACTATAGAGGATACAGGGTAATATCACAGAAAGAACTGGAAGAGATTGAGGAACTCTGGAAAATTGCTAATTATCAGCTCAGGTGACAGTGAGGCAACACGCTGAGCTCAACCCATGCTCCAAAAGGGAGAACGCTGATGTGCCTTCTCGGGCCCCTTAGGCATTGTAATCTTAGTTAACAAGACCAACTTCGGAAGATCCTTTATGAGGGTGAACCCTCAAAGTGTCTGAATTTGATGATGTACCTGGTCACATTGCCAAAGCCTTGGTGGACTTCTTCCCTTCCCTCCCGTACCACCCCCTCCCCGGGCACTTTCCATTGCAACCGCAAGAGATGCAACACCTGTCCCTTTACCTCCCCCCTCGACTCCATTCAAGGACCCAAGCAGTCGTTCCAGGTGCGACAGAGGTTCACCTGCATCTCCTCCAACCTCATCTACTGCATCCGATGCTGTCGATGTCAGCTGATCTACATCGGTGAGACTAAGTGGAGGCTGGGCGATCGTTTCGCCAAACACCTCCGGTCCGCAATAACCAACCTGACCTCCCGGTGGTTCAGCACTTCAACTCCCCCTCCCATTCCCCATCCGACCTCTCTGTCCTGGGTCTCCTCCATGGCCAGAGCGAGCAACACCGGAAATTGGAGGAACAGCACCTCATATTCCGCTTGGGGAGTCTGCATCCTGCGGGCATGAACATTGAATTCTCCCAATTTTGTTAGCCCTTGCTGTCTCCTCCCCTTCCTCAGCCCTCGGGCTGTCTCCTCCCATCCCTCAGCCCTAGGTCTCCTCCTCCTCCTTTTTCCTTTCTTCTCCCCGCCACCCCCCATCAGTCTGAAGAAGGGTTTCGGCCCGAAACATTGCCTATTTCCTTCGCACCATAGATGCTGCTGCACCCGCTGAGTTTCTCCAGCATTTTTGTGTAGCCTCGGTGGACCAACTGGCTGGAGGTTTTGCTGACATCTTCAACCTTTCATTACTGAAATCTGTGATTCTCACCAAGTCTAAAAGGCTTCAATAATACCAGTGCCCAAGAAGAGTAAGGTGACATGCCTCAATGACTACTGACCGTCTGTAGTGATGAAGAGCTTTAAGAGGTTGGTTGTGGCACATATCACCTTCTACATTATCAAGAACCTGGACCCGATCTTGCTGGCTCTCCACTCTGCACGGTACCACTCAGACAATAGGAACTCATAAGTCAGGCTGTTGTTCATCGACAACAGCATAGCTTTCAGCACCTTCCTTCCCTCCAAAGTTGTTACCAAGCTCAGCGAACTGGATCTCTGCGCATTCTCTATTTCCTCATCAACAGACCACAATCCATATTAATTGGCAATAACACTTCCTTCTCGATAACCAACAGCTCAGGGGGCACCTCAAGTCTATTTGCTCAATCCCTTGCTCTACTGACTCTATACCTGTTGTATTCTGGATGGCAGAATGAATAACAACTTATACGCTGGTTGCCTGGATCAACCAACATTCCCTGCTTATATTGAACACCAACTCATTAACATATACATGAATATGTATGAATACATTAAACAGCTCTCCTTTTTTTAAGTATTAAATCTAAGTACCCTGTACTCAGTTACAATT
Organism: Amblyraja radiata; assembly: GCF_010909765.2. Classification (NCBI taxonomy): domain Eukaryota; kingdom Metazoa; phylum Chordata; class Chondrichthyes; order Rajiformes; family Rajidae; genus Amblyraja; species Amblyraja radiata. The sequence goes on from NC_045965.1 coordinate 30,904,172, forward strand.
TTGGTGTTGTGATACTTGATTTAAAACAGTATTTATGAAAACTTAAATGATAAACATAATATATTTATTTTACATATCTACACATTTTCGTTTAGCTTATACAGTGAGTTACTTAACTTACAACCTAATCTGGCTACTGGTTTATGGGTCCTGCCTGATCGTCTAACAGTAACAGGTGTAACAGGTTTAGATGTTGACTCAACTGTAGGCTTGTTTGGCTCTATTTTAGTACCCTGACTTTGACCAATGGAATCTGTTTCTTTGTCTGTACTAACTGAACTTTGTGTTTCAATCAGTGGTCTCTTCCAAATCATTTTCAGATAAAAACTCAGGTATTAGGACTGCATGCACAGTTTTTGGTTCATCTCTGGCTGGAATCATTTGATCAACATGAACACTTTTGATCCTATCTCCAACTTCAACTAAGTATCTTTTTGTTCCATACACTTCCACTATTTTCCCAACATCCCATTTGTCTCGACTGGACTTGTTGGGAGAAGTGAGAACACGAACCTGCTCATCTGGCTTGAAATATCTCTCCTTTTTGTGGGAGTCAAAGTGGCGTTTTTGACAACTGTTTTTGCTCAACTTTCAAGGCCAAATTGGGTTGAACTAGATTTAGGTGTATTCTTAGCCTTCTCTTCATCACAGTTCTGCATGTGAGTAACCCGTTGTGTGGTTCTGTACTTCAGCAGGAAACTAGCCAAACGATATTTCATGCTGAGCTCTGAACTACCCTGCAAAACCTGTTTCTTGAGAGCGTCTTTGACAACTCTAACAGACCTTTCCGCCTGCTCCATTGGAGGCTGGATGGTATGGGGGGACAAGTGTGTGTTTTACACCATTCTGCTGCATGAACTCTTTGAACCGTTCTGAACGAAACTGAGGCCCGTTATCAGAAACAAGTTCTCCTGGTAAACCATGGCATGCAAAAATTGATCTCAACTCATCTATGGTACACTCAGTAGTAGTGCTTGACCCCATATGACCCCCTCAATCCATTTGGAATGACTATATACCAGCACCAGAAAGTGATCATTACCCTTTTCACAAAAATCTACATGAACTCTCTGAAAAGGTCTACTTGACCATGATCAGGGTTGCAGTGGTGTTTTTGGTGGTTTACTCCAGCAATTTTGGCAGACACTACATTTGCTCACCAGTGACGCGATGTCACGGTCAATACCAGTGACGACTTTCAAGACGTGATTTGGACAAATCGACGCTGAAAATGTTCTTCCAGTCTAATTCTGTTCTACTCAGCCAATCCTTTCCAAGGAGGGTTGGTTTATTTCTGCAGCTGGCCACTATGATGGGCAGTGTTACTGACTGACCATTAGGCTGAACTTTACAGTTCATTTGTCCACATGTCTCCAAAACTTCGCCTGAATATGTTCTCAGCTTGACCTTACTCTCAAACAATGGTATTTGTGGGAACTTTGTTTCGTACAGGTCTTTGCTCATGACCGAACAATCTGCTGCCTTGTCAATACACATATCGATTAACTGTTCATTTATCAATAGTTTAGTTCAAAAGTCCTTGCCTTGGCTGATTGTAGGCTTATCGATGGTGGTTGCATTAATGGTGTACAACCCACAAGAGGTGCTAAACCAAAACCCAGCCATACATTGGTTTTGGTTTAGCACCTCTTGGTTTGGCCATAGGCACTGCCTTGTGACTGTAAACGGCCACTGCAGTTCGTGGTGGACGAAACTAGCGAGCATTCCTTGATGCCATCTATATTGCGGTAGCAATCTTACATGCTTTCTCGAATGTAAGATCTGGAGTGTTCATGAGTTTGGACTGAATTCGTTCATCCACTGGACCACAAACAAATCTATCGCGTAGTGCGCGTCCGAGAAAAGTTCGAAAGTTACAGTGTAAAGTTAAGTTTTTCAAGGCAACAATGTCCTCATTGATTGTCTCATTCTGCTTCTGGTTTCAAGTGCCAAATTTATAGCTTTCTGCAATTTCCAGAGGCTTTGGGTTGAAATGCTCCTCCAACTTCTTCATAATGTCATTGAATGGCACACCTTTGCCTTTAGATTCACGAGTGCAAGAAGATTCACGAGTGTGCCGTACACTTCAGGACCAATTTCCGTGAGCAGAATCACTTTCATGCTTTCGCAAATGGCCTTATTTGTTTCATTCTCTATCTCTCCTTCACCACTAATTTCCATTATGTTGTTTGCCGTGAAAAACATGTTTCTCCATATAGGAGCTGAACAGCTCTCTACTCTTGTCAAAAGTACCAAGGTTTCCAATGTAGCCCATGGTACCGTGTCGTGTCGTACTCTTTTTTTAAAAAAGTCAGTTCAAAAACCTCGATTTCCTGTCTGTTCCGGTGTAACAATTTACCTAAAACTTAGCTGTACAAAGGCTATTCAGCTTGAGGAACTCGACAAAAATAAAATCTTATACAATCCCAAGGACGGCATCTTGCCACGTAGACACAACATAGAGATAGCCTGACAAACTTTCGACAATTTGTCCAGCTGCTGTTTTAAACTACAGTCCCCTCCATAGAAGGATATGCGGGCTATCGTGTCCAGCAAACAACTGTGACAAAACTCCGTATTTACTGTTTAAAATGTTAAACAATACTGCATGTTGCAAAACAGTCCTGCACTATATTTAAAAGATGAGTTCACAGACTCTATCCCATCCTCGTCGCCAATTTTGTTATATTCCGGATGGCAGAATGAATAACAACTTACACGCTGGTTGCCTGGATCACGAGAGAGAGATTTATTACCCAACATTCCCTGCTTATATTGAACACCAACTCATTAACATATACATGAATATGTATGAATACATTACAATACCCATCAAGATATGGGATGTTGGGGAAATAAGCCTGGCTGGTGACCGGTGTTTCAGTACAATTTGGGGATAGTAATCACAACTCCATAAGCTTTAAGATTATTTTAAATAAGCAGAAGGATGGACTTTGCGGGAAGATACTAAATGAGAGTACGGCAAACCACATCGTTAGCAGGCAGGAGATCTGGAGGGTACACAGTGAGCAGTTGTTATTGGGTATGTCCACATCTGATAGTTGAGAAAAAAGACACCAAGTGTTGGAGTAACTCAGTGGATCAGGCAGCATTCCTGGAGAACATGGATTGGAGATCCATTTTGAGACCCTTCTCCAGACTGATTGATGGAGAAGGAAAGAAAACTAGAAAAGAGAAGGGGCAAGAAATAGCATGGCAGGTAATAGGTGAACATAGGCATGGGGACAGGATGGTGTTGATAGGCAGATGGTTGGACGAAGGTCAGAGATTAAAAAACAAAGTATGAGCCAAAAGGATTGAATTGTTGCAAATTTTGAAGCTAGAAGCAGGAATGTCGGTTGAGGTGGAAGGGAGAACTAGGTGCAAGTCCAGGTGAGGCATAGGGGAAGGTGGGGGGGGGGGGGGGGGGTGAGAGTGAAAGAAAGTGGAGCATAGGGGAGAAATGAGAGGGGAAGGGTGCATTTGATAGAGTCATCTAACATTATAGAATTCAATATTCAGATTCGAAAGAATACAAAGTGCAGCTACTCCTACGACCTTGTGGCGACCATGCTGTGAGTATGAGTCAAGGGCAAACTCGGCAGAGGTCGCCAATTAGGTCATGAAAGTGGGACAGGGACTTTACTGCATCTTTTATTTTCATATCAACTTCTGAAAATTTAGAAACTTATCTTTTCTTTCTTTTGCAGCAGTCATTTCATTCAATTGCCTCATCAGCATTTTGCCCGAATGTAGTTCTTTAAACGGTGATTAGATCCATGCTCTGCCCCATTCTCAAATGTTCAGGTTTTCTCTGGCATAATGTGATCCATGGGTGACAGACATCCCACCCATCTTGTATCAATATTATTACCAGTATATTTTCAATTTAAAATGCCTTAAATTCTGTTGTTGGATGAGGTGATCACTGGAGTACTGCAGGGGACATTACTGGTTAAACTGTTGTTTGTCATGTACATTAACGATTTGGATGACAACGCAGTTAACATTGATAGTAAATTTGCAGATACAGGTCCACCACTGATATTCCGGCACCCTTAGTTCAAGAGCGTTTCTGGATTAACCTCCATTTTGCCGGACAGACAGAAGTCATGGCCTGCAAGAAGAGTCCAGAGCAGTCTGTGAGGGGCCGAGATACCAGCCCACAGTCGGCCTCAGAGGTCGGTCTGGGGAACAGATCTGCCAGCTCCGGCCAGGCTGCAGTTCCAGAGTCCAGGCCGGAGGGGGCTAAATCAACGTGCCGATCGACCATGAAAGTCGACTGTGCGAACGGATCTACCGGCTCTGGCTGGGCCGGGGTTCCAGCGCTGGAAGTCCCGATGAGGTCAAGGTCGGCCACCTCACCCAGCCTAGGCACCACATTTCGGGGGGACTTCCGGGGGGGATTTCAAGTGCACTCTCGTGATTTTGTTCAGATTAAAGGAGGCGCTAGACAATCAATTGCTGGAAAATCGCCGGTGGACCTGTAATTACCAAAATTGGTGGTTTGGTGGGCTGTTAAAAAGGATATCTGAGTTTACAACAGGATCTAGATTATTTGGATAGGTGGGCCAAGGAATGGCTAATGAAGTTTGACAAGTGTGGGGTGTTGCACTTTAGTATGTCAAACCAGGAGACAGCTTACACAGTAAATGGTAGAGTCCTGGAGTGTTGCAGAACAGAGAGATCTGAGAAAAGGTGCGTGGTTCTTTGGAAGTGGTGAGTCAAGTGGACAGTGTGGTGAAGAAGGCATGCTTGCGTTCACTGGGAAGGTATTGAGTTCAAAAGATGGGAAATCATGATGCAATGTACAATTCATTGGAGTGATCATACTTCAAGTACTGGTTGCACAGCAATGAGAAGGATGCAATTAAGTGGAAATTAAGCAGAAGAGGGTTAATATATGAGGAGCGCCTGATGGTTCAGGGTGCAAAAGAGATTCACCATGATGCTACCTGGATTTGGGGCTTGAGTTTTATAGGGAGAAGTTGGATTGGCTGGGACATTTTCCTTTGGAATGTAGGAGGCTGAGTTTAGACCTTAGTTAGAAATACAGCAAGGAAACAGGCCCTTCAGCCTACTGAGTACACACTGACCATTGATCACCCTTTCACATTGGTTCTATGTTATCCCACTTTCTCATCCACTCCCTACACATTCAAGGCAGTTTTCAGAGGCCAATTAACCTACAAAGTCACACGTCTTTCGGATGTGGGAGGAAACTGGAGCACCCGGAGGAAACCCAGATGGTCACAGGAAGAACGTGTAAACTCCGGCGCTGAGGCTGCTGTGCAAGGTCTGCAAGATCTTGAGTGACATGAATAAAGAAAACACACAATTCTTTTTCCACGGTAGAGAATCGAAAACAACAGGGTATACATTTAAGGTAAGAGGGAGAGGTTTAAGAGGGAACTCAGGGCAACCTTTTCACTCAGGGTAGTCTATATCTGGAATGAGTTTTCAGAGGAATCTATAGAAGCGGATACAATTACAACATTTAAAAGACATTTGGACAGACTTTTGGATTGGAAGTGTTTACAGACCTATGGCTCAAATATAGCCAAACGGGATTAGCCCAGGGCCAGGTGGCTGAAGGACCTGTTTTTGTGCTGTATTTCTAATCCCATCAACAACAAATCCTGGAATAAAATGATAAGGATGTTTAAAATGTTCTCAATCTTAAGCTTTATAAATTTACCATATAATATCAGAATCACAATTTCTCAATGCTTCTCTATCGTTGGAATCATTGCATCTTTCAAAGTTTACAATTTTCGTATCCAAATATATTCTTTCTATTTTCAATCTCACACTTCTACTTATTAAGAACTTGTGACAGTGGAAGATTTTGAAAATCAACTGTTGTGCGAAAACTGCAGGGAACTGTATCTGTAATATCTGTAAAACATGCAAACCGTATAATGCAGTATAATTATGTATCAAGATATTGTGCAATGCAATGAAAAACTTTGCAGACCAAAAATAACAACATTTAAACATAAACATTATGAGTTCACAAATCGACTAAATTTTTGGCTGAGGTTTTGCTGGTAAATGCTTGCAGTTGCACCTAGTCTGCTGGCATTTCTTCATGTAAATTTTGGACTCCTTTGTGAATGTGATAATTCTTAACTTACTGACCAAACTTTACCTACTAGGGAACTGCTCTTTGATTTTGAGCTTGTGCTAGGTAGGTTAGACAGTACATTCACCCTATCAATTCCCCTCATAATTTTATACACCTCTATGAGATCACACCTCAGTCTCCTATGCTATAACATCCTCATAAAACTTATCTGCATTCTTTCCAGCCTAATCCAACATTTAGCAAGGTGACCAAAACCGAATAGAGTACTCCATTTGCGGGCCCACCGATATCTTGTACAACTGTAATGTTATATCCTAACTTCTTTATCACCTTATCTACCTTTGACATCACTTTCAGGGAACTATGTGCCTGTACTCCTAGATCCCTTTACAACACTCCCTAGGGCCCTACCATTCATTATGAAAGTCTGCCCTGGTATGATTTCTCGAAATGCTATACCTCTCAATTCCATTGACCTTTTCTCAGTCCACATACAGATGATCAAAATCCTGCTGTGATATTTGATAACCATCTTCACTATCTTTAATGTAATCTGTAAATTTACTAATCACATTAGTAGAAATGATTAGTCATGCTACTAATCATGCTGGAGTGCAGCACGGTGGCACAGCGGTAGTGTTGCTACCTTACAGTGCCAGAGAGCCGGTTTTGATCCTGACTACGGGTCCTGTGTGTCCACGTGGTTTTCCGCGTGATTCAGAGCTAGGGGCGGTGACACAGACCTGACTATTGTTGCTGCTCTCTCCTGTTTCTGTAAGTTTCTCAGGTTGTGTTGCATGCAGAAAACATCTTTTGTTGAGAGGTTGCAAAGGAATTAAACATTGTGTGGTCAAAAACACGTCCACTCTACCTTTCTGTTGCCATTAATGAAGCAGCTGAAAATAGACCAAGGAATATGGTTGTTAGAGGTCAATTAATCCTGGCCAAGGACATACTGCAGGAGTTCATTTGAGGAATGTGCTAGGGAAGCAGCTTAATTTATCTCTACTAACCATAACCAAATTCCTTGGACTGTTTTTCCCTTACAGCCTACTGACTTCATTTTTATCTGGGCTCCTTAATGCTACACATGTCCAATGGTGCCTTGATGTCAAGGGTGGTCACACTTGCCTCATGGAAAGCAGCAGTTGGGTACATGTTTGGACTAAGGCTTTGATGAGGTATGGAGCAGATGGGGGTGTTAGTAATAGACTATTGATGATTAAATGTTGCTTGAATCATGCCGACATTTCACATTACTTTGCTGATGATTAAGAGTAGACTGGTTAAGCAAATTCACTTTGCATGGCCCAATGCATGTAGTTTTCCAGGAACCTGAGTGCATCCTGAAGTTCCCATATGGTTAGAAATTGCAAGCAATGGGTTTTAATTGTCTTTCAGCATTCTATGAAACCTTGCGTTTCTTCTCTCATTGCTAATTGGATGTGCTTTTAAAAAAATTGTTACCCAGATTATGCTACCAAATTTATTGTTTTGTTTTCCAATGTTTAAGTTAGTCTGTTTTTTTTTAACTGCTTAAAAATGCTTAAAACGTTAACCTGCTCCATGCTCCTCCACCTTGTGCTGACTTCTCATGCTGATCACATTTGTTGATTTTAAATCTCTGTTCTTGTTGTACTGTGTTTACTCTCTACTCTGTGCAACTACTTCTGCAAACCTCATCCAATGACAAACCGGTTTTGGTTGCCAGGCTCTACAGAATACAGTTTTAGTCACTATGGGCCTGTCCCACAGGCGACTTTTTAGGCGACTGCAGGAGACTCTGCGGTTGCCACATGGTCGCCACATGGTCGCCACATGTTCGCGGGTTGTTGCCGAGTAGTCGCCTTCATGGTCGTGAGCAATTCCCGCATTCTGGGAACTAGTCACGGCCTCATTATGGTCGCCACAAACATTTCAACATGTTGAAAAATTAGCGGCAACCAGAATGAAGCTGCCATGGAGAGTAGCGAGAATTCTCGTGCCGTAGGTGGGTCGCCAGGAGGTCCTCGTCAGTTGTCAGGAGGTCGAAGGTTCTCGTAGGTTCTCGTAGATTGTAGCCGGTGCTGACCGGTGAATTTCATTGTAATTTTCAGAACCAAGGATAACCGACCGGTAATGTTAATGTCCGCCGAGCTTCACAGCTGTGTAACTCTGGCTTCTTAAAAGTTGTCTCCACTCCTTCTCCCTCCTTCCTTCCCCCCCCCCACCTCTTTTAAAGGACTTACCGTACACTGTGCTAAGCCGTCTTAATTACAGCGCCAACCTTCCTGTTCATCGTGGTGTGTGTCTGTATCACCTTGGCTTTGCACCGTGTGAATTTCGCTCAGACAGCGCTCCCCCCACTTGCCGTGTCCCCCGCCTGCATAACGGGCTGGTGAAGGAAGCGATGTGTGTGTGAGTGTGTGTGTGTGTTCCACTCTGACAGTCACCATTCCTTTTGCCGGTTTTTCAGGTGACTGCCAGCAACTTGACTCGCCGGCTCATTGGCAGTCGCTTGAAAAATCGCCTAAGTGGGACAGGCCCATTATATTGTAGAGGCTCCTAAAGCGATCTGGGCATCTGAATTTTTACTTCAACTGTTCCTTGTGTACTTACTAAAACACCTGGTGTTGCATGGCTCTCATTGTATCTGCCACTGGAAAATGATCCACCAAGCATGTTACCCCATTTGAAATCAATTGAGCCTAGCCTCTCATTCTAGGATTTGTTTACTGTTACGATAGTAAAGATTGGGCTTTACATTTATTCTCTTAATAATACCACCTTAATAATAAAAATATTGCAAAATCCTTAAATAATTATTATCGTCCTTATGATTTCCTAGTTTGTAGTAGATTATGTTTTGGATATTTGCTATTAATAATGCATCTTGAAACTTTTTGCACAAGGAGAAATATTGTCTCATTCCCATGAACTTAAAGATTATATGATAGGAAGTTTGTTAGAATTTTTCCTCCAGACTGCTGTCTTTCTTGAGCCACACTGAATATATTATAAATCACATTGTTATCACTAGACAGCGAGAGTCATACATTTCACGCATAATTTGTTAGAATTCTGTTCTTATAACAACAGTGACTGTGCACAGCAGCATCCCAAATGTAGGTGGCTTTTTCTTGTGGTTCACTTTGAATTATTTCTGAGGGATATCATGACTTCAGGAATTTAAATGTTATTCTGAATATTTCAAAGGGAAGTATGTTATGGTGATTCCCACACTAATGTGGAATAGCATAATACATTTATGGAATTAAAGACATAAATATAAATAAATACGAAAATCAAACAAACTATAAATGGAACGTCAATTCAAAAGTATATAAATATTTAATTTAAAAGTGGTGGCATCTGCAGTTCCATGCAGAACAAGAATTGCCATACACAGTTTATGTTGAATTCTAGATAATTATGAGAGATGTCAAAGCTAGATTGGAGGATGAATATATATGACTTCCCTGTTCTTTAATTGGATGCAGAGACAAAAAATGTTGAACTTTTTAACAAATGGATAGGCCACAAAATCTTTGGTTTTGTTGGTTAAGGTATTTTTCTGCCCCCATTTTTGGTGGAGCTCATGCTCTTAAGACAGTTGAATTGATAGTAGACTTTAGGATAGCTCCTCCTCCCCTCCCCCCACTCACCATCAAAAACACCACATTCATATCTGTGCAGTCCTTTAAGTTCCTTGGAACCACCATCACCAAGGGCCTTAAATGGGGGGCAAAAAGGACCTACAGAGGATGTACTTCTTGAGGCAGCTGAGGAAACACAATCTGCCACAGGCAATGATGGTCCAATTCTATACAGTCATCGTAGAGTCTGTCCTCACCTTCTCAATCATGGTCTGGTTTGGCTCAGCCACCAAGCACGTCATCCGGAGGCTGCAGCGAATCATTCGATCAGCTGATAAGGTTGTTGGCTGCAACCTTCCCCCCATTGACAAACTGTATACTGCAAGAACCAGGAAGCGAGTGGGTAAGATCATCTCTGACCCCTCTCACCCTAACCACAAACTCTTTGAAGCACTTCCCTCTGGAAGGCGACTCCAGACTGTCAAAGCCGCCACAGCCAGACATAAAACAGCTTTTTTTCCACGAGCAGCAGCTCTACTCAATAACTGTAGATTAGTGTAGCAATGTTACAAAATTTTGAGATTTTAAAAATCAAGTCTGCAATTTATCCCATCAGATAAAGCATAAAAATAAGTTTAATTTGACACCTAATTCACTTTCATATCTCAAGTATTAAAAAAGTTATGGCCATTTTCATACTGGGAAATGAGCATCTTGTTCCCTATTGATTTTCTATGGACATAACAAAAAAGCTGTAATCGTGAACAGTCAAAAGCCCATAACTTTCTTAAAAATTAAGAGAACTGAATGAAATTTTCAGTTATCATAGATTGAAGCATTCTGAAACAAATATAAAATAATCTTACTTGGATGACCTGAAATTAAAGCATATAATTAGTTAGTTACCTAATTGTAGCTAATTTCAGACTTCAATTACTAGATCTAAACATCTATCCATTTCTTAATAAATGATTAACATTTTTAAATAGCCTAAATGTCCAAATAATATTCACAAATAATTCACAATAAAACATGATTTTTAAATCTCATTTACATTAATTTATAGACCAAATGGAAGGAATTTAGTGTTCAATTGCTGTAAATTAAAGTCCATTTTAAATCAGCTTTCCAGTGGGTCCCCGTGGAACGAGCTGGTTTAGAACGTTCACATTGCGGTAGTTTTGTGCCCCAAATGCCCAGAAAAATACTGCGGGATATAATGGGGCCAAATTGAGCTACTCGCAATATTAAACTTTGTATAAAGGGATCTTTAGAAGCCCTTTTTAATGTAAAAATATACAGCCTACCTTCAGATATTTGCTTTATGAGACCCTGCGGGTGCAGGTGGTCGCGGGTTCAGAGATTGATTTTTAAACTACTATAACTATTTTACGAGGCCTTTAAAACTAATAATAGCTTTTGCGACGGGGTCTTTCAGCGATTTTTCGTTAATAATTAACTAGGCTGAACATCTTCGATTTGAACAGCCTAGAGAAAATCGCGTTTTAAACCCGCCCCCTCTAAACGGCGCCAAAATCGCGCACAACCTCAGCGGCAGATATTCAACGACGCTTCAGGTAGGCTTTGCAACATACCTAATTAGTGTGTCGATACTATTTACATGTTACCACACAGATTATGCTTGCTGCACATTCCTTATGTCACTCATGCTACTGGCCAGCCCACAGGCTTTTTAGTGAGTCTCTCTCTCCAGTTAGTCTAACTGAATGCATGGAGACGAAAGCACCTTGTGTTTCCTCCGCAGAGTTGCTTATAAAAGACTTGGATTCTAATCACTATGTGTGAGTCTGATCATTTCCTATATGGTGTCAGAAGTGGGATTCGAACCCACGCCTCCAATCGGAGACCCGAACTTACAAAAACACTGTTTAGACCTGGCATGAGCAACAGCGGAGGGCGTTTGACACTCTTAAACAACAGATGTATTATGCCCCCACTCTCACCTACTGTAATGCTAAATTACCGGTCACACTGACTTGTGACGCTGCACAGTACGGTTGAGGAGCAGCTTGCCTCCAAAATGATGGTGACGGCAACAGGCCTGTTGCCTATGCTTCGCGCACCATGACAGACACGGAACAACGCTACGCCCAGATTGAGAAGGAGCTGCTAGCGGCTGTTTTCGCATGCAAGAAGTTTAATGACTTTATCTTCAGGAAAACAGTCACGATTGAAACTGACCATCAACCCCTGATCAGCATCTTGAACAAACCAATACACACCTCTCCAGGACGCCTTCAACGGATGTTGCTACAGTTTCAGAAGTATGACATTGTTCTACCCTACATGTGGCAAGGACATTCACCTGGCTGACACCCTCTCGCGTGCTCCTCGAAAGACCTGCGCGGGTTCATCCACACCAGATGACTGTTTTGTGGTTATGACTGCTTCCTTTATTCCCTCGTCGTGCTTGGAGGACCTGGTAGCCCACACTGCCGCTGACGATACCTTTCGTTCGCTCTCCTCTGAAATTAAGCACAGTTGGCCTGGCAAGACAATCTACCACTTCTAGTTCGGCCCTTCTTTGCCGTCCGTGATGAACTAGTACTACAAGATGGCATGATTGTAAAGGGCCACAAAGCTGTAGTTCCTGCCTCTCTACACAGCAAGTATTTTGATGCTGTCCATGTGGGACACCCAGGCGCAGAAACAACCATCCTACGAGAAAAAAACATGTTTTACTGGCCTGGCATGGCCGATTACATTCACGAGAAAGTGGAATCCTGTGCAGTGTGCAACAGTTTGACACCACAACAACAAAAGCAACCACTTCTCTCACACCCGGTTCCTGCCCTCCCGTGGTCCACAGTGGCAACTGACATATTTGAGTGGCATGGCAAACAATACCTGGTTCTTTTTTACTTGTATTCTGGTTGGTTTGACATCGATCTTCTTAGTAGTTGTTCTCATGGGGTTGTTCAGAAGTTGGCATGCCATTTCTCTGCCCACGAAGCTCCATGTCAACTACTTTCTGATAATGGCATTCAATTTACCAGCCAGTACTTCAAAGACTTTGCTATAAACTGGGGTTTTCGTCACATCACCAGCAGCCCTGAATACCCTCAGTCGAAGTACTAGTTGATTGCATCGTCAGGAGTGCCAAACAATTAATGGAACGGTCCCACAAAACAAAATCAGATGTGTACCTGGACTTGCTTAACCTGTGCAACATCTCCTGCGACCCAATATTGGGTTCACCCGCTCAGCATCTGATGTCAAGCCAGATCCGAGCCACATTGCCTGTGGTGAAACAGACAGTGGTTCCGCATGTGTTCCCACCATCGGAAGTCCAGTCAAGACTACAACAAAAGCGCGACATTCAGAAAGGGTGGTATGACAAAACGTGCAGACCGCATCCACCACTAGACGAGGGACGAGTGGTGCGTCTGCAAACCGACAAATGGCATGACCGCCTCCGTGTAATTTCTGGAACTGCCTTCGAGCCACGTTCATACTTGCTTCATGCCGATGGCGGCACCTAAAGACGTAATAGGCAACATATCCTGCCTGTGAATGAGCCAGCACCACTTGTCCCTTCCATCCACATCCAGTGGTATTGGCCCGACTGCACCAGCATGGCAACCTGTTTCTGATCCGGTTACTTTACCGATGGCCACGCCACCTTTGTTAATCCTGGTCAAATTGGAGAGGCTAGGACTTTAAAATGGGGTAAAAGCTTCAGGGCTGCTGGGAGATTTGGTCAATTTGGAATTGCTCTCTGCAGAGCTGGGACAAGCTGCGGTGTGGTGCCGGTGTGTCTAGAGCCTAGATACAAGTTGCAAGAAAAGAATAAGAACATCTGCAGACCCTGTCAATTGAGCTGCTGTATTATTGGGTTAGGGAAATGTCTGGTATGTATGGGATTAATCGATATCTGTAATTGGATTATTAAGAGACCACCCCCATATAAAATTCCGCTACCACGAGGTCCAGCATCGATCTTCGTGGAAAGCGCTTGGGACTGCGTGACCTTCTGGAGTGTCTCTGTTTGAACGAGGCCTAGAGGGGTTGATCAGGCAGATACAAGGATCGAACCCGCGGTGGGATAGGTACAGTAGTTGAACTGTAATTGCGCTTAGTTAAAATAAAGATTAGTTGTTCAAGTGCTTGATTCAGTGTTTTTTGACTTAGAACGAGCAATTTACACTTCACCTGTGCCAAAGTCTCCTATTTCGTCCCCGGGGGTGCCGTTTCAATCTCCGACACCTGTTTCACCACCGAGCGTGTCCTCGGTGACGGGAAGAGATGCAGGACTGTACCGTATGCATGCTGGTTGTGTTTGTAAGCCCACCGTAAAGTACCCAGGCTATGTTTGAACTTCCTCCAGTTTATTGTCACATACTAGGTGTGCTTTATATAATTTGCATTTAATTCTTTGTAGTACTCAGTAGTTTTGCATTTGCATTTAATTCTTTAAGAGGCAGGATGTAGATTAGTGTGTCGATACTATTTACATGTTACCGCACAGATTATGCCGCAAATTCCTTATGTCATTCATACTACTGGTCCGTCCACAGGCTTATTAGTGAGCTCTCTCTCTCTCTCTCTCTCCAGTTAGACTAGCTGAATGCATGGAGACGAAAGCACCTTGTGTTTCCTCCGCTGAGTTGCTAATAAAAGACTATGGATTCTAATCACTATGTGTGAGTCTGATCAAGTCTGTAGCCTCCATTTGCTCTGGTATTTTATTTCATTCACATGTTTAATCTATAATGTTTTATTCTTAATGTTTTAATGTTTTATGTTTTATTCTTAATGGTTTACTGTACGTTGTGTTGTTACTTGCGAGTGGAGCACCAAGGCTTGGTCAATACATACTTGGACAATAAACTTATTCTTAAACTTCATTTGTAGTGTACCTAACTGTAAGAAGAACTGTAAAGTAGAGAATTTGGAATAAAAAACAAAAATGTAAAAACATTCAGTAGTCAGGCAGCATCTGTGTGGAGAAAAACTAGGTTAATGTTTCAGTTCATCAACTTTTAGTTGGAACATTAGATATATAGCAAATATTAAGTATATATATAGGTAAGTGGCAAAATAAAAAGAAGCCTAGTTGTGAGCAGAAGCAAAGTCACATTCTTCCCGTTCCTTCTCCTGTTCAGACTCCCACTGCTAATTGGTTCAGATGAAGTAAATCACATTGATAAATGTCTGAATTACAGTTAGTTGTTGTCATCCTTCAACACAAAAACTGGGAGAATCACAGTGGAGACCATACCCCCTGTCTCTCTCTTTACCACACCCCCACCACCCTCCGATAAGAATAGCCAGAAACTGCTGGTTGTTACTGCCATGAGTGCATTGGATCATATAGCCCAACATGTGCATTCCAGTATCTTGGCGAATATATAATGAAAAGTAGTACTTAATTGAGTCAGTAAAACCTCATTTTATTGGACCACTTTCCAACAGTTTTCGGTTAAAGTGGACGGAACTGTCGACCCACCCCCGGCTCATACTGTCTCGCCAACCTTGGCTACGAACGCCACCCCCAACTGGCCAGATGCACCAGGCTTCCCCTCTGCACCCACTGCATGGTCCAGTTGACGCGGCTGTTTTTGCGGCTCATGTTGTAGCTCCTGGGGACAGTGCTTTTTCTGGCCGCTGCTACCGACAGGATGCTCTTGGTCACCGTGGGGTTCCCTTCCCTCTCATCAGCTACTGCTTCTTTCTGTTTGCCATCACTTTGTCCACTCGATCTTTCCCCCCCTCTACCGTCTCCTCCCCTTCCCCTTCCCCTTTTGCTTTGTCCACTACGCTGCCCTCTCCTCCACCACTGTCTCCACCTCCCATCGCTCTGTCCACTCGGCCTCTCACCCCTTCACTGCCGCCTTCTTCTTCCCCTTCTCCCCTGGAGTTGCTGACTTACTGCACCTTGGAAGATGTCGGCAACTGCGGGGGAGAAGGAGGAGGAGGAGGCAGTGGGGAGCCGCCAAAGTGACAAGTGAGAGGGGAGGGCGCCCCCACGGTGACCGTGCGCATCCTATCTGTCGCGGCAGCCTGAAGAAAGCACGTTCTGTCGGGGACTGTAACATGAGCTGTAATAACAGCTGCGACAACTGGTGAAGAAGGGCTTTCTGGTAGAGGCCAGCAGTATTGGCACCTCGTTTTAAGGTGAAATTACATAAAGTGCTGGAGTAACCCAGCAAATTGAATCAATCTGAAAAAGGGTCCCATGTCACCTATCCATGTTCTTCAGAGATATTGCCTGACCTGTTGAGTTACTCTAGCACTTTGTCCTTTCATGTATTAACCATCAACGATAGTTCTTTATTTCAACTACATTCAATGATAATACCTTAATCGGTTATAGCGGACAATCGGCAATAACAGACACCATCATCCCCCCAGGTCCGTTATACCGAAGGTTTACTGATATGGAGGTTTATGGTAAAATTGGGCATGTAAGATGTAATGTACACATTTACAATGTACAATAGCCCTGGTTTATTCCCAAATGCATGGTTTAAAACATTTGCAATAAATTAATCCCTGGTTTGTGCAATGTAGTAATCTGAGTCCCTCTTGGTTTAGTAACTTATAAAACACTGAATGCAAATAGGTTATCATGGTTTTCAGCACACATATATATTTGCTAATTATTTATTCTGTGATGCTCAGAGTTTGGTAGTATTTTAAATATCTATATAAATAACATGAATTTGTAGTCTTGCTCACTCATGCTATTAAATGGTTTGCAAATTTGTATCTTTTCTTCACTTAAGCAAATGTTCACATTTTATCATGATAGATAGTGAACCATTCAGAATTGACTGTTAATAATCTTGAATGCCAAACCTGAGTAATAGTTGTCATTTTGTACGGGACACCAGTGATTGCTTGCTGAATCATTTTTGTGGCCCCCCAAGCATATTTTGGTGCAACAAAGGTCTCACTTATGAGATGCCTGGATATGTCAGAGGTGCTTCAAAGCTGCATTTTTATTCAAACAAATGGCAAAGGTTTGAAGTTTTACAGTCAGTTTTTAATATATTTTTCAGCTTTGAAACCAGGCTGTCCCTGGCTGAATGTACTTGGCAATAGTTCTGCGAAGAAGAGTGCACCCGACGAGTAAATCATCCGTCGTGCGGTAAGGGATAAAACAAAGATGTGTCATTTTGCATTTATCTTTTTTATGACAGGTGTGAAAAGAAGTCATAACCTTGAATTGATTTAATGTCAAGAACCCCTAAAAACTGTGTGACTACAGTCATGTGAAGCTTTTCTTTTAAAAATGTATGTTTCCGTTCCACTTTTAACTTGTGTGCAATGAATATAGTTGTTGTTCAAATGGTTAAAAATTCCGTTGATATTCTGGCCAATTTCAGTTCTATTTTTATTACTAAATAAAACAGGTTAACATTGAACATTTCTAAGACATAGATTTAAACTTTGTCCTTTCATTTCTGGTATTTGGGTTAAATGCAGGTTTAATGATTGGGATAAGCGTCTGCTGCTTTGAGAACTTTAAGACACCTTGTAAAATTATTTTTAGGTTATCTGACCTCAGTACTAATGGAGCACACACATTGTACAAACTAATAGTCAGTATGTTAGCACATATAATAAATTGGAAACAATAAGCCAACAAAAAACTGAAAATTTTATCTATATTAACATTTTGGGACATATGACACAAGTACAACAGAATTAATAGTGGGGGGACATGGCATAGATTCACACAATATGAGAACGGATGAATGTCATTGATTCAAAACCAGCTTTGAGATAACTTTATATCCAGGAATTGCAATATTAACTGCATCTAATGCATTATTGTCCTATTGGTAATTGGAATAAAAGTAGGAAAAAAGACAGAGTTTACATTTTACTTCATGGAATGGGGAAATCAGAAAAAGGAAACCTTTATTTCAATTCTATGGAAGCAATTCCTGCTACGACAATGAAATGTGCATTTTCAAACAATATATATTGATTGAGATTACATATTATTGAGACATCTTGTTGGAACAGAACTGTGCATGCAAATTTTTATAATTTCAAAATTAGATGAATTAAGTTATAACAAACAAAACAAATACTAATGGGATAAAGTGTCCAGCTGTGAATCAACATTCCCACAATGTTTAAGGATTTATAGACATAAAATCTTGTGCATTCCATAATATATGATGATATCAAGAGCACAAGTTTACAAAATTCCATGGTGAAGAGAAATGATTTTCAATTGTGTACTGTCCACATTTATAAAACATAAATCGACATTTTGCAGTTGAATTTCCAGACATATGGTTTTTGGACTGCTCATGAATTCTGAATCTAAATTTGTATTGTCATCTTATATGTAGTTGAATCAATGACTGCACTTTATTACAACAGACATGGCTAGAAAAATATTGAAAGTTACACACCTGTCCCTTCACCTCCCCCCTCGACTCCATTCAAGGACCCAAGCAGTCGTTCCAGGTGTGACAAAGGTTCACCTGTATCTCCTCCAACCTCATCTACTGCATCCGCTGCTCTAGATGTCAGCTGATTTACATCGGGGAGACTAAGCGGAGGTTGGGCGATCGTTTCGCCGAACACCTCCGCTCAGTCCGCAATAACCTACCTGAACTCCCGGTGGCTCAGCACTTCAACTCCCCCTCCCATTCTCAATCCGACCTCTCTGTCCTGGGTCTCCTCCATTGCCAGAGTGAGCAACACCAGAAATTGGAGGAACAGCACCTCATATTCCGCCTGGGTTGCTTGCGTCCGGATGGCATGAACGTTGAATTCTCCCAGTTTTGCTAGCCCTTGCTGTCTCCTCCCCTTCCTTAACCCTCGAGCTGTCTCCTCCCATCCCCCCGCCCTCGGGCTCCTCCTCCTCCCTTTTTCCTTCCTTCTCCCCCCCCCACCCCCCATCTGAAGAAGGGTTTCGGCCCGAAACGTCGCCTATTTCCTTCGCTCCATAGATGCTGCTGCACCCGCTGAGTTTCTCCAGCATTTTTGTGTACCTACAGTAAATATCTAGTTTAGTCTATTTCGCATTTTACTAGATGTGCTTTCACAAAATCTTGTGTAATTTCTTTAGCTTATGTTGCTTACATTGATTGCTTTCGGGTTGCTTCATATTTACAATAACTTTGCAAACGACTGTGATAGAGCTGAATTTATTATTGTAAAATATTTATAACTTGCTGAGAGAAATATGGTGTAGGTGGACTTGGTTTAATATAACTCATTGTAGGATTAAACTCTCACTGCCAATTGTCTTGATAAAGTATTTGATAAACGTAAGCTTGGTTTAAGGGGAAGAGTGGAAATTGGAAGAGCAATAGATTGTGATAAAATAAAGTGATGATGGATTTTGACTTGATTGATATATTTCTATACCAAAGGAAATATGTTAACTAGGCGCATAGTGTGTTTGTAAATTGACATCACGTTTTTTTGGTTAGCACAGAATTATGAGATGAAATTCTTCGCGATAGGACCCTTGAAAATAAATGTACCATTTGAACTTACTCAGCTCATTGTGTTCTTACTTACATGTCGTTGGCAGACTCCCATGGGTATACCTATATTAACCACATTCTGACAGAAGAATAATTTTTCAGTGCAAAAATTGTTATTTTTATTTTCAAATCTACCATTTTCCTTATTGCAATCTTTTCTGTGATTCACTGCAATGCTTTTTATTTTAGAAACCTTTCTACTGCCTGTGGATCACTGTAAAGTTAGAACATGATGGCCTTTATTAAGTTATAACTAACAGTGAACTTCTTTTGACATAGTCCCACCTTCAGCTTCATTAACCTCTTATTTAGATAGGCGTGTTCAGTATCCTTTACCCCTTACACAGAAAATCATAGAAGTTGTTGTTAAATAATTACATGTTACAATTCCATTCCTGCCCATTCTGCAAAAGAAATTAAAATGGGATACCCTTCAGCCCACAATATTTGTGCAGAACTGATCAATATCCTGTTCTTATTTTTGATAACCATCTTCACTATCTACAATACCACCCACTTTAGCGTCACCTGCAAACTTACTAATCATGACTTCGACATAATCATCCAAATCATTGATATAAAGCTCAAAGAGCAAAAGGCCCAAGCCCTGAGACACACCACCAGTCACAGCGCTCCAATCCGAAAAACCACCTTCCTCAATAATCCTCTTGTTCCTTCCACGGTCAATTTTCTATCTGGTCTTCTAACTCTCTCTTGATGCAGAATCACTCCTCCTTCCAGAGCAGAACCTTTTCAAAAGCCTTGCTGAGATCCATATAGACAATGTCTATGGCTCAGTCATCATCAACCTTTTATTTATTAATTGAATAGCAGTTTTGTATGTCGGGCACACAAGCTGAAAAATTGCATAATGGGCTATTACAATCCTCATGCAAAGCTGATTAAGTCATGGATGCATACAGCATTGAATAGGCCATTTGACCCAATATGTCCATGCAACCAATATGCCCTATCTAAAAGAGTTTACTTTACATTTGGGCCATATTACTCAAAATGATGTATCTAGATACCAGTCCAAATGTTTTTTAAGTGTAGTTATATATGAATACTAGACTAAGTGGGACCCGTTGGGTCCCAGCATCACACGGGAGGGCTGGTCCCCCAACGCAATATTCCACCTCTCCACCAATTCCAATACTCCACCAGTCCTCCTGTCTCTGCTTCCCAGCCATACACAACATCACAGCTCAGCCCTGCAGGACTTTATAGTATGGTGCGAAAAGTCTTGTCTTGAGCTAAATATAAGCAAAACCAAGGACATGATTGTGACCTTTTCCCCCCAACAGAGACAGATGGCTGAGGCAGTCACCACTATCATCCAGCAGGAGCCAGTGGAGATAGTGGAGGTATACAAATACCTGGGAACAGCCTTCGACAACCTGCTAAGGTTTTCCTCTAACACAGAGGAAATCCTTAAAAAGTGCCTTCAGAGACAGTACCTACTCAGGAAGCTGAAGTCATTTGGGATTAACAAAGACATTCTCACCACATTCTACTACGCATTCATTGAAAATGTAATAACCTTCTCTTTCACTAGCTGGTTCCACTCCATCACCCTGCAAAACAGAAACCGCCTGTTGAATGTGGTCAAGGTCTGCTCAAAAATCATTGAGCAGCCCGTCCGAACTCTCACTGCCCTATGCGACCAACAGTCTGTAAAGTTAACACGCAGGATTCTTCAGGACCCCTCTCACATCCTGTTTCCTGAGTTTGAGTGGCTCCCCTGTACGAATAAAGTGCTTTGAATTGAATTGAATTATATTGCTGGCCAGTGGGGGGGTTTCTGGAGCGCTAGTATGTGTGTTGTGGGTCAAAGGAACTGGCTTTCAGAGGGCTAGTATGGACATTGTGGGCTGAATGGATTCTTGGGCTGGCAGCTCAGTCACTCTGGCCGGGCAGCTCAGTCACTCTGGCCGGGCAGCTCAGTCACTCAGGCTGTTGTGCACTGAAGGAATTGGTTTCCAGAGGGCTAGTATGGACATTGTGGACTGAATGGATTTTTGGACTTGCAGTTCACTAAGTCATGGGTGGTGGGCTGGCACTTCAGTCACTTACAGCTGGTGAGCTGGCATTTCACTTACTCATGGCTGGTGGGCTGGCAGCCCAGTCACTCACAGCTGGTGGTGGCAGTTCACTCAGTCACCCCTCTTCCCTTCTCCCCCCCACTCTGCCTCATGCCATTCCCCTCCCCCACACGCATTCAGTCCATCTCCCCTCAATCTCCCCCATGCACTCTTAGTGGCTCTCCCCACACACACACACACACACACACACACACACACACACACACACACACACACACACACACACACACACACACGCGCATTCACAAAGACACACACACACACACACAAATACTCAGACACTCACGCAGACACACACTCAGACACACATACAGCAACTCATACATACGCACGCACAGACAGACGACGCGCACACACACTTTAGAAGCAATAGAGATACTATCTGCAAGCATTTTAGAACCAATAGACATTTTTTTGCAAGCTTTAGAACCAATAGACATTTTTTTGCAAGCTTTAGAACCAATAGACATTTTTTGCAAGCTTTAGAACCAATAACCATATAACCATATAACAATTACAGCACGGAAACAGGCCATCTCGGCCCTACAAGTCCGTGCCGAACAACGTTTTTCCCTTAGTCCCACCTGCCTGCACTCATACCATAACCCTCCATTCCCTTCTCATCCATATGCCTATCCAATTTATTTTTAAATGATACCAACGAACCTGCCACCACCACTTCCACTGGAAGCTCATTCCACACCGCTACCACTCTGAGTAAAGAAGTTCCCCCTCATGTTACCCCTAAACTTCTGTCCCTTAATTCTGAAGTCATGTCCTCTTGTTTGAATCTTCCCTATTCTCAAAGGGAAAAGCTTGATCACATCAACTCTGTCTATCCCTCTCATCATTTTAAAGACCTCTATCAAGTCCCCCCTTAACCTTCTGTGCTCCAGAGAATAAAGACCTAACTTATTCAATCTATCTCTGTAACTTAGTTGTTGAAACCCAGGCAACATTCTAGTAAATCTCCTCTGTACTCTCTCTATTTTGTTGACATCCTTCCTATAATTGGGCGACCAAAATTGTACACCATACTCCAGATTTGGTCTCACCAATGCCTTGTACAATTTTAACATTACATCCCAGCTTCTATACTCAATGCTCTGATTTATAAAGGCTAGCATACCAAAAGCTTTCTTTACCACCCTATCTATATGAGATTCCACCTTCAAGGAACTATGCACGGTTATTCCCAGATCCCTCTGTTCAACTGTATTCTTCAATTCCCTACCATTTATCATGTACGTCCTATTTTGATTTGTCCTGCCAAGGTGTAACACCTCACATTTATCAGCATTAAACTCCATCTGCCATCTTTCAGCCCATTTTTCCAAATGGCCTAAATCACTCTGTAGACTTTGGAAATCCTCTTCATTATCCACAACACCCCCTATCTTGGTATCATCTGCATACTTACTAATCCAATTTACCACCCCTTCATACAGATCATTGATGTACATGACAAACAACAAAGGACCCAACACAGATCCCTGAGGCACCCCACTAGTCACCTGCCTCCAACCCGACAAACAGCCATCCACCATTACCCTCTGGCTTCTCCCATTCAGCCACTGCTGAATCCATCTTGCTATTCCTGCATTTATACCCAACAGTTTAACCTTCTTAACCAACCTTCCATGAGGAACCTTGTCAAAAGCCTTACTAAAGTCCATATAGACAACATCCACTGCTTTACCCTCGTCAATTTCCCTAGTAACCTCTTCAAAAAATTCAAGAAGATTAGTCAAACATGACCTTCCAGGCACAAATCCATGTTGACTGTTCCTAATCAGACCCTGTTTATCCAGATGCTTATATATATTATCTCTAAGTATCTTTTCCATTAATTTGCCCACCACTGAAGTCAAACTAACAGGTCTATAATTGCTAGGTTTACTCTTAGAACCCTTTTTAAACAATGGAACAACATGCGCAGTACGCCAATCCTCGGGGACTATTCCCGTTTCTAATGACATTTGAAATATTTCTGTCATAGCCCCGGCTATTTCTACACTAACTTCCCTCAATGTCCTAGGGAATATCCTGTCAGGACCTGGAGACTTATCCACTTTTATATTTTTCAAAAGTGTCAGTACTTCTTTTACTTTGAAACTCATAGTATCCATAACTACTCTACTCGTTTCCCTTACCTCACATAATTCAATATCCTTCTCCTTGGTGAATACCGAAGAAAATAAATTGTTCAATATCTCCCCCATCTCTTTTGGCTCTGCAGATAGCTGCCCACTCTGTTTCTCCAATGGACCAATTTTATCCCTCGTTATCCTTTTGCTATTAATATAGCTGTAGAAACCCTTTGGATTTACTTTCACCTTACTTGCCAAAGCAACCTCATATCTTCTTTTAGCTTTTCTAATTTCTTTCTTAAGATTCTTTTTACATTCCTTATACTCCACAAGCACCTCATTTACTTCATGCTGCCTATAATTATTGTAGATCTCCCTCTTTTTCCGAACAAGATGTCCAATTTCCCTTGAAAACCAGGGCTCTTTCCAATTTTTACTGTTTCCTTTCAACCGAACAGGAACATAAAGATTCTGTACTCTTAAAATTTCCCCTTTAAATGTCCACCATTTCTCTTCTACATCTTTCCCATAAAACAAAATGTCCCAGTCCACTCCTTTTAAGTCATCTCGCATCTCATCAAAGTTAGCCTTTCTCCAATCAAAAATCTCAACCCTAGATCCAGTTCTGACCTTCTCCATAATTATATTGAAACTAATGGTATTGTGATCACTGGACCCGAAGTGCTCCCCAACGCATACCTCCGCCACCTGTCCCGTCTCATTTCCTAACAGGAGGTCCAGCACTGCCCCTCCTCTAGTAGGTACCTCTATGTATTGCTGCAAAAAACTATCCTGCACACATTTTACAAACTCCAAACCATCCAGCCCATTTACAGAATGTGTTTCCCAGTCTATGTGTGGAAAGTTGAAATCTCCCACAATCACTACCTTGTGCTTACTACTAATATCTGCTATCTCCTTACATATTTGCTCTTCCAATTCTCGTTCCCCATTTGGCGGTCTATAATACACCCCTATAAGTGTTGCTACACCTTTCCCACTTCTCAGTTCCACCCAAATAGCCTCCCTAGATGAGCCCTCCAATCAATCCTGCCAAAGCACTGCTGTAATATCTTCCCTGACTAGCAATGCAACACCTCCACCTCTTGCCCCTCCAATTCTATCACACCTGAAGCAACGAAATCCTGGAATATTTAGTTTCCAATCACAGCCCTCCTGCAACCATGTTTCGCTGATCGCCACAACATCATACTTCCAGGTGTCTATCCAGACTCTAAGCTCATCCACCTTTCTTACAATGCTCCTAGCATTAAAATATGCACATTTAAGAAACCCCCTGTCTCTTCTTCTCTGTTTATTTCCTTTTTTTCTTTCTCCTCTTGTGTCCGAGTGCTTCCCTTTTCTGCTTCCTGCCTCCCATTCTGTCTACTAGCTTTCTCTATTTGAGTCCCTCGCCCCAACCATTCTAGTTTAAAGTCTCCCCAGTGACCTTTGCAAATTTCCCCGCCAGGATATTGGTCCCCCTCGGGTTCAAGTGCAACCCATCCTTTCTGTACAGGTCCCACCTTCCCCAAAAGAAGTCCCAATGATCCAGAAACTTGAATCCCTGCCCTCTGCACCAGTCTTTCAGCCACACATTTATCCTCCACCTCGCTCCATTCCTACTCTCACTGTCGCGTGGTACAGGCAGTAATCCTGAGATTGTTACCTTTTTGGTCCTTTTCCTTAACTCTCCTCCCAACTCCCTAAATCCTCCCTTCAGGACCTCTTCACTTTTTTTACCTATGTCATTTGTACCAATATGTACCACAACCTCAGGCTCCTCTCCCTCTGATTTCAGGATATCTTGGATGCGTTGAGACACGTCCGAGACCTTGGCACCAGGGAGGCAGACCACCATCCTGGTCTCCCGACTGCGTCCACAGAAACGCCTATCCAACCCTCTAACAATAGAGTCCCCAATTACAATTGCCCTCTTCTTTTTTTCCCTACCTTTCGGAGCAACAGGGCCGGTCTCTGTGCTGGAGGCCCGTCCGCTGTTGCTACCCCCGGGTAGGCTGTCACCCGGGGGTATTGCTGGAATTTGACTTTGATGGTCTTCCGTTTGATGACAAAATTAGTTGATGGTAGAGATGCTGAGCTGTTGTTACTCAGCATTGCCCTGCTCGGTCTCTGGAGCAGAGATGTTCTCAGCTGGTGTTTCCGTACTCAAACAGGAGTACTTATTTGCAAGGTGTACCGACATTGGAGTACTCCCTCGTTCTTGCCTCTGCCCCTTGCCCTTCCTTAGCGTGACCCACATGTCTCTCTCCCGTGGTTTTGGAGTGACCACCTCCCTATAACTCCCCTCTATGACCTCGTCACTCTCCCTGACCAGACAGAGGTCATCGAGCTGCTGCTCCAGGAACCTAATACGGTCCCTTAGGAGCCCCATCTCTCTGCACCTGGTGCAGATGTGGACGTCTGGAGGGCCATCCGACACCATGACCTCCCACATCTGACATCCAGAACAGTATACTGCTCTGACTGTCATTCTCTCGCCTTACCCTGGATCCGATACCAGTATAATACAATAGAAACTGCTGGGAGAAATCAGCAGGTATCTGACACAAACAGCTGCTCCCTCTTGCCCTTTTAATTGCACCTTTATTATATAAACAAAAAACACTTTACCTTTATGGTTGAGTTCTTCATTAGGATGGAGAGTGACATTGTTAATTCAGAAACAATGGTTCTGAACTTAAAGAAAGGTAACTTTGAGGGTATGAGACGTGAATTGGCCAAGATTGACTGGCAATTAATTCTAAAAGGGTTGACGGTGGATATGCAATGGAAGACATTTAAAGACTGCATGGATGAACTACTAAAATTGTTCATCCCAGTTTGGCAAAAGAATAAATCAGGGAAGGTAGTGCATCCGTGGATAACAAGGGAAATCAGGGATAGTATCAAAGCGAAGGATGATGCGTACAAATTAGCCAGAAAAAGCAGCATACCGGAGGACTGGGAGAAATTCAGAGACCAGCAGAGGAGGACAAATGGCTTAATTAGGAAAGGAAAAATAGATTATGAAAGAAAACTGGCAGGGAACATAAAAACTGACTGCAAAAGTTTTTATAGATATGTGAAAAGAAAGAGATTAGTTAAAACAAATGTAGGTCCCTTGCAGTCAGAAACAGGTGAGTTGATCATGGGGAACAAGGATATGGCGGACCAATAACTACTTTGGTTCCGTCTTCACTAAGGAAGACATAAATAATCTGCCGGAAATAGCAGGGGATCGCGGGTCAAAGGAGTTGGAGGAATTGAGTGAAATCCAGGTTAGCCGGGAAGTGGTGTTGGGTAAATTAAATGGATTAAAGGCCGATAAATCCCCAGGGCCAGATAGGCTGCATCCCAGAGTACTTAAGGAAGTAGCTCCAGAAATAGTGGATGCATTAGTAATAATCTTTCAATACTCTTTAGATTCTGGAGTAGTTCCTGAGGATTGGCGGGTAGCAAACGTAACCCCACTTTTTAAGAAGGGAGGGAGAGAGAAAACGGGGAATTACAGACCAGTTAGTCTAACATCGGTAGTGGGGAAACTGCTAGAGTCAGTTATTAAAGATGGGATAGCAGCACATTTGGAAAGTGGTGAAATCATTGGACAAAGTCAGCATGGATTTACAAAAGGTAAATCATGTCTGACGAATCTTATAGAATTTTTCGAGGATGTAACTAGTAGCGTGGATAGGGGAGAACCAGTGGATGTGGTGTATCTGGACTTCCAGAAGGCTTTCGACAAGGTCCCACATAAGAGATTAGTTTACAAACTTAAAGCACACGGCATTGGGGGTTCAGTATTGATGTGGATAGAGAACTGGCTGGCAAACAGGAAGCAAAGAGTAGGAGTAAACGGGTCCTTTTCACAATGGCAGGCAGTGACTAGTGGGGTACCGCAAGGCTCAGTGCTGGGACCCCAGCTATTTACAATATATATTAATGATCTGGATGAGGGAATTGAAGGCAATATCTCCAAGTTTGCGGATGACACTAAGCTGGGGGGCAGTGTTAGCTGTGAGGAGGATGCTAGGAGACTGCAAGGTGACTTGGATAGGCTGGGTGAGTGGGCAAATGTTTGGCAGATGCAGTATAATGTGGATAAATGTGAGGTTCTCCATTTTGGTGGCAAAAACAGGAAAGCAGACTATTATCTAAATGGTGGCCGACTAGGAAAAGGGGAGATGCAGCGAGACCTGGGTGTCATGGTACACCAGTCATTGAAAGTGGGCATGCAGGTGCAGCAGGCAGTGAAGAAAGCGAATGGTATGTTAGCTTTCATATCAAAAGGATTTGAGTATAGGAGCAGGGAGGTTCTACTGCAGTTGTACAGGGTCCCGGACCTCTGTGAAAAACAAGCCCCGCGCCCGATTTAAGTACTCACCGCCCTGACCCTCCTCCACTGTCTCCAACGGTCCCGGGCCTCTGTGAAAACAAGCCCCGCGCCAGATTTAAGTACTCACCGCCCTGACCCTCCTCCACTGTCTCCAACGGTCCCGGGCCTCTGTGAAAACAAGCCCCGCGCCCGATTTAAGTACTCACCGCCCTGACCCTCCTCCACTGTCTCCAACGGTCCCGGGCCTCTGTGAAAACAAGCCCCGCGCCCGATTTAAGTACTCACCACCCTGACCCTCCTCCACTGTCTCCAGCGGTCCCGGGCCTCTGTGAAAACAAGCCCCGCGCCCGATTTAAGTACTCACCGCCCTGACCCTCCTCCACTGTCTCCAACGGTCCCGGGCCTCTGTGAAAACAAGCCCCGCGCCCGATTTAAGTACTCACCGCCCTGACCCTCCTCCACTGTCTCCAACGGCCCCGGGCCTCGGGCCTCATTTTTTTATGAATAGTCATTTTTAAAAATAGTCTTTTTTTTTGCAAGCTTTAGAACCAATAGTCATTTTTTGCAAGCTTTAGAACCAACAGACATTTTTTTGCAAGCTTTAGAACCAATAGACATTTTTTTGCAAGCTTTAGAACCAATAGACATTTTTTGCAAGCATTTTAGAACCAATAGACATTTTTTTGCAAGCATTTTAGAACCAAAAAATACACATTCTGCAAGCATTGCAGAACCAAAAGCGACATTTTTTGCAAATATTGTAGAACCAAAAAAGACACATTCTGCAAGCATTGTAGAACCAAAAGAGACACTTTTTGCAAACATTTAAAAACCAATAGACACTTTTTGCAAACATTTTAGAACCAATAGACACTTTTTGCAAACATTTCAGAACCAATAGAAACTTTTTGCAAGCATTTTAGAACCACTAAGGGCCCTCACATTTGAGTAGACATGTGTTATTCACAGCTCAGAGAAACGTGACCCTCTGCCTTCCTCCATCTTGAAGAGACTGTGAGGCACACCACTTCCGGGTTTTATAGTCCCTCCCCCTCCCACCTTTGCAAGCATTTTAGAACCAATAGAGACACTTTTTGCAAGCAGTTTAAAACCAATAGACATTTTTTTGCAAGCTTTAGAACCAATAGACATTTTTTTTGCAAGCTTTAGAACCAATAGACATTTTTTTGCAAGCTTTAGAACCAATAGACATTTTTTTGCAAGCTTTAGAACCAATAGACATTTTTTGCAAGCATTTTAGAACCAATAGACATTTTTTTGCAAGCATTTTAGAACCAAAAAATACACATTCTGCAAGCATTGCAGAACCAAAAGCGACATTTTTTGCAAATATTGTAGAACCAAAAAAGACACATTCTGCAAGCATTGTAGAACCAAAAGAGACACTTTTTGCAAACATTTAAAAACCAATACACACTTTTTGCAAACATTTTAGAACCAATAGACACTTTTTGCAAACATTTCAGAACCAATAGAAACTTTTTGCAAGCATTTTAGAACCACTAAGGGCCCTCACATTTGAGTAGACATGTGTTATTCACAGCTCAGAGAAACGTGACCCTCTGCCTTCCTCCATCTTGAAGAGACTGTGAGGCACACCACTTCCGGGTTTTATAGTCCCTCCCCCTCCCACCTTTGCAAGCATTTTAGAACCAATAGAGACACTTTTTGCAGGCAGTTTAAAACCAATAGACATTTTTTTGCAAGCTTTAGAACCAATAGACATTTTTTTTGCAAGCTTTAGAACCAATAGACATTTTTTTGCAAGCTTTAGAACCAATAGACATTTTTTTGCAAGCTTTAGAACCAATAGACATTTTTTGCAAGCTTTAGAACCAATAGTCATTTTTTTTGCATGCTTTAGAACCAATAGTCATTTTTTTGCAAGCTTTAGAACCAATAGACATTTTTTTTGCAAGCTTTAGAACCAATAGACATTTTTTTTGCAAGCTTTAGAACCAATAGTCATTTTTTTGCATGCTTTAGAACCAATAGTCATTTTTTTGCAAGCTTTAGAACCAATAGACATTTTTTTTGCAAGCTTTAGAACCAATAGACATTTTTTTGCAAGCCTTAGAACCAATAGACATTTTTTGCAAGCATTGTAGAACCAAAAGAGACACTTTTTGCAAACATTTTAGAACCAATAGACACTTTTTGCAAGCATTTAGAACCAATAGACACTTTTTGCAAGCATTTAGAACCAATAGACATGTTTTTGCAAGCTTTAGAACCAATAGACATTTTTTGCAAGCATTTTAGAACCAATAGACTTTTTTTGCAAGCATTTTAGAACCAATAGACATTTTTTTGCAAGCATTTTAGAACCAAAAAAGACTCATTCTGCAAAAATTATAGAACGAAAAGAGACACTTTTTGCAAACATTTTAGAACCGATAGACATTTTTGCAAACATTTCAGAACCAATAGACATTTTTTGCAAGCTTTAGAACCAATAGACATTTTTGCAAGCTTTAGAACCAAGACATTTTTTTGCAAGCATTTTAGAACCAATAGTCATTTTTTTTGCAAGCTTTAGAACCAATAGACATTTTTTGCAAGCTTTAGAACCAATAGACATTTTTTGCAAGCATTTTAGAACCAATAGACATTTTTTGCAAGCTTTAGAACCAATAGTCATTTTTTGCAAGCTTTAGAACCAATAGACATTTTTTTGCAAGCTTTAGAACCAATAGACATTTTTTGCAAGCATTTTAGAACCAATAGACATTTTTTGCAAGCTTTAGAACCAATAGACATTTTTGCAAGCTTTAGAACCAATAGACATATTTGCAAGCTTTAGAACCAATAGACATTTTTTGCAAGCATTTTAGAGCCAATAGACATTTTTTGCATTTTAGAACCAATAGACATTTTTTGCAAGCTTTATAACCAATAGACATTTTTTGCAAGCATTTTAGAACCAATAGACATTTTTTTGCAAGCTTTAGAACCAATAGACACTTTTTGCAAACATTTTAGAACCAATAGACACGTTTTGCAAACATTTCAGAACCAATAGACACTTTTTGCAAGCATTTTAGAACCACTAAGGGCCCTCACATTTGAGTAGACATGTGTTATTCACAGCTCAGAGAAACGTGACCCTCTGCCTTCCTCCATCTTGAAGAGACTGTGAGGCACACCACTTCCGGGTTTTATAGTCCCTCCCCCTCCCACCTTTGCAAGCATTTTAGAACCAATAGAGACACTTTTTGCAGGCAGTTTAAAACCAATAGACATTTTTTTGCAAGCTTTAGAACCAATAGACATTTTTTTTGCAAGCTTTAGAACCAATAGACATTTTTTTGCAAGCTTTAGAACCAATAGACATTTTTTTGCAAGCTTTAGAACCAATAGACATTTTTTGCAAGCTTTAGAACCAATAGTCATTTTTTTTGCATGCTTTAGAACCAATAGTCATTTTTTTGCAAGCTTTAGAACCAATAGACATTTTTTTTGCAAGCTTTAGAACCAATAGACATTTTTTTTGCAAGCTTTAGAACCAATAGTCATTTTTTTTTTTGCATGCTTTAGAACCAATAGTCATTTTTTTGCAAGCTTTAGAACCAATAGACATTTTTTTTGCAAGCTTTAGAACCAATAGACATTTTTTTGCAAGCTTTAGAACCAATAGACATTTTTTTGCAAGCCTTAGAACCAATAGACATTTTTTGCAAGCATTGTAGAACCAAAAGAGACACTTTTTGCAAACATTTTAGAACCAATAGACACTTTTTGCAAGCATTTAGAACCAATAGACACTTTTTGCAAGCATTTAGAACCAATAGACATGTTTTTGCAAGCTTTAGAACCAATAGACATTTTTTGCAAGCATTTTAGAACCAATAGACTTTTTTTGCAAGCATTTTAGAACCAATAGACATTTTTTTGCAAGCATTTTAGAACCAAAAAAGACTCATTCTGCAAAAATTATACAACGAAAAGAGACACTTTTTGCAAACATTTTAGAACCGATAGACACTTTTTGCAAACATTTCAGAACCAATAGACATTTTTTGCAAGCTTTAGAACCAATAGACATTTTTTGCAAGCTTTAGAACCAATAGACATTTTTGCAAGCTTTAGAACCAATAGACATTTTTTGCAAGCATTTTAGAACCAATAGTCATTTTGTTTGCAAGCTTTAGAACCAATAGACATTTTTTGCAAGCTTTAGAACCAATAGACATTTTTTGCAAGCATTTTAGAACCAATAGACATTTTTTGCAAGCTTTAGAACCAATAGTCATTTTTTGCAAGCTTTAGAACCAATAGACATTTTTTTGCAAGCTTTAGAACCAATAGACATTTTTTGCAAGCATTTTAGAACCAATAGACATTTTTTGCAAGCTTTAGAACCAATAGACATATTTGCAAGCTTTAGAACCAATAGACATATTTGCAAGCTTTAGAACCAATAGACATTTTTTGCAAGCATTTTAGAACCAATACTCATTTTTTTGCAAGCTTTAGAACCAATAGACATTTTTTTGCAAGCTTTAGAACCAATAGACATTTTTTTGCAAGCTTTAGAACCAATAGACATTTTTTTGCAAGCTTTAGAACCAATAGACATTTTTTGCAAGCTTTAGAACCAATAGACATTTTTTGCAAGCTTTAGAACCAATAGATATTTTTTGCATTTTAGAACCAATAGACATTTTTTGCAAGCTTTATAACCAATAGACATTTTTTGCAAGCATTTTAGAACCAATAGACATTTTTTTACAAGCTTTAGAACCAATAGACATTTTTTGCAAGCATTTTAGAACCAATAGACACTTTTTGCAAACATTTTAGAATAGACACTTTTTGCAAGCATTTTAGAACCACTAGGGGCACTCACATTTGAGTAGACATGTGTTCAGTGTTATTCACAGCTCAGAGAAACGTGACCCTCTGCCTTCCTCCATCTTGAAGAATGAGTGAGGCACACCACTTCCTGGTGTTATAGTCCCTCCCCCCTGCCGCCAGCAGGGGCAGCAGAGAGAATGGGGAATTTTGTAAAAACATTAATATCTCTGTAATTTCTCATCGACGGGAAAAATCCTCGGCACACATGCGGCGGAGGGGGGCTCTGAGCAAGGTGGCCAAAAATGACAGCCGTAGGTGGCGGCGTTCTCTCGGAAATCGCAGCACAGACGGCCAAAAGCCGTTAAGAACAGAGATTTAGTAATATAGATAGGGAGTTACGCAGAAGATTAAAAAAACAGGACCCTATAGGTAGAAATCTCTGCATTACTCCCATAGGAAGATGGGACAGATGAATGCGTGTTGGTGCAGGTGGCCGGGATTCAGAATTTTAGACCATTGTAATCTCTACTGGGGCAGAGGTGACCTGTACATCTGAACAGGAGGGGAACCCATATCCTTGCAGGGAGGTTTGTTAGTGCTATTTGGGAGCATTTTAACTAGTGAGGCAGAGGAGTGGGAACCAGGTAGTAAGTCAGAAATTGGAAGGAGTAGTGGGAACATAAAGGTCAGGACCAGTAAGTCGCAAATAAATAACAGGGAGGGAGAGGTGAAGGAACATGGTGGGCTTAAATGTGTTTATTTCAATTCATAGAGCATTGTAGAGAAAGCAGATTAATTTAGAGCCTGGATCGATGCTTGGGACTATGTTGTGGCATTGTGGAAACCTGGTTGTGGGAGAGACATGACTGGCAGCTTAATGTTCCAGGGTTTCAATGTTTCAGACATGATCGAGAGGGAGACAAAAGAGGTGGAGGAATTGCGCTACTGATCAGGGAGATGTCACGGCAGCACTCAGAGAGGATGTACTGAAGGGTCTGAAGAAGAGTCTCGACCCGAAACATCACCCATTCCTTCTCTCCAGTGATACTACTTGTCCCGCTGAGTTACTCCAGCTTTTTGTCTATATACTGATGGGTGGAGCTGTGTGAGTGGAGCTTAGAAGTAAGAAAGGTCCAAGCACACTAATGGGAGGGCACTCTCAGAGCAATTGTTATTGGGTAAATCCACCACTGACATATGGGAGGTTTAAAGGCCCGTTGATCAATATATTCAGAACCGGCATGTTCTAGTAAGGAGGAGTGATACGGATGACAAAGTCAGAAAACCTTGGATGTGTTAAATTTGGTCAAAAGAAAAAAGAAGCAAATACATGATTGGAATCAGACAGGGCCTTTGAGGGATATAAAGAAAGGAGGAAAGGCAGGCGATTACAAGGGCCAGAATAGCTTTGGCAAGTCGGATTAAAGAAAAACACAAAGCTTTGTATTATAAACATGAGGATAACCAGGGAGAAGGTAGGACTGCTCAAGGATAAAGGAGGGAATTTGTGCTTGAGGTATGGGGATGTGAGTGAGACACTAAATGAGTATTCAGCATCTTTTTTTCACCAAGGAGATGGAGGACAGGGAGATCAGAATGGAGATTATTAATATGCAGGGGAAGTTTGAGATTAAGAAGGAGGCAGGGAGGATTTTGAAAACATTAAATTTACTAAATCCCCAGGTCCTAATAGGATTTATCCCAGGTTATTGAGAAAGGCAAGAGAGGAGATTGCTGGATCCCTATATATTTTCCCTCTCCACATGCAAGATTTCAGAGAACTGGAGAGTTCCTAATGATGTTTCTTTATTTAAGAGGGGAAGTAGCAAGAATCTAGGGAATCATAGGCTGGTAAGCCTTGCATCAGTGGTCAGGAAACAACTGGAGAGGATTCTTCGGGATATGATTTACTCCCATTTGGAAAAATTATGGGTTAATGAGAGACAGTCAGCATGGTTTTGTACACGGCAGGTCATGTCTTACCAACTGGATTTAGTTTTTTTTGAGGAGGTGATGAAGCGAATCGATGGGGTAGGGATGTTGTTCAGTAGGGATCTGTGCTGAGACCGGTGCTATTTGAGATATGTATAAATGACTTGGATGAAAATGTAGATGGGTTGCTTAGTTAGTTTTCCAAGATTTCTGGGGTCAGGGACTGCGAGGAAGGTTGTCAAAGTATACAGCGGGATTATAGATCAGCTGCAGAAATGGGCAGAGAAATGGCAGATAGACTTTAATCCATATGAGTGTGAACTGTTGCACCTACGGAGGTCATGTATAAGGGAAAATATAAAATGAATGGCATTATCCTTATGTATTGATGTATAGAGGATATGGGGTCCAAGGCCATAACTCCTTGAAAGTGGCAATATACTATATAGAGTGGTAAAATAAAGTATGCTTTCTTTCATAGCTCAGGGTATTGAGTATAAGAGTAAGAAAGTGATGATGCAGTTTCATTGGACATTGAATGGGCCACATTTGGAGTATTGTGTGCAGTTCTAGTTGCATCATTACAGGACAGATGTGAAGGTTTTGGAAAGGGTGCAGAGGAGGTTCACCAGAATGATATTAACAAGGAACTGCAGATGATGGTTTATGCCAAAGTTAGACACAAAATGCTGCAGCAACTCACTGAGCCAGGCAGCATCTCTGGAGAAAATGGACATGTGACGTTTCACATGGCTGCCAACATTGGGTGAGAGTTCGGAGAGATAAATTGCGAGAGACCAAGCCCGTGAGAGTGTAGTGACCGAGGGGAGGGGGGAGGTGGGTGTGGGAGCGGGTGGGGGGTGTGGGAGGAGGGGGAAGGTGTGGGAGAGTGGGTGTCCCTCCTCCCATTGGTATGGAGATTTTGCATTTTTCAGCTTGAAATTGCTGAATCTGGTGCATACTATAGCGAATTTTAACTTACACTTGAATGCAATATTTAT
Organism: Amblyraja radiata; assembly: GCF_010909765.2. Taxonomy (NCBI): domain Eukaryota; kingdom Metazoa; phylum Chordata; class Chondrichthyes; order Rajiformes; family Rajidae; genus Amblyraja; species Amblyraja radiata. The sequence continues at coordinate 30,939,599 of NC_045965.1, forward strand.
ACTTTAAATTGGATTAGCTATGAATAAGGTTAGGCTAAATTACATTCCTAATTACATTCCACAGTAGAGCCAGGCTCTGATCAACAGGTTCAGCACATGAATGATCTTCGTGTATTCATGTATGAAAATCAGATTATAATCAAGCACTTGGCCCATGTTGACCAACCTGGGTCTCTCTGCACACCTGGTACTATTCCTGACCCTGACTCCAGTTGCATACCGTCTCTCATTCCTGACCCTGAGTCCAGCCTTACACCTGGCCCCCTATTCTACCCTGATCATAGCTGCTTACCTGCTTAGGTTCCCAGTGCTGAACACTCCCATTGTCCCAGCTTTGACTGCACACCTAGTACTATTCCAGACCTTGACTCTGGATGCACACATGGCCTTGCTCCTAGCCCCTCTGCACTGACAATATATCTGGCCAACACATAAAGCCCCATATCTGACCCCCTCGACTTAACCTATTATGTTCAAGTCCACAGGTGCTTATCTGATTCTGTTTTCCTCTCAGCTGGGACTTTTCGGAAGTGCAAAGTCCAGTAACTATATATTTAAGCAATATTATTCTATTAAATGTGATCTTGAGAGTACATAATATTCTCTGTGGTATTCATAACACAACAATGATTAAAAAGATCTTTGTTTTGATTGCACCTACCAACATGCATACATTATTATATTACAGTTAATATGTACCGCGGGTAAATTTTTGATCCAATGCTCCCCATTCCCAATTACTTTTCCATTGAAGTGATTGAAATCCGAGTGAAGTTTAAATGGCATCAGAAATATAAAACGTCCGGAATGGATGATATTCATTATGTGGTTGGTTGGAGTCAGTATCAGCACAATTACTATATTTAACTTTGAATCTTCAGATGTCCTAGTTCAAGTTAAAACTGAAGACAAATAATAACCTCCTCACACATTCCCCTGCAAGTATCTGTCACTCCTTTAAAATATGTCCCTTCTTTGAACAAGCTCTTAAACATCGATTGTGAATCAGTTTCCATCTGATTACACTCCTTGAGGATGTTCATCTATGTGTTCAATTAATAAAACAATGAGATTGGGGACATTTTTATTCAACCTGTCAAAGATGTTTGGGGGGGGGGGGCGGGGTTAGATATAGTCAGTGAGGTAAACAAACATAATAGTTGAGTGGCAAATGACAATAGTGCTACCTTCCCAATATTTAACTGAAGGAAATAATGGGTTATCGGGGCAGTATGTGTGACAGACAGCCTGACACATTGCATGTCATTTAAATATTTTACTTATCCCATCCTCCTGGATATTCCGGATTAATAAATTCAGGTTTTGTCAACTAATTACAAATCAGGCTAATTACAAATCAATAACATTAGCCAACTCCGAAACACAAAGCACTGAGCATTGGGATCCAGACATCATGGACAACTGGCCTCAGTTCCCCGCTCACATCTGGCAGTGCACTCCGTCTGAACCAGGGGCCGCGGAGTGTTTTTGAAAGTGGGGGGGGGCTGAGCGATCACTGATCACTGGCATTGGGGGTACCCGGCGAGGGATTGGAATGACCGAGTGGGAGGGGGATGCCCCCTCCCACAGTAGGGGCATTTTGAAATTTGATGTATTAAAATCATGTTTTAGTGCATTGTAGAAGTATGATTTTAACTTTTTATTTTTATTTTTTATTTTTTTATAATTTTATTTATTAGAAGTAGTGTACATTACAATAATATAAGCCAAAAGTAACATAATACATTTCCTGTACCACTTCATATTTTAAACTTTAAAAAGCAGAAAAGTAAAGAGAGTGAGATAGGATAGTAAGTGTGAAAGAGTGATCAAAAGAGACCCTTAAACAAGAAAAATTCGAAAAAGAATTAAGAAATAAGCCATAGAAAAAGAAAAAGAGAAAAAGAAAACAGAAGATATATTAAAAGTTTTTAAAAAAAGAGAGATAAAAGAGATATACCAACTGTATTTTTCCTCACCCCTCACCATGTCCTGAAACAATTTATTTTCAGAATTCTGTTGCACCTTATACTTGTAGTAAGTCCATAAATTGAGACCAAATCTTTTGAAAATGGTCTGATTTGCCTGCTAGAAGGAATCTCATATCTTCCAGGTGTAACATTTCGAACATATTTGAAATCCACATATTTATTGTTGGTGTTGGGGCGTTTTTCCAGAATTTAAGTATGAGTTTTTTCCCCATTATTAAACCGTAATTAAGTAGGCTCTTTTGGGAGGCAGATAGCTCAGGGCTGCCTTCCATTGTTCCAAAAATAATCAATTCTGCATTCGGTTTCAGTTTTATTTTAAATAATTTTGTGAAAATTTCAAAAATTTAATTCCAAAGTTTTTGGATTTTTATACAAAAAACAAAGGAATGTGCTATAGTTGCTTCTTGGGATAGACATTTATCACAAATGGGGGAGACATTTGGAAAAAGTTTACTTATTTTAGTTTTTGAGTAATATAGTCTATGTAAGGTTTTAAATTGAATTAGAGTATGTCTTACAATCGAGCATTTGTGTACATATAGCAGATGTTTATCCCACCTCTTTTTCGAAATTTTTATAGCTAGTTCTTGTTCCCAGTCTCTTCTAATTCTATCGGATGGTGGTATTTCTATATTTAAGATGATGTTATACAAGTATGATATTAAATTAGCTGATTTGGCCTTTGAATTCATTGCTTCGTCCAGTAAATCTGGAGACAAGTTATGATATTCTTGTGTATATTTTTTCAAATAGTCACATATTTGAAAATATTTAAAATATTGATTATTTCTCAAATTCTATTTAAGTTGTAGTTGTTGGAATGATAATAAGTTTCCAGTTTCATACATGTCCCCAAACGTTTTAATTCCTATTCTTTCCCAGTGTATAAATGATTTATCTATAATAGATGGTTTAAACGATGGGATATTAACTATTGGAGAAAGAAGCGATAGATTTCTTAATTTTAAAGTTAATTTTATTTGCTTCCAAATTCTAATTGTACTATGAATGATTGTATTTTTATTGTATTTTGTATTATTCTGGATTATTGGTGAGAGGAGGATCGCTCCTATATTAAAAGGGGAGCAATCCTCTCTCTCCATTACTATCCAATCCACCTGCTGGGCAGAGTTGTCCAACAGGTGAATCACATTTTTGATATTTACTGCCAAATAATAGTACAAAAAATTAGGAAGTGTTGTATAGGCCTGTTGTATAATCATTTTATCCATGAGATAAAATTCTCTCCCATTTGAAATTTATGCAATACTTTAACCAGGTAGTCCCATTCCACTTGATCGAATGCTTTTTCTGCGTCCAATGAAATAATTGATAAGTCTTGTTCTTCAGTTTTATATGAATGCATTATATTAAACAGACGACTCAGATTATTGCATGAGTATCTCTTGGGTATGAACCCCGTTTGATCCGCATTTATTAATTTACCGACATATTTACTTAGTCTTCTAGCTAATGTTTTCGCTAGTATTTTTTGATCTGTATTTAACAGTTTACCTGTTTAACAGTAATCTGATTTTAACTTTTTAAAGGGTATCTTTTTCCACACAAAGGGTGGTGGGTGTATGGAACGAGCTGCCAGAGGAGGTAGTTGAGGCAGAGACTATCCCAACATTTAAGAAACAGTTAGACTGATACATGGATAGGACAGGTTTGTAGGGATGTGGACCAAAAGCAGGTAGTGTAGCTGGGACATGTTGGCGGGTGTGGGCAAGTTGGGCCGAAGGGCCTGTTTTCACACTGCATCACTCTATGACTACATTATACCTCCACCAGGCATGAATGCTTCAAAATCAAGTGGTCGAGTTTTATGCCATATATTCAAGCATAGAAACATAGAAAATACGTGCAGGAATAGGCCATTCAGCCCTTCAAGCCAGCACTGCCATTCAATATGATCATGGCTGTTCATCTAAAATCAGTGTTCAAGAAGGAACTGCAGATGCTGGAAAATCGAAGGTACACAAAAATGCTGGAGAAACTCAGCGGGTGCAGCAGCATCTATGGAGCGAAGGAGATAGGTAACGTTTCGGGCCGAAACCCTTCTTCAGACTGATAGGGGGTGGCGGGGAGAAGGAAGGAAAAAGGGAGGAGGAGGAGCCCGAGGGCTGGGGGATGGGAGGAGACAGCTCGAGGGCTAAGGAAGGGGAGGAGACAGCAAGGGGCTAAGGAAGGGGAGGAGACAGCAAGGGGCTAAGGAAGGGGAGGACTTTCCTTCCTTCTCCCCGCCACCCTCTATCAGTCTGAAGAAGGGTTTCGGCCCGAAACGTTACCTATCTCCTTCGCACCATAGATGCTGCTGCACCCGCTGTGTTTCTCCAGCATTTTTGTGTACCATCTAAAATCAGTACCTCTTTCCTGTTTTTCCCCATATCCCTTGATTTCGCTAGCCCCCAAGAGCTAAATGTAACTCTCTCTTGAAAACATCCAGTGAATTGGCCTCCACTGCCTTCTGTGGCAGAGAATTCCACAGATTCACAACTTTCTGGGTGAAGAAAGTTTGTCCTCATCTCAGTCCTAAATGGCCTACCCCTTATTCTTGAACTGTGTGACCCCTGGTTCTGAACTTCCCCAACATCGGGAACATTTTTCCTGCAGTTACAGTAAGTGAAAATCTAGCAGCCAAGCAGGATACTTTCTCCAACCACCACCATTTGAAGTCCACTATCTTCTACCAATTCTACCCAGTACTTGTTACCTACTTCCAGCAGCCACTGGTTGTCCTCCAGGATGCACCGGGCCACAGCCTGGTCCATGCCGGGCACCAGGGCGAATTCGGCACAGAGACTCTCATGGCAGCGGCGCAACGCTTCCGACGATCGCCGGGACTCTTGCACTGAGGCTTATCCATGGTTGGAGCTGCAGCGAGCAACTTGCCAGCCCCGCAAGCACTCGCCAGCCTGGCTCCCCGTCAGCATCTGCCCCCGCCGCTCCATCCCTCCCTCCGCCCCGGCTCTCCAACACCCGCGGCCCATGCAGTTGTATTAGTTTTGAAATTCTCATTGATCACAGAATTTCTAACGACAGCGCGTGAGAAATTCTGTGATCAGCGTGAGAGCATGAGAATTTGGCGATATGCGTGATTCTCACACTCAATGCGTGAGAGTTGGCAGCTCTGCGTTTCAGGTCACGACCTTTTCAGGTCATTAGGGTATTAGCTACAGGGAGAGGTTGGACAGATTTGGATTGTTTTCTCTGGAATGCCCGATTTAAGGTTAGAGGGACAAAGTTTAAAGGAGATGTACAGGACAAGTTTTTTACACAGAGGTTGGTGGGTGCCTTGAACGCACTGCTGGGGTGGTGATTAACTTATGCTAGTGGCATTTTAAGGACTTTTGGATTAAAAAAAAATATATATTTTTATTTTATTTTATTAGAAGCAATTGTACAAAGATAAAACATTCGGCGTCTAAAATTATACAATTATTGTACAGCTTCATTTTTATCCTTATAACCTAAATTATAAAAATGAAAAAAAGGAAAGAAAGAGAAAGCAAGAAAGAAAATAAGTAAAAAGTGAAAAGATAAAGTAAAGGAGAGCAAGAGAAAGTTCCCTAAACTACCAAAGCAGTGTGGCAGTAAGATAGAAGAATAAAAAAAAAAGAAAAATGGAGATATACCTTGCCCCTCGCCCCCCTCCTGGGGGAGGACTTTTGGATATGCAGAGAATGGAGTGATGTATGCAGGTAGATAAGTGATGGTCTTGATGTTGTGTTCGGTACAAACAGTACAGACCAAAGGGCCTGTTCTTGTACTCTACTGTTCTATGTTCTATGTTATTGTACTTGTATCAACCACTTCCTTTGGATGCTTATTCCCAATACTCACCATCCTCTGTGTGAAAAAGTTGACTCCAACCTCCTACACTCCAAGGAATAAACTCCAAGCCTGCCCAACCTCTCCCTATGGCTCAGGCCCTCGAGTCCTGGCACCATCCTTATAATTCTGCTCTGCACTCTTTCCATCATAAAGGCATCTTTCATATAGCATGGTGACAAAAAATGAACATAAAACGCCAAATGCGGCCCCACCAACATCTTGTACAACTCTAACATAATGTCCCAACTTCATCACTCTGACTGAAGAAGGTCACATGCCAAAGACCTTTTTCATCATTCTGTATACCTGTGATACCACTTTTAGGGAACAATGTACTTACTCCTAGATCCATCTGATCTACAACACTCCCCACAGGGCTGTGAAGGTCCTGGCCTGGTTTGACTTCCCAAAATGCAACATCTCACAATAATCTGAGTTAACTTCCAATTTGATGGTAGACCTGCCACAGTAAACCTCATCTTTCAGGAAACACAATGACTTTACTTTGTACAGGAAACTCGGCCTAAGCAGCTGGAAGACCTAACTACATTTGTTTTCACTGCCATCCCCTAAACCTCTAATTTTATTATTTAAATGGATGCACATTGTGAGACAACTATGTTTGAATAGGCAGAAATTAAAATAAATAAATAGCAACAGAAAAAAGGCTATTCAGCCCTTCGGGCCTGCTCTGCTATTACATTCAATAATGGATAATCCTATCTCTCTTGTTACCAGCTTTCTACTTTAATGCTTACAATAAATTCTGACAAAGAAAATGTGAACTAAAGTATTAACTCGGTTTGTTTTCCACAGATGCTGCCTTATCTGCTAAGTGTTTCCAGTGTTTTCTGTTTTTGCTTAATGTTAAATGTTTGAGTTCCCTTTTATGTTAGCTGTTATTCTCCTCTCAGTTGGGTTATTCACTTTAAATGCATCATTATGCACAAATATCCTTACGTGACACTCCATATTAGTTATGTGAACAAAAGCACTAATGGTTCTGTGCTAAAATGGGCCATTATCGTAATATGCATTGAGAGATATGTTAGTGATGGCACCACTGTGCCAATAAGCTAGCATGAATCTAGCAATGAATTGCCTGCAGCACAATGTGGAGATGCTGCCTGTGAGAATTGCTGTTAGGAAGACAGTAAAGCTGAGATGTTGGCCATTGCTAGGCACTGGCAGTCCCTACTTCATCTGTTGAGTTACCACCTAGATCATGTTGGAAATGAATGGAAACAGTTGTATCTTCTTCCCTTGTTTGTTTGGACAACTCTCAGGAATCCTGAGATTTCACAATGGTACAAGTTCAATGTTTCTTGGCAGAATTTGACCTTGTGCAGCCAAACAAAGAGGGGAACATTACAACCAATGGATTGTAATATCTAGAGTGCACCCCTGAGCCCCATACCTCAGCGCTGAGCAGTCACACCACTAGGCCTTGCTTACCCAACACCAGCACTCACTGGTATCCTCTGCACACTGAGCCATGAGAAATTAATTGCTGTAAAAGTAATAGGAGAGGGCAGGATTCTTACCAGGTTCCTGGCACAGTAAGTACTGCAATGTGAAGGATGAGGGTTCATGCTAGGTTCTCTTTTCCAGCACAGCAGTACATAGCCTAGTGTATGTTACTTGGTTAGGTCTACCACATGAGGTGCAGAGGATTGACAATGCATTTTGCTAATAGTATTACCTACTGTTTTGGCCACTCCTTATTTGATTGTGTGTTTGGAAAGGGGCACAGTACAGTCAATGGTCTTTACTGAGCAGATGGAAAGAATCTGAGACTGACAGTAAGGTTTTAGCTATGAGGTGTCATATATCAAATAGCCCTGGAGATGCTAGTTGCTTCACCAGTGGCTGTAAGATTTTTGATGTGTTACTTCAACACCTCACACAAGTAGGACAATGATTCTTCCATTTTTATGACTATATTATTGAGCACTTAATTTTATAACTAACAGTCTATTGGTCACTGGAAGTTTTTTTTCCGCATAAGAAAACTGGTATGCTACTTTTATAACAGATAATGGGTCTTCTTGAGTATGGCGTGCACAGCCTAACTTTGTAGGTCAACCTGTTCTATTTGACCTACCTGTTTGTGCACGTCGGGTTGATTGCATTAGTCGAAACAGGGTGGACCACATGAAGGTTGCAATCTCCCACCCCACAGGTAATGGGTTATCTTCCAGGAAGGAACCAGTTCTTTTTCTTCTAACTTCTATTCTCTGCAGGGTTTAGTAATTTTATGTTAATAATCCCTTGAGTAAATGTAAGCTGGCTGATGCATGAAATGTCTTGAGCATCAAGTGACTGAGATGTTCTGTGGAGAGCTTGAGCTCTGATTCTTCTGTCACTCTTGTAAAGACATAGAAGTGGATATGTAATATAATAAAGTAATAGCTCAGTGCATACTCATGGGTTTGTTCATTAGTCAGAAATACAGAAATGGATCTCGAAAGACAATGTTTCCAGAAACATTTAACAGAACTGGAGATGAAAGAAGGATAAAAATAGAATCAGTCACAGCATTGAGAAAGCCTCTTTACTGCAAGAATATATATGTCCGATTAGTCACAGTCTGACATCCTGATAAGAATCCATTTATTTCCGTTATTGTCTATCTGATAACCATTTCTCAATCCATGTTAGTATATTATCAACATTTCCATGTGCTTTTATTTCTTGACCAATCCCCTGAGGTGGGACTTGATTGAATGCATTTTGAAAATCTAAATACATTACATACGCTGGATTTCCTAAACTATTCTCAGCCATGTCCTCAGATACCTGCCCACTGAATTAATCAGACAGGTTTTTCTTTTCTTAAATCCATGCTGACTCTGATCAATCATATTATCCTTTTAAACGCATTCTGCTATCACATCCTATAGGTGCTAGCATTTTGCTACTCACAGTTTATTGTTTCCTCTCTCTCTGGTGGTGGGGGTGGGGGTGGGGGGTGGATGACATTGAATGAATCCCAATCCACAGGAACAACTCCAAACTCCTCAAAGATGGAAGTTGATCATCTTTCAAGCTTGACAGTTACTCATTTTTTTCACAAATATCCATTCCTGCTGCTCCTCATTCTCACAACACCCTGTCAGTAATGTTTCTGGCAAGTTTTTAGTATCCTCCACAAAAACAGACAAAGTAGTTGTTTAATTCCTACATCATTTTTATATTTGCTATTACAAATTCTTTGACAATTGCCTGTCTATTACTTCCTACATACTTATAAGTTCTTACAGTTTACTTTTATGTTTTATGTCGGTCTACAAAGAAAATCTCTACTGAAATATGTAAACATTTCCCCATTTCGGCATCTGGTTTACGAGGAGATACGTTTCAAAGGCAACATGACACACACAACCACACACCCACACACACACACAGTTTTAAAAGTATACTAGACCAAGTGCAGACCCGTTGGGTCTGTTCCCGCAATGCGCTGTTGCAAGGGGGGACGGCCTGACGTCATCGCGCAACGCCACGCGCTAGGCGTACGCCGTCAAGACGCTGCGTACGACGTTGAGACGTTTCGTACAACTGTGAGACGCTGCATATGACGTCGAGACGCTGCGTACGACATCGAGGCGCTGCGTACACCCTCAATCCACGTGCGGGCCGACAGGCAGTTGATGCACCGGCTCTGTCATGCTGGGTCAAGCCAAAGATCGGTTGTTCCCCCGCTGCTTTTCGCCGTCCTCGGACAGTGGATGGCGAAAACCAGCAGGGAACAGCCGATCTTTGGCTTGAGCCAGCGTGACGGAGCCGGGCCGGGGGGGGGGAGGGGGGGAGGGAGAGTGGAGGAGAGCCGGGCGGCAGCATGGAAATCGTTGGCGAAATGTGAAAAATGTCGGCGTTTTTGGAGGAGAGGCGGGCGGTAGCAGCCGTTATGGTGGCTGGCCAGCAGGAGGCAAAAAAATGAGTGAGTGGGGGGGGGGGGGAAGGATTTTATTATAAATGTGTACAGAAAAATGTCTAAATGAGTGCGTTTGCGGGGGGGGGGGGTGGTGCGGGGCGGCATGCGGCGTCACACACACTAGCCACCCCCACAATAACTACCCCCTTGATATTATATTAATATTATTAATTAGATCCTTTTACCCCGTAACCGCCCTATCCACGGACGCATGGGAGGGGGAGGGAGAGAGAGAGGGGGGAGAGAGAGGGGGGGAGGGAGAGAGAGAGGGAGAGAGAGGGAGGGAGAGAGAGAGAGGGGGGGAGCGAGAGAGGGGGGGATAGAGAGAGAGGGGGGAGGGAGAGAGAGAGGGACAGAGAGAGAGAGAGAGAGAGAGAGAGAGAGAGAGAGAGAGAGAGAGAGAGAGAGAGAGAGAGGGGGAGGGAAAGAGAGAGAGAGGAGGGGGAGGGAGAGAGAGAGAGAGAGGGGGGGAGGGAGAGAGAGAGAGGAGGGGGGAGGGAGAGGGGTGGGGAGAGAGGGAGAGAGGGGTGGAGAGAGGGGGGAGGGAGACAGAGAGGGGGATAGAGAGAGAGGGGAGGGGGTGGGTCGCAAGGTTTATTTCAAAGCTCGCTTGCCTGCTCGTAAGATTTTTTCAAAGTAGTTTGGTTTGCAGCTGTGTTCGAGCGGCGGCTGTGAACGCTCGTTCTTTCCAAAGATCCTATAGCTGCTTAGCCGCTATGGAATCTTTGGTTATTTCTGTGCAATTTGAACAACGGAGAGGGTTGGAGCGGGCAGGCGGGCGTGGGGACACCGAGGCACACAGAGAGGGATGCGGAGGCTCACAGAAAGAGGCACAGAGGCAGGGGAGCTTCCTGCCTTTTGGAGCTGGGGTTTCCGATTTGCGGTGTCTATTGAGTGGGCGACCCTGCTGGTGCGAGCGGAGCGGACGATCAAAAGCAGCAGAGGGCCGGCCGATGGAGAGAGAGGGGAGATTGAGAGAGAGAGAGAGAGGGGGGGAGAGAGTGGAAGGGGAGAGAGGGGAGGAGAGAGAGAGGGGGGGAGAGAGGGGAGGGGAGGGGAGAAGGAAGGAGGGGAGAAGGGAGGGGGGGAGAAGGGAGGGGGGAGTGAGGCCCAGCAGCCGTCGGCCTCAGAGTGAGCCTCAGCTCCATGGCCTCGCATCCTCAGCGCTTCAGACCCCGAGTACGAGGAGGAGGGGGGGGGAGGGTGGAGGGGGGGGAGGGTGGAGTGGGCGGGCGTGATCCCGAGTGAGCCTGCGGGCCGACAGCGAGGACGGCGAAATAGCAGAGGGGGGAGCAGCCGATCTGTGCCGGAGAGCCGGGCGGCAGCAGCCGTTATCGGGTCGCGGGCGAGTCGAGCTGCGGGAGGCTTGGCGCGAGCGTAGTTGGAGGGGGGAGGGGGTAGTGGGCTTCCAAATGAAGAGAGAGAGAGAAGTGGCTTGGATTGGGTCCCATCCCCTCGGGGGGGGGGGGGGCCTGCAGCGTCACACACACTAACCACCCTCCGCACACACACTAACCCGGAAAATTAGTGGAGGAAGTTTGTGGACATATAATGCATGATTCCTGTTAGTCTCCTTTTCATTTGCAGAAACAAGGAACTGCAGATGCTGGTTTACAGAAAACATAAAAGTACTAAAATAACTCATATTAGTCAGGCTCATAAGGGTGCTGACCGTATATGATAATTTCTTTTAGTTTATTTTAGAGATACAGCTTGGAAACAGGCCCTTCGGCCCAACTTGACCGCACCAACCAACGATTACCGGTACACGATTTACACCCTACACACTAGGGACAATTTACAGAAGCCAATTAACCTTCAAACCTGCATGCCTTTTAAATATGGGAGGAAACCAGAGCACCTGGAGAAACCCACGTGGTCACAGGGAGAACATGCAAATTCCGTACAGACAGCGTCCATAGTCAAGATCGAATCCGGGTCTATAGCGCTGTAAGGCAGCAACTATACCGCTGCGCCATTGAACCTATCCCTGTTCTCCAGAGATGCTGCCTGACCCGCAGAGTTACTCCAACACATTGTGTTTCCTTTTCATCTGAAGGTGATTGTGATTGGAGATTTAAGGAAAAGTTTCATATCAAAAAGATGGTATTGGATGTTATACAATCAAGGCATGGAGTCATATAGCATGGAAACAGGCCCTTCGGCCCAACTTGCCCCCGCCAACCAACATGCCCCATCTACACTAGTCCCACCTGCCTGTATTTGACCCATATCCCTCTAAACCCTCCCCCCCCCCCTGCCTTAAACCTATGTCTTCTGGTTCCTTTTTCCCCTCCTCTGGGTAAAAGGCTGTGCATTCACTCTATCTATTCCTCTCATGATCTTGTACACCTCTATAAGATCACCCCTCTTCCTCCTGTGCTCAACCTCTCCCCATAGCTCATGCCTCTCAAGTCCTGGCAACATCTTCATAAATCTCTTCTGCACACTTAACAACATTTTTCCTATAACAAGATGACCAAAACTGAACACAATAGAATACAAATGTGGCCTCACCAATGTCTTGTACAACTGTAACATGACCTCCCAACTTCTATACTCAATGATCTGACTGATGAAGGCCAATGATCTGAAAGCCTTCTTGACTACCCTATTTACTTGTGACAGCACTTTCAACGAACTATGTACCTGCACTCCTAGATTCCTCTACTCCACAACACTCCCCAGTGCCCTGCCATTCACTGTGGCCTTGCCATTCACCGTGTGATCAAAAAGGATGCGGTAATATATGACATAGTAATCAGACTCCTATGGGAGGCAAAGGAAGAGATTTCTGGGGCTCTGACAGTGATTTTTCAATCTCCAGTGGCCACCGCTGAGATACCAGATAATTGGAGGATGGCAAACTTTATTCGAGGTTGGGATAAGTCAGGCAAAGAAGATAGTGAATAGTGGTGGAAAGGTGGTATTCTGGGCTGGGGATCTGTGATCAGTGATGTAGAGAGGATGTTTTCACTAGTGGGAGAGTCCAGGACCAGTGGTCATAGCCTCAGATTTACTTTAGGAAGGAGATGAGGAGGAATTTATTTTTGTCAGGGGAGGTGAATCTGTGGAATTCATTGCCACAGAAGGCTGTGGAAGCCGAGTTCATGGATAATTTTAAGGCAGAGATAGATAGATTCTTGATCAGCCCAGGTGTCATGAGTTATGGGGAGAAGCAGGAGAATGGGGTTTGGAGGGAAAGATAGATCAGCCATGATTGAATGGCGGAATAGACTTGATGGGCCGAATCACCTAATTCTGCTCCTATCACATGACCTTAGGATCCTCTGGTCTTTAATGTAGGTATAAAAAGCCTTGGGATTTTCTTTAATCTTTGCCAAAGCCTTTGTGGCCACTTTTGCCCACTTAAGTTTGTTCCTCCTTGCTTTATATTCCTCAAAGACCCTGTCTGATTTCATCTTCTTAAACCTTGCATTTTTCCTTTTTCTTTTTGACCAAATTTACAACCTTGTTTGGTCTTCCAAGTTTCCCTGTAGTTTTCTACCCTTATCCCTTCTCTTTATTGGAACATGCTAAGGCTGAACTTTGATCAACTGGACTTTAAACAACTCCCACACATTATAGAAGGAACTGCAGATGCTAGTTTACACCAAAGATAGACACAAAATGTTGGAGTAACTCAGCAGAGCAAGCAGTATCTCTGGGGAAAAGGAATGGGTGACGTTTCAGTTTGAGATGTCTGAAGAAGTGTTTCGACCCGAAACATCACACGTTCCTTCTCTCCAGAGATGCTGCCTGTCCCGCTGAGTTACTCCAGCATTTTCTGTCTATCTCCCACATGGTAAATGTGGACTTATCCAATAACATCTGCTCCCAATGTACCCTCCTTAGCTCCTTCATAATGATGTTGTAATTTGCGTTACACCAATTTAGTACCTTCCCGCAAACTCTGGACTTATCCCTATTCAAACAATCTGTAAACCTATGGAATTATTATCTATATCCACAAGATGCTCTTCCACTGTAACATCAATCATTTGGGCTCATTTCCCAACACAAGATCCAGCATGCTCACTTCCCTGGTTGTATTATCCACATACAATTTCTAGAAACTCTTTTGGATACACATAACAAATTCTTTCCCTCTCTAATCCCTTGGTGTAGCAATGTTACAAAATTTTGAGATTTTAAAAATCAAGTCTGTAATTTATCCCATCAGATAAAGCATAAAAATAAGTTTAATTTGACACCTAATTCACTTTCATATCTCAAGTATTTAAAAAGTTATGGCCATTTTCATACTGGGAAATGAGCATCTTGTTCCCTATTGATTTTCTATGGACATAACAAAAAAGCTGTGATCGTGAACAGTCAAAAGCCCATAACTTTCTTAAAAATTAAGAGAACTGAATGAAATTTTCAGTTATCATAGATTGAAGCATTCTGAAACAAATATAAAATAATCTTACTTGGATGACCTGAAATTAAAGCATATAATTAGTTAGTTACCTAATTGTAGCTAATTTCAGACTTCAATTACTAGATCTAAACATCTATCCATTTCTTAATAAATGATTAACATTTTTAAATAGCCTAAATGTCCAAATAATATTCACAAATAATTCACAATAAAACATGATTTTTAAATCTCATTTACATTAATTTATAGGCCAAATGGAAGGAATTTAGTGTTTAATTGCTGTAAATAAATGCCCATTTAAATCAGCTTTCCAGTGGGTCCCTGTGGAACGCGCTGGTTTAGAACGTTCACATTGTGGTAGATTTGTGCCCCAAATGCCGAGAAAAATACTGCGCGATATAATGGGCCCAAATTGAGCTACTCGCAATATTAAACTTTGTATAAAGGGATCTTTAGAAGCCCTTTTTAATGTAAAAATATACAACCTAACTTCTGCTATTTGCTTTATGAGACCCTGCGGTTGCTGGCGGTCGCGGGTTTAGAGATTGATTTTTAAACTACTATAACTATTATTCAAGGCCTTTAAACCTAATAATAGCTTTTGCGACGGGGTCTTCCAGCGATTTTTCGTTAATAATTAACTAGGCTGAACATTTTCGATTGGAACAGCTTAGAGAAAATCGCGTTTTAAACCCGCCCCCTCTAAACGGCGCCAAAATCGCGCACACCCTCAGCAGCAGATCTTCAACGACGCTTCAGGTAGGCTTTGCAACATACCTACTTGGTGCTGAGAAGGTCCCAATCAATATTAGGAAAGTTGAAGTCACCCATTAGGACAACACTGTTGCTGTGGCATCTTTCAGTAATCTGTTCACATATCTGTTTCTCTATCTCACACTTTCTATTTGGGATCCTATAGTACAATCCCATTAGAGTGCTTGCACCTTTCTTATTTTTGAGCTGTACCCATGTTGCCTTCCAGTATGTCCTCTTTGAGTGCCGCCGTGACAGTCTCCCCGATTAGTAGCATAACTCTTCTCTCTTTATCACATCAGAAACATCATAACCCAACAATATTGAGCTCTTAATCATGCAACCACATTTCAACAATGGCCACAGCATAGAACCAAGCATCTATCTATGCCCTAAATTCATAGGCTTTTTCTACAATACGTGTTCCATCGTTACCTCTTTTCCATTATCGAATGACAATCTCCATGGAAACTCTCTTAACACCATGCAGAATGAGGAAATTACTACATCCACATTCTTGCATGTTCACCCAAAGCTTAGACCAAATGACACCCACTGTTCCAGAGCTACTCTCGGCACTTCTTGTATGAGCTGCATTATTGGATCCCTACTAATGTATGCAGCCCATGAATAGAGTAAATATTGCTGGCTGTATGCAGCAATTATGTAAAATATGAAGCAGCAAAAAATTATTGAACAGGCTGAAATGTAACACAGCATGGATTACCACTGCATTGTGTTCCTTTAATATTCACAAATTTCCAGGGGAAAAAACAAAGTACTGGAGTAACTTTCCTGACTTTGGGAGTATATGTGCAACTCTGCCTTGGAAAAACTCTGAGCTTACTTCAAAGTCGCTGGAATCCTGGTGATCTTTTTAAATTGCAAGAGAGTCCAGGTGAAATCTGGTCAGTTCCCAAGCCATTGAACGTGTTAACAGATTTTTAAGAACGGAATATTAAAACAACAATTTTGGACTGCTTTGTCGTGACAGTTCATATTGTTGTTTTTGAGACCAACAACACTGACTTGAAACAAGCAGTTAAAAAATAAGAAATGTCCAGCCTTTGGTACCTTACTTTTGGTGATAATGGCAGCTTAATTATAATTTGTGCAACTATGTGTTTAAAAATAAACCAATGTGCACAACAAGCTGTGCAGTTTTCACTTGTTCCCATAGTAACCTAAATGTGATGATGTGAAGCTGAAAATATGTTTAACTGTAGGAGATACATTGATATGGACAGGAACATGAGATTTAGCACTGTGTTGAATTGCAGAATAACAATTGGATGTGTAAATAAAATCCTTAATTCCACCTATCCAGAAAAAGCAGTTACTTTGAAAAAGTGCATTGAAATCAGATTTGGCAACACCTTTTTTTCCAACCGTTTAAATCAAATATGTTTGATGCACAAATCATGAAAATTCAGTCAGTTCGAACACATTGCAATGTTTATAAAGTTCAGCCAGTGTTTTTGCTGTTGGCTGGTGCACATCAGATATTTGGCTAGCAGTATGTGCATAGAGTGAAATCATCACTGTGCACTGTGTTTGGAGCTTTGACAGCTGAAATTGGGTTGCATTTTTTAGCTTTAGTGAAAATTTTGCCTGTTTTCATAATGTAACATTCTGCTGCAGCTGTACCTCTAAAGGTCTACGCAGCCATTTGACATTTACCTCTACATTCTGCTGTAATGATCATTGAAGATAGACTAGTCACTCTACAGAATGTCAGGCTAATGTTTGGTTGAGTTCTGCTGTCATTTCTTCATCTATAGTTTATCACCATATGTGATTTTCTCATGGTTCAATAAGGCATGCGACAGGAGCTGAAACTAGAAGACAGGTGTAAGAGGCCCACGAGAGAGGAGGAACACCAACCCCCAAGAGTGTTCAGTGTCACAACAGGAGTCTACAGGAATGTTGACAGAGATTTTCAACCCATTGACAGAATTGTAGCAAGGCACAAGTGTTGAGACTGCCCTGCCAGTAAAAGTCAAGATCAGTCACATCCTGAATTCCAAAACATTTGGTAGATAGGATGGTAATGAAAGCCTTTGGTACATTGACCTTCATCAATCAGGGTATTTATTGAGTGTAGGAGTTGTGATGTACAAGACGTTGATGAAGACACACTTGTGTTCAGTTTTGGTCACTGCTATAGGACGGATGCCATTAAGTTGAAAAGAGTGCAGAGAAGATTTAAGAGGATGTTGTCAGGACTCGAGGGCCTGAGCTATAAGGAAAGATTGGGCAGGTTAGGACTTTATTCTTTCCATGACTCTCTGGGTTTCATCTGGTGTGCTCCAGTTTCCTCCCATATTCTAAAAGTGTGCTGGTAGGTTAATTGGCTACTATAAATGATTACTTAGTGTAGATAAATGTCAAAAATATCAAAGGAGAGTTGATGAGCATGTGGGAGAAGATTTGTCAATGGAGATATGTGTGCATCAGCAGATAAGTGGCACTCTGTGAGGGCTACTGAAGTTTGTTACAATCATATGGTGCACTTTTAAGAGTACACAGCTTCTAAATGCACTCCTTTCCAATATATTTAACACATTCTGTATAGTTCTAGACTGCAGGGGATATATCGCCTCCCCAGTATTTACCAGCAACAAGTATGTGCCTCTCCACAGAGACATTGCAGTCAACAGATGGAGCTCATTGAGGCTTGATGCTCACCTCGAGGAAAGCTGCCCAGAATGCTCCACAATAACCATTGCACGTGGAATGATTTTATCTGCTTATTGCCAACTGTTGACAAGTGCCATTGCTAGGAGATATCTAAGAGCCAGTAACAATTATGTCATCAAGTACTTTGAATAATCAAACACCTCGAAAATAATTTTCTGAAATGAACCGGGAAGTTAAAGCTAAGTTTTAAACTAACATTTTAAGATGTTATGGATTGTGAAATTAAAATAGAAAGATAAGATAGAAGCTGAAATTTGGTAAACTTAGTAAAATCTGTAGGGAATGTAATCTGATCTTGTTGATTTCACAGGAGATGGTTGCAAAACAGTGGAATGTGGAGAGTCAGGGCATCAATGACAACTTTTATTTGCATCCATTCCCTGAGGTATTAGCAAGATTGCAAGTGAGCACTGGCAATTGGGTTGTATTATAAATTCATCATCATTTGATCAATTTTTATATGCTCATTATTATGTGGTGTTTTTCGATCAGAGATTGACCTCAATGATTATAAAAGTAAATAATGCATTAGTAAAATATAATACAATCTCCACATGTAAGTTGAAGGTTATATGTTCATATATTGAGCATTTATACTTCTTTGTTCAGGCCATGGTATTATATACATGTGGGCCTGTTTTCAGTTAATGCCTCCATTAACTGTGTGTGATTTTGGCACCGTTTCAAATCCAAAATGGAAAGGCACCACATGTATATAATACCATACCCTGGACTAAGAGGTATAAATGTTCAATATATTAACTTTAAACTAACCTTCAACCTGCATGTGGCGATTTTATTGTCTCCTACTAATGCATTATTTACTCACGGTGTCCAAGCTGACCAGCGATCACCCATACACTAGTTCAATTCTGCATACTAGGCACAATTTACAGAAGCCAAGTAGCATACAAACCTGCATGTCTTTGGAATGTGGGAGGAAATCTGAGCACCCGGAGAAAACCCACGTGGTCATAGGGGGAACGTACAAACTCCGTATAGCCAGCACCCGTAGTCAGGATCAAACTCGGGTCTTTGCAGCTGTGGGGCAGCTCTGCTGCTGCCTCACTGTGCCGCACCTACTTTCACATTTCACATCCACTCCCTGCACACTAGGGGCAATTTACAGAGGCCAATTAACCGACAAGCCCACACATCTTTGGGATGTGGGAGGAAACTCAAGAAACTCAAGCAGTCACAGGGAGATCTAACAAGTAAAAACTCCACAAAGGTCAGGAGCACTGTGAGACTGCAGCTGAATCTGTGATAAGCCTTATGGAAAATGTATAAAAAGAAAATAATGAAGGGAAGTGTGGCCGCTCAGTGGATCAGTCAGGGGAATTGTGTCAGAGAGTTGCTGAGTGAATATTTTGTGTCTGTATTCACAGTGAAAGATACAGGAAGCATTTCAGATACAGTCAGGAACTAGGAGGCTAATAATACTGAGGAATCTATTGTTATTTAAAGATATAGCATGGAAACAAGCCCTTCGGCTCATCGAGTGATCACCCCATACATACAGTAGCACTATCCTACACACTAGAGACAATTTACAATTTACAGAAGCCAATCAATCTACATACCTGTACATCTTTGGAGTGGGAGGAAATTGGAGCACCCGGAGAAAACCCATGCAGCTGAGAAAGCACAATTCTATACAGCCATCGTAGAGTCTGTCCTCACCTTTTCCATCATGGTCTGGTTTGGCTCAGCCACCAAGCATGACATCCGGAGGCTGCAACGAATCGTCCGATCAGCTGAGAAGGTTATTGGCTGCAATCTTCCCTCCATTGACGAACTGTACACTGCAAGGGCCAGGAAGCTAGCGGGTAAGATCATCTCTAACCCCTCTCACCCTGGCCACAAACTCTTTGAATCACTTCCTTCTGGAAGGTGACTCCGGACTGTCACAGCTGCCACAGCCAGACATAAAAACAACTTTTTCCCACGAATAGCTCTACTCAATAACCAAAAATCTGTAGCCTTCTTTTGCTCTGGTATTTTATTTAATTCACATGTTTAATCAATAATGTTTTATTATTAATGTTTAATGTTTTATGTATCATTCCTAACTGTCACTGTATGTCATGTTGTTGCTTGCGGGCGGAGCACCAAGGCAAATTCCTTGTATGCGAATACTTGGCCAATAAACTTTCATTCCTTCAAACATTCATTTATTCATTCATTCATTCAATCATTCAGTCACAGGAAGAACTTACAAATTCTGTACAGCCAGCATCAGTAGTCACGGTTACACCTGGGTTTCTGGCACTATGAGTTAGCAACTCTACCGCTGCATCACTGTGTAACAACATACTAAAGAAATTAATTATACATACGTAATACATAAATTACTCAGACATTCTACAAAGAAAAAGACTGTTCAAAAAATAAGTCATTAATGGAAAACACAATTAGAAAATAAGTCTCTGGTAGTGCTAGAGGTGGTCTGCAAGGTTCATTGCCAAGTAGGATTAGAGTTGTGCAAGTCAGTTTAAGAACTTGATGGTTGTAAGAAAGTAGTTGTGTAGTTTAGTTTAGAGATACAGCACAGAAACAGGCTGTTTGTCGACCATTGATCACCCATACACAAGTTCTACGTTGTTCCAGTTTCACATCCTATACACTCGGAGCAATTTACAGAAGCCAAATAAACTACAAACTTGCATGTCTTTGGAATGTGGCAGGAAACCAGAGTACCCAGAGGAAACCCACAAGGTCACAGGGAGAATGTACAAACTCCACTCAGACAGCACCCGAGTTTAAGTTTGAACCTGGGCCTCTGGCTGTAAGGCAGGAGCTCGACCTCTGTGCATATATGCCTATTCCTAAACCTGGTGGTGTGGGACTTCAGGCTTCTGCAACAGTAGCAGTGTAAAGCGGACACAACCCAGATGGTCTTGATGATAGATGCCACCTTCTTGATGCATCGCCACTTGTAGATATTTTCGATGGTGGGGAGTTTGTTAATCTTCGAAGCTTTGGAGAAAAGAGGGTCGTTCTACCCAACCTTCTAAATAATCATTTGCTACACTTCTAAGGCATTGTTATCCTTTTTGAAACAAGGAGAGCATAAAATGTGTGGCCTCACCAAAGCTCCATGTAATCGTTATCTACCTTTGCAGGGTACATAACGGAAACATGCTGTTAATTCCTTCAGAACCCTAAAATGCAGACCATTATTCAGGAACGTAATTGAAATGATGAAGAGAAAGTATTACCGAAATTAACTACAAAAAATCTACATATTCAGTAGTAATTTTTTTTTTTAAACTGCAGATGTTGGAAATCACTTATTTTTATTTCATTGTTTGATTCTTTAAATGTCAAAATTCAATTGTCGGCTATACCTTGGTAATCAACAGGGGGATAGAGGCCAGGAAGATTATTCCTTTGCGTCAAGATGATGATAGATAATAGATGGCATCTTCTTGAGGGGATAGCTTTGATGGTGGGGAGGGCTGTGCCCCTGATGGCCTGGACTGAGTTCACCACTCTCTGCACCATCTTGCATTGCTGTACGTTGGAATTGCATCTATCGAAGTTTGTTAGAGTACTTGGTGACATGCCAAATTTCTTTTAACTGCTAAGAAAGCAGAGCCACTGGCACACTTTCTTCAAGATCACAAATATGGGCTGGGCTCAGAACAGATCATCTGAGATGTTAATGTTCAGGAATTTGAAGCTGGTTTTTGGAATTGCATTACATTTATGTGCTAAAAAGAGTAGTGGTGCTTTTAGTGAAAATGATTTAAAACTATAATTGAGAATGCTTTACTTTAAACTTTTACATTTGTTATCAATTGATATTTCCCTCAAGTGCAATCTTTGATTGATATACGCTCTGCTAATGTGATTGGACTGAATAGTGTGATAACAATCACTTTTTATGATTGTCAGAATATATAAATAGGAGAGATATTAAAAGTGGGCTATGGCACAAGAGCGGATGGGTGCAAAACAGATTCTCCAGGATGTTTTTTGGCTTGTGCGCTTGAGTTATAGGGAGAGGTTGGATAGACTGGGACTTTTTTCTTTGGAACGTAGGAGGCTGTAACATTATTGAGGTGTACAAAATTATGAGAGGCATGGATAAGGTGAACTCTCACAGTTATTTTTCCCCAGAGTTGAGGATTCAAAAATTGGAGGCCATAGGATTAAGTTAAGAAGGGAGTGATTTAAGAGAGTGGGAAGAGATGCAAGATGGACCTCAGGGACAACTTTTTCAGTAAGAGAGTAGTTCATATAAGGAATGAACTGACAGAGGAAGCTATAGCAGTGGATACAATATGGACTTTTAGAAGACCTTTGGATAGCTGTATGGATAGTAACAATTTAAAAAGGACAACTGCAGACAAACGCAGCCCAATATGCAACTTGGTCGGCATCGACAAGGTTGTTCAAAGGGCATGCTTCCGTTCTGCACTGCTCTATGACTCTTCTACTTTCAAGAAATGAAGAAATGTTGCTGGAAAAATCCTGTTTGGATTTTATGTATCTTTCTTTTAGTTTGCTAGCCATCGTTTCTTTTTCACTGACTGAAAATGTGCTTCTCTCATTGCAGTGCAGCATCTGGAGATGACAACGAAGAGAAAACTTATTGGCCGCCTGGTGCCCTGCCGATGTTTTCGGGGTGAAGAAGAAGTCATCTCAGTACTGGATTATTCCCATTGCAGCCTTCAACATGTACCAAAGGAGATATTCAATTTTGAACGATCTTTGGAGGAACTTTACTTGGATGCAAATCAGATAGAAGAGCTCCCAAAAGTATGGGGGAAAAAAACATATGGTGTTCTATAATGTTAACAATTTAAAGCAATTTAAAACATACGGTGTTCTATAAATGTCGACAATTTAAAGCTTATTTTCCAAAAGAAAATTAACAGGGCAGCTCGTTATTGTTCGTATAAGCCAACTTCTATGTATACCTGCCTCTGTTTTAATGCAAGTCATATGGAGAATCCAGATTGAATTTCAGAAGTACACTACACAGGCAGAAAGGACCTGATTGTATTTAAACAGCACAGAAACTGGCCCTTCGGTCCAATTCGCACATACTGAGCGAGTTTCATTTGCATGCATCCCTCTTGTACTGAGGGATCCTTTGCACTGAGAGGTATTTTGAATGTTATTATCGTACTGTCCTCAATTACTTCCTCTGGCAGCTCATTCCATGAACCCATGACCCTCTGTGTAAAAATGTTGCCTCTTAGGTTCCTTTCCCCTCTAACCATAAGCCTATGCCCTCGAAATCACAATTCCACTACAGCCTGTGCCCCGTAGCCCTGGGAAAAAGTTGCCTCTCAGGTTTCTATTAAATCTTTCCCCTGTTACCTTAAACCTATGCCCTCTAGTTCCTGATTCCCAACCTCTCAACGTCTATACTTAATTGCCTGACTAATGGCCAACGTGCCAAAAGCCTTCTCTATCCATCTGCATTGCCATTAGATAATAATTTAATTTTAATTAGATGTAATATTATTTAGATAATGTTTATGGTGTTGTGCCAAAAACTTTGCATTACATGAAAGGAGTTTGAGATTAAAGATATTAAATCATTTGGCAACTTTGACATTTCTGGGTAAAGTACGGTTCAGTTTACCTAACTGTTAAAGTTCTTTCAACTTTAATGTTGCAATGTCTTGTTTTGGCCATTGGCATGATCTCATTAGAACTTGGTAGTTCCTTTTGATGTACATTCTTGCTCCCAGGGATTTACTTCATTAAATGCCAGGAGCATCACTCGATGGCAAATTGAAATAGTTTCCAAAGGTCAGCAAATGGTTTGCTGCTGATTCCGTATTCTGCTCTATTGTGACCGATAAAACAAAGTGAAACAAATTTAGAGCAGTGTCATAAAGAAAAGTGAGATGGAGAGATAAAGGAGTTTCAGGAGTGAATTCTAAAATAAATGCCCTAAACTGTACGATACCCTAAACAGTACAAGGCAGAAGGGATTATAGAAATCTATGACAGCAGATGTAAAAGAGAATAAACAAATGTTAGATGTTCATAGAACGATGGATGGATCTCCATGATGATATCGAGCCTGGTACCGGTTGACCGGCCAATGCACCCTCTTGGACCCCGCAGGGGAGCCATTTCTATATGGGTATCCTCGTGCTCAGCTGTTGTAGGGGACAGTTGCTGCTGTTATCCGATGCAGCATCAGTTGGCTCATTTACTGAAGTAGCTGGCTCGACAACAGGAACCAATTCATTAGCTTCTTCAGGTCTTTTCTTGGTTCGACGGCATACGTGGTCCAAATCAACATCTCTCCCATCTGTCAGCTTTAGTTGTACCACTTGACTAGTACAATACCAAACCACGGCCGGTTGCTACGAGGAATATGTTTGTTTTAAGCATTTTTTATTATAGTTGACTTCTTTTCAGAAATGTTAAAACCCACCTGGACATTGGTGCTTGCTCAGCAAATACTAGCAGTCATTTACCAGAGAGATGAGTTGAACAATGGGGTGCTATTGCTCAAATGTGTGGCTCAGAAAGGAGAATTGGGGGGAAGGGCAGCAACAATACAGCAACATTCCCAAGGGTGACTTGCCATAAATCTGGATAGGATGATCACACCCTCTGCCCAGATTCATTGTTTGCCCCACAGTCAGGGAGAAATCTCAAAACTGCACTTACCAGTTCACAGAAGCTTTAATCTGTTCCAAATGTAGATAGGTAGATAGATAGAAATTAACACAGAAGAATAATTTTCTGGGGTGTACTTCGAATTTCACATTGCTCACTACTTGCAGCATTATGTAAATTAATGTGAATTAATGTGGCAAGTAGTGAGTCACTAGCATTCGACACATTTTTTGTCAATTCATACGCACAGGACACCAGGAATATCATCAATTGTACAAAATATTATGTGAAATTTTCTCAGCATTCGGATGAATTATCCGCTCCAATTTCCAAAGAATAAGACTTCCAGAGGGAATCCGGTCTTGTACACTATTTGATTAAAAAGGACAAATTTTTGGGGACTAATTTGTTGGCCAGACGTTTTAATGCTTTGGAAGAATAAGATTAAAATAGCTGAAAGGCATTGTTCATTCAAAGATAAGTTTTTATCTTATGAAATGTTCCTGAATTTGAAGTCATTTACTCTCTCTTAGCCAGCATCATTAACATCTAGCTATTAATAATTTGTATGTTCCCATTTGTTGAATTATACAGGTGTGCAATATGGCAATGTCTGTGTCGTTTAACAAATCTAAATTTATTATTTTATAATGTACTTCAAAATGACATACCTAAAGTACATTGTATACTGTGACATTTTAGGTAAAGTATGAAATAATACAATCTGACTTTGTTATTCCCTTATTTTTGTACTCATTGCAATTTAAACAAGTGACATAATAACATAAAAGAATAAATAATATCACTGGCAAAGGAACATCAAGCAGCTAGCTTTCAGACTTTATTTCTGTACTGAAAATATTGTTTATTGTTTGTGAATGTGAATGCTTTTTAAGGAAAAAGAAAGTCCAATTCTTTGATCAAATTTCATCACAAATATAATCCATAGGGAAAAAATATGTAGATATGAAGCATGCTTCAATTTCTTTCTTTAAGTTGCTATAGTACCTAAACTAGTATCCATGAAGATTAGTAATAATGGAATTATACTTTAAAGTGTAGAGAATGAGAAACATTTTGTATAATTTGTTTCTTAATGTTACAGCAATTGTTCAACTGCCAAGCACTCCGCAAACTAAGTATTCCAGACAATGATCTTTCTAATCTGCCCACCAACATTGCCAGCTTGGTGAACCTACGAGAATTAGACATCAGCAAAAATGGTAAGAATAAAACATTTATTTTCACACTGTTTTACTTTTAATATGCCACATCTGTAATGGACACCTGTTCATGACAATTTGCCTGCCAAATGCTAGTTATATTCCATTACGTCACGTACTGTGTTCCTTTTAATTCAATGTAAGCTTTGTAAACTGTGTTCCTTTTAATTCAATGTATCAACAATTTATCCTGAGTGATTAACCACAGAACTTTAATAACTGAGGGGCTTTAGTTTTGACATTTGATAATGGTAAGGGATTGAAATTATTGTTTTTTTTAAGAACCATGGCGGGTAAGGGATTAAAATTATTATGGGTTTTTTAAGAACCATGGCACTGAGTAGAGCTTAACTAACCAAACACAGCCCAAGTATTCAACCTGGGAATTCCTTTGTTTATGGAGTGAAGAGGAGATCTGTCCATTAAATACTCTGAGTTGATATGAAGTAATGATTTGGCTACCCCTAGAAATTGCAAAACAATGTAGAAATCTCATATCCTTCCATATATTCCTTTATGCATGAATATATAGAGGCTCAGTTTGGAAGGAAAAC
This sequence comes from Amblyraja radiata, assembly GCF_010909765.2. Lineage (NCBI taxonomy): Eukaryota > Metazoa > Chordata > Chondrichthyes > Rajiformes > Rajidae > Amblyraja > Amblyraja radiata. Next base: position 30,965,575 of record NC_045965.1, read on the forward strand.
CAACAAATACAGTGGAAGTGTCATATTTCATTCCTATCATGCAGAATTGCTCTGTTCATTTATTATGATTTTTATCTGAAACCCTCTGCCTAATACTCTATCCACTTACCCTCAAATGATTTCCCATCTTTGAGCATATAGAGTGATAAGAGTCGTACAGCACGGACACTGGCTCTTTTGCTCCACTTTTCCATGTGAACCAAGATGTCCCATCCAAGCTAGTAGCATTTTGCCATAAATCTCTAAACTTTCCCTGTTCATGTATCTGTTCCAATATCTTATAAATGTTGTTATTGTGGCTGCCTCAAATGCTTCATCTGGCATTTAATAGAAAGATTAAACGAGAACTGACCGTTTGAAGTTTGATCTTTATTTTATGAGAAGTTGAAGTGAGGGACTACGTGAAGAACCCGCCAGCCCGCATGCGCGTCAATCTTCAAAGCAACTGTATGAAACCACAGACCACTTGCACGAACTTAAATTATAGAAAGATTAATAACGTTTGTCTTACCGAATGATCTTTATGAGATTCAGGGTTGGGAGTGGAGGGCACGTAGTCCCTCACTTCAACTTCTCATAAAATAAAGATCAAACTTCAAATGGTAAGTTCTCGTTTAATCTTTCTATTTTATATCGAAGTTTCGTGAGAGACTACGTGAAGCCTTCGAAGCTCTGTGGTTTCATGCAGTAAACCAATCTGTGTGTGAAACACTTAAACAGATAAACCATAAATGGTAGAAAAGACATGGGCTATTAACAACATGATGCTAACTTACATACATGTACATTGCCCTTAATCGTACCACAGTCCCAAATGCCTTTGGGTTAACCAATAGCTCATGCAACACTGTTCAGAACTCTATCTGCAACCATCCAGACATGTTCAATGAAATGTTATAACTTCTGAAAGTGCGCTTATCTGAGCCTCCTGCTGTTGCAAGAAGATGATCCAAGGGGAAATTCCATTCTATTGGTTGCTAATGAGACAGCCCCCCTGGAAGAGTGAGACTTGAAATTATTTGAATTCACACCCGCTATTAGCTGCTTACACTCTATTCATGTTGAGATAGTCTGCACCAGCAAACTCTTGAGAAACTATTAAATAACAATGAAGAAACTATCCTTCATTTCATAGGTACTAGTAAGCTCAGTGTACCTGTATACATAATAAACACCCCCAATCTCCGATCTGGTGGGTATGCTGTCAACTCCAAATTGTACCCAGCCATGCCAGTTTTGCTTTATGGGATAATTCCCATAACAAGCTACCCTCATGTCAGATATGACCCAGAGATCCAGCCAGAGATCGAGTAAAGACTGTGTTCTTTGTACTGAAATCAGCTGTTAAAAGCATAATTAACTTAAAATATACTGCTTCAACATTAGGAATCCAGTAGATGACTATCTGCATAATAATTTTTACTGATATACATTCCACATTACTATGAGTCTAGGCTTTAAAGTGTTCATATAAAAGACACCTTGCATAACATTAGTCAACAGTAGGTGAACAACCAATCATTTATTGTCCCACTTATAGTACAAGAGAGAATGACAAAGCAGCACGAGCGGTGTCAATTGTGCTATAACATAATCGCTTCTGTAAGCCCCAACTGAAAGAACCACAAACCTCTGCTACTTCTGTTTGAAAGTAGCTCACATGTGTCTCTTCACAAACTTCCCATACAACCGTGCAGAGCTAGCTGCACGAAAAATAGACTGAACTAGCCACCACTCGTGACTTCAAGTAAGTAGGAGCTTCTTTCAGCCGCCTTTTACAATGGACGCCCTGAATGAGTAGGCCAAATTGGCACTATTAAAATTCATGTCGCCTCATCTTTAATATCGTAAGAGGCATCTACTGATTAAAAAAAAACCCTAAGTGTTATCAGCTACAAAAGCACATTGTCTATAAACTCCATGACACAATGCCCTTTTGATCTCAGTAGGGCAGCATTAACTTTAGAAACTTTGTAAATAGCCTAGGCCTGAAGATAACCCCTAGGTACAGCCTAAAATTTCCACCACTGGCTTTGTCATCAAAAACACCAGATATATCTGTGCCTCTCATGTACAGATATGGAAAAGTATGTATCTGCAAGATTGATTAAGGCCCTAAATCCTCTGAATCAGCTAAATTGCTGAATGACAATTATCCATCTTAAACTGGTTAACCAAACACATGATCAGACTAGACAAATCCTAACCTGATTTGGCCTGCTCCACTTTTCTTCAACCTTGAGAAAATATTAGAAATATACCCCTCTTGTTCTTGGGCAGACTACTCATCCTTTGTGAGATGTCTCTGTTTCCACTTGGATAGCCATAGTTTCCTCTATTGACCATAAGGAAGGAAATTTTGGCTTCCCTTGCCACGGAGGAATAATCAACCAGAAACTGAATCTTATAATCGGTTATGATTTGTAAGCTGGAAAATTCCGGAGGTTATCTGTCCCCACCTGTTTGTGGAAACCCCGACTTGAATATCGACAGCAGCTCTCATGTGACTAATGTAATAACATTTGCATACTCAAACCACCTCCAGCTCATTGTTGCTTTGCTGTCCCTGATGAGACAGACGATGACTGAAGATGAGATCAAGGCAGTTTCTGAGAAAGCGCTTGCTATAAAATCCACCAAGAAGATCCTTGGCCTCAGACAGAAGATTAACAGTCAGCTGATCCTAGACTTGCTCTGTCCCTTTGCACAGACATCATGACCCGCTGGGGACAGTACTGAGTATGAAGAGAGCACAGCAACCATGGTGAGCGCTGAACTTGCGGATGGAAACCCTCTGGCTTTGATAGAAGTGTAGGCCTGGTCCTCCAACCAGCCTCCGTGGAGCGATATTTGCCACTTACTAGGTAGAGGAGAAAAGTATGCAGGTAAACGGAAGTCTATCCCCAAAGGGTGTATTAACACACCCACTGCACCCTCTTTCTCTTGAGAAATTTTAGCATAAATTGGATAGGCCTCAGGCCTATACATCCTTTTTTCTTTTTCTTTTTTTTCTTTTTTTTAATTAGAAGCAATGTACATCCATCTCAACCATGATATGCAACATAATACATTTCGTGTACAACTTCTTTTTTTTAAACTTTAACCAATATTAGAAAAAGAGAAAAGAGAAAGAAGAGAAGAATGAGGATAGTAGTGGAGTGTAGTCCGCAATAGTTGGCGTTAAATGAATGATGATGGTTAAGTAAACTGCGTGCTTGAAAGTGAGAAAAACAAAACAAAAAAAATAAAAAAACAAGGGCCCCAAAGAGAAGAGGGCCTTGAGAAAATAAAATAAATAAGTAGAGAATCCAAAGAAGAGAATCCAAACAAAAAAGAAAGGAAATGTGCCTAATTCATAACAATTCACACCCATCACCTAGTTCTAAAACAATTACTTTCCAGGGTTGTGTTGCACCATATAGGCCTATACCATCCTAACCAAATTGAGTTTAGACTGCATATAACACAGAAAACCCTCTACTGACCTTGCACAAGGCGAATCTGTCCCTGAGAAATCTAAAAAATTTCTGGGGTTAAAGCCTTTCGACTTTAATTTTGCCTCAACTGATGGCATTAATCTACAACCTCCAGTGTCTGACCGAATCAGAACATACATCAGATCCTTATGCAACTAGAATTGAAGCGTAGCATCCGTTTGGTGAGGGAATACGAGTTCCCTATCAACTCCTCACAATCAAAGTCACCCTCAGAGTAAAAAATATCATAATGCAACCCTGAACCAGGAATTGCTGCCGCAGTCCTCTGCCTGGAACGACCTATCTCAGTCGCCAGAGAGCGCAACACATTCTCTTCACCAAGGTGAGTGCGATGGCCCTGGGCCTAACAAAGGCCTCTGGCTAGATCTGAATTGAGTAAGTCTGGTGTTCCAACCAGCCTCAGAGCAGCGATTCCTGCCATTAGTTTATATATAGGGGTGAAATGCCCGCCGGGAATACTGGAACTCTACCCACATAGGATGGTTCTACCACCTCCGCAGCCGCCTCAAATTCTCCCTGCAAGTCTTAAACATGCTAATGTAAGTCCTCTCCGAAGAGATACATTGCAGGCTGCATGTTACTGGCTCTGCATAAATGAGCACATTTTTAGGAATTACCTCAGGCCTTATAGCATTTTGCAAAGGCAATTTAGCTCCAACTGTGTATTACATAGAAGTGTTAAAGCATCTTCTGCACTACCGAGAGCTAAACCCATCTACTGCCCTCGCAAAGGCCGAAATGACATCAGTTAATAGTCTTTGGATAGGCTGAAATTTTAATTCTTGCCCACGTATCACCACTGAGATATCCAAATGGTGAGATTGACTTTTGGAACATCCAAAGTCTGGCAGTTCATCTGGACTGGTATATTTCCTAGGCATATCCAGCATATACCCCTCCTTAGCTGATGAGAAGTGAAATCACTGATGCTCTTAGCCAGATCTCCTCCAGTGATCTCCTACCCCCAAAGGGATGGCAATTTATGTGACAAGAGCTGGAACTCCTTCATGATGAAACTGAAGCATATCCCCCATAAGTTCAGAGGATTCAAATTCCTTGTCGATATCCCCATAGTCGGAGTTACCTGTGTAATAATCTCCAGCACTCCCCTCTACTGAGCGGGAGATATAATAACGCAACCCTGAACCAGGTGTTGCTTTCCCTCTTCTGAGTGGGAGTTATTATCACGCTACCTGAGCCAGGATTGCTTCCCCTCTCTGAACATGGAATATTGTAACGCAACCCTGAGCCAGGTATTGCTTCCCCTCTTCTGAGCGGGAGATATGTAACGCAACCCTGAGCCAGGTGTTGCTTCCACAGGCAACTGACTAGAGCAGCCTGTAAGTGTCTCCTGAGCCAGGAGCACAATTCTATTATATATTCACTGGACAGGTCGCTCCTGCTAGTGACTCCGAGTCCGACGTAGCTCCCTTCTGGAGTCTCAACGGAGTCTAGAGGGGAGGAATATAACGCAACCCTGAGCCAGGTGTTGCTTCCTACAGGCATCTGGCTGGCTCCATTTTTGAGCCTCAAGGGAGATGTCGACCAGTCGCCTGCTCCTTTGGAGCCCCAACACCAGCCGTCTGCTCCCTCTCGGAGCCTCAATGGCAGTAGTTGCACCGGGCGAATCGTCAGCCTATTGAATGCAGCCGCCTGCTCCTTTACGGAACTCCTTGGCGGTAGCTGCACCGGCTGAGCCGTCAGCCTATTGAATGCAGCCGCTTGCTCCTTTTCGGAGCCTCCACGGCGGTAGCTGCACAAGCTGTGCCAGCTTCTCCGGGCCCGCTGCACCTATTTTCGGAGCAGCGGCCCGTTCCTGAAACAAAAAAACCCTTACCTACCGGAGCAGTTTCGAACTGCTCCGAATCCCACGCCATGCGTCGACGTATTGACGCGCATGTGGGCTGGCGGGTTCTTCACGTAGTCTCCCACGATACTTCGATATAAAATTCCATATACACACCACCCTCTGTGAAAAAATTAAATCTTTCCCCTCTCACCTGAAATCTCTTGATTTCCCTACTCTGGTAAAAAGACTGCATTCACCCTATCCCCATCGTGGTTTTATACACTAATGCTCCTGTCCCACTTAGGAAACCTGAACGGAAACCTATGGAGACTTTGCGCCCGACCCAAGGTTTCCGTGCGGTTCCCGGAGGTTTTTGTCAGTCTCCCTAATGATCGAAAGTGGTTTCCGCTTCTTCTATGTTCCGGCGATTACTTCAGAAAATTCAAAACCGGCCACGACTAAAAATAGGTTGCTGTTTTAAAAATCGGTAATTTTTTAGTCGATGCCGGTTGCGATGCTAGTTGAAGGTGGTTGCCGGAGGTTGCAGGTAGTGGAAGGTAAGACCTTTTTTTCACCCAGTTTTATTCAACCAGGGAGGTGCCTGTGACTTCACTGGCCTGGAAATAAGATCATTTGTTAATCACTAAACTGTGGCAGATTGAGCCATGCATTCCATTTTGGAATTGCAAGATTTCATGAAGATATTGGAAGGCGGGGGGGGTGGGGGGGGGGGGGGGGAGGAGGAGGAGAGTGAATTATACCAAGTGTGAACAAGTTGATTTTTCTGCCATAATAGATTGAAGTATAGTGTAAAGTATTACATTAATGATTGTGTTGATCCATATTTTAGGACTGTTGTAGAGTTTCCAGCCAGGATTATTGTTCAGCTAGCACTGGAAGAGAACTAGCATTGAGGTATAATTCGTGCTAAGTATAGAATCCTTTTAAGATTTAAGAATGTCTATAAATGCTGTTCTGATATTTTGTTCTTAATCATCATACCATCTCAAAATATTGTTACCTTAATCACTACAAATCAACCAGATCTGCATCAGACTTCGGCATGTATCCCAATACCATTTTGAAATAATACCTGCTTATTAGCAGAATGAAATATTGATGCCCCAATGATACGAACAAAAAATGTAGGTGTTGAAAATTTGAAACAGAAATTGCTGGAAGCACTCAGCAGGTCAGGTGGCATTTGTGGAAAGAAAAATAGAAATAATGTTTCAGGTTGAAGATTTTTTGTTCTGTTTTTATTATTGGAACCTAAATTTTAAATGATAATGGAAGAGCAATAACCAGCAATAACTCACCCACTTCACCCTAGCGTATCTGTGGCTAGATGACACACCCCAGAAGGTCTTGGGTTTCGATACTTGACTATGCTGAATTAACTAACTATCGCTGCAGTAACAGTAAAGAGCAGATTCTTCTGGGTTTGGTGAGGGGAAATCAGCAGCAAGTACTGCTGTTGATCACTAGCAGTTGATGTTTGAACATGTATGAACAGCAGTTCAAAACTGGGCATTCATTCAGTAGCAGAAGAATTGTAATCTTCCACTTCCCCTGTTCCTTTCCACATATCCCTCCCTCTAGTTTTCCATTTCACTCATCTTCTCTCCTGTCTGACACCCTCTTGTCTCCTTTTTTAGGCTCTGGGTTTGACTACCTATTCGTCAATTAAAAAGCACCCTCACCTATATGCATTTATCATTTCCCAGGCTTTGTCCCATAGAACATAGAACAGTACAGCACAGCATAGGAACAGGCCTTTTGCTCCAAAATGTCTGTGCCGAACATGATGCCAAGAACAACTCTTATCTGCCTGTACATTACTCATATCCCTCTATTCATCGCATTTTCATGCGCCAATCCAAAAATCTCTTAAATGGCGCAATTATGTCTGCTTCCACCGCCACCTCTGGAAACGGGTTCCAGGCACTCACCATCCTCTGTAAATGATTTGCCTCAAGAATCTCCTTTAAGCTTTACCGCTCTCACCTTAAAGCTATACTCTCTAGTATTTTGTATTCCATCCTGGGAAAAAGTTTCGGACTGTCTACACCCTATCTATGCCTCATAATTTTCTATACTTCTCTCAGGTCTCCCCGCAATATCTGGCGTTCCAGAGAAAACAATCAAAGTCTGTCCAACAATATCCTGTAGCTAATATATCCCCTTATAAAAGTATCATACTGGTAAACTTCCATTGCATCCTATCAGAAGCCTCCCAGCACTTCATGTATTTAATTTAGTTTAGTTTAGAGAGAGAGCGTGGAAACAGAGGTCCTTCAGCCCATCAAGTCCGTGCTGACCAGTGATCACCCATACACTAGTGGTATTCTACACACCAGGGACAATTTACAGAAGCCAATTATCCTACAAATCAGCATATCTTTGGGATGTGAGAGGAAACCAGAGCACCCAGAGAAAACCCAAGCGGTCGCAGTGAGAACATGCAAACTCCGCACAGACAGCACCCGAGGCCAGGATCAAACCCGGATATCTGGTACTGTGATGCAGCCCTTCTACTGCTGCACTACTGTGCCGCCCTGGAGCAACCAGAACTGCAGGCTAATCAATATCCTATAAAGCTGCATCAAACAACAGAGGTCTCCACTGGTCACAGACCTCCAGCCTGAATATTGTTCTTCCACCACAACCCTCTGTCTTTTATCAGTTCTGAATCCATATGACCAAGTCACTGTTAATCCTGTGCATCTTGATCTTTTGGATCAGCCTACCTGATCATCAAATGCCTTAGGAAAGTCCGTGTACATAGCATCCACTGCCCTTCCTCATCGATCACCTTCGTTACCGCCTCGAAAAAACTCGATCAAATTAGTAAGGCAGGACTTGCTTTGTACAAAGCCATGCTGATTGTCCCTAATTAACCAATTCTCTTCCAAATACAAGCACGTCCTGTCCCAAAGAATTATCTCCAATAGCTTCCCCATCACTGATGTGAGGTTATCATTTGACCAAGTTATAATTCCCTGATTCTCTCTACTTCCCTTCTAAAGGGCCTGTTCCACTTTCACAACCTAATTCACGACCTCTGCAGAGTTTGCCCATGATTCATACTCACAGCATGGTCGTCACGAGGTCGTAGGAGGTCGTAGGTAGGTCGAAGCAGGTCGTAGGTACTTGTGGCATCAAGTAGGTCGGGGCGTTTTTTCAACATGATGAAAAATGTTCACGAGTAAAAAAGGTCGTGAATTAAGTCGTGAAAGTAGGACAGGCCCTTAAAGGAAAGGAACAGCATTAGCTCTTCTCTGTGCCTCTGGGACCTCGGATGTGCAAGAGAAGATCTTTGTCAAGGCTTCTGCATTCTCCTCTCTTGTAGTATAATAACTTGGGATAGATTCCATCAGAATCTTGGAATTTATCTGTTTAATGCTCTTCAAGATTCCCAACACCGCCTCCTTCTTAAACTGCCCTTGCATATTGATATTCTCTACACTGATCTTACGCTCCTCCATGCCCTTCTCCTTGGTGAAAACATGTGCAAAGTATTTGTTTAGTACCTCATTTACATTCCTTAACTTGAAGCACTAATTCCTTGAGCAGGCCTACCATCCACCTGGTTACCCTCTGTTATTAATGTAGGTATAAAAATCCTTGGGACTTTCTTTAATCTGACTCGCCAAAGCAATTTTGTGGCCCCTTTTGGCCGTTCTAATTACCCGCTTGAGCTCTTTCCTTGCTCCTTTAATATTCCCCACATGCTCTGTTTGATTCCATCCTCTTAAACCTTGCATACACTTCCTTTTTCTTTTCTTTCTTTCTATTTGTTTATTTATTTATTTATTGTGTTTTTGTACAATAGGTTCAGGAGTAGGCCATTTGGCCCTTCGAGCCAACACCGCCAATCAATGTGATCATGGCTGATCATCCCCAATCAGTATCCCATTCCTGCCTTCTCCCCATATCCCCTGACTCCGCTATCTTTAAGAGCCCTATCCAGCTCTCTCTTGAAAGTATCCAGAGATCCGGCCTCCACTACCCTCTGAGGTAGAGGATTCCACACTCACAACTCTCTGTGTGAAAAAGTGTTTCCTCATCACCATTCTAAATGGCTTACCCTTATTCTTTTTTGTCCACATTTTTTGATGATCCTTTTTGATGATCCAAGTTTCCCTTACTTTGACATCCTTATCCCTCCTTGTAACTGGAACATGCCACTCCCTGTGTGAAAAAAGTTTTTCTCATCTCGGTTTTAAAGGATTTCCCCCTTATCCTTAAGCTGTGACCCCTTGTCCTGGACTTCCCCAACATCGGGAACAATCTTCCTGCATCTAGCCTGTCCAACCCCTTAAGAATTTTGTAAGTTTCTATAAGATCCCCTCTCAATCTCCTAAATTCTAGAGAGTATAAACCAAATCTATCCAGTCTTTCTTCATAAAACAGTCCTGACCAAAGATTAGATTAGATTATTTAATGACCACACAGTCAAGCTGGTGGAATTCAGGTTCAGTACAGGATGTTACAAGGTAGGCTGATTCCCGTCAAACATGACATAAAACACAACATCATACAATATACAGTACATGCATGGGGAGGATATGTGCTGTTATCATAGTGTGTTCAGAATTCGGATTGCGTGTGGGTAAAAACTGTTTTTAAATCGAGATGTCTTGGCGGACAGTGAGCTGTAGCGCCTTCCTGATGGCAGCAGGTGGAAGATGTGGTGAGCTGGTTGGGAGGGATCAGAGATGATAGCAGAGCAAGATAGACCACTCCTCCGAAATCCAATGGACTGACGTGTAGTACGTGACGGAACGTCACGGCCGCCATTTCTTAATGCGACACGCGACTTCCGGTATGCCACCCGCTGAAATCCAAAGCAAAGATTATAGAGCTCCTCTATAATCTTTGATCCAAAGCAAAGATCCTCGAGTATCTTGTAGCAGGAACAGCCCCCTCCTTTGCGTAGTTTCCCTTGCATTGTATTGTGCAGTTTCCCTTGTATTGCTTTAACACACACTGCACATAATTAAATTTAACGTATATATATTTAATATATTTATATGAATGTGTGTCTGTGTGTGAGAGGCAAGTTAGAGATAATAAAGTTTATTCTCATGTATCAGAAGCAACTTTGATTTAAATAATCACTATTAATTCATTTGTCTTGTAAGATGATATACATAAACCATAAAGGCAATTATATATATAATTATATAGTAATAATAAATATATGCATATATATATATTTATACACATACATATATACACACATACATATATACACACATACATATATACACATACATACATACACACGTATACACATACATATGCACACATACAAATGCACACATACATATGGATACATTTATATGCATACATACACACATATATATACATACATATATACACACATATACATATACATGCATATATACACATACATGCATATATACACATACATATATATTTATACATATGATCATTTTCCAACGATCAATAGATTTACGATCAGTTCCTGTGGATTGGAGGATAGCTAATGCTATCCCACTTTTCAAGAAAGGAGCGTGAGAGAAAACAGGGAATTACAGACCAGTTAGCCCGACTTTGGTGGTGTGAAAGATGTTGGAGTCAATTATTAAAGATGTAATAATGGGGCATTTGGATAGCAGTAAAAGAATTAGTCCAAGTCAACATGGATTTATGAAAGGGAAATCATGTTTGACTAATCTTCTGGATTTTTTTGCCACAAGGCTTGGTGTTGGGGCCGCAACTGTTTACCATATATATTAATGATTTGGAAAAGGGAATTAGGAGCAAAACTAATGCATACATACCTACATATTTAAATTCATCTGATAAGTTGGTCTTCTTGCTTTTTTTGAGACATGGATTTTTTAAATGTGAATGTCTCACAGCAACACATTTGTGGGTCAGCAGTATTTTGTACCAACCCCCACAATTTCAAATAATTCTAAATTGAACTTCTTAAACAAGGAAAACAATTTTTATTTACATCATTTTGTGTGGCTGTCAAGGTGGCTGTGTTGACTGTAATTATGAGACTGCCGGGCAGTATCACTGTGAATGGCGGTGGCTGTGTGTTTTAATGCAAGTGTGAAAAGGAGAGTAAATTTAAAGAGACAATGTGAGAACCATCAGGGTTTCATCCAAGAACAAATTTAAAGGCAAGGTTCCATCAATTACAGTATTTTAATTGAAAATCTTACTCTTAATATTCTTCCTAATTAGGCTTTTTGTGTTCCCTCTTGAACCTTGTGTCTCCCAGAGCCTCTGGGGAGGTTCTGGAGATGCAATAATCCAATCTTGAGGCAAATAACCATCTTTAAAACTGGCATTGCCTCTGCCTTTAATTCTACATTCTCCGAGGATGCTGGATGCCGCGACAATCTCTTGCAACAAGTACAGAAAGGCAGTCAACTGCAAAAAGATCAAAGAGAGGAAAGAGTATGGAAGGGAAAGGCTTTTCAGAATCATAATCAGATTTCATTTGCCAAGTATGTTTTGCAACATACGAGGAATTTCATTGGCCAGGTCAGTCATACAATTAAAAGCAACAGCACTCAAAAACACATTTTAATACGGACATTCACCACAGTGACTCCTACACATTCCTCACTGTGATGGAAGGCGAAATAAAGTTCAAGTCCCTTCCTTTTGTTCTTCCTCGGTCGGGGGCCTCAAGCCCCCCGTTCAAACTCCGTTCAATGGTGAACTCCTCTTGGTCTCCAGGCCTATAGTGCTGCACAAATCACTGCACCACATGCATCTATTTATTCCCTTTTCACATGGTTCATGCAGCTGGATATTAACTTGCCGACATGGAAAGAGATGCAGTGAGCATTCAATAGTTCAGACTTCTGGGTGAATTAAGGGGCTGCTTGATGGGCTGAGGGTAATCGAGATTGGCTGATTGTCATTCTTTTGGAAGAACTGATGGAAGTTCTTATGGAAAAGCTGATGAATTGACTACGGGATGAGCTGGTGGGCTCGAGGATTGCTGGATGAGTGTTCTAGAAACATAGAAAATAGGTGCCGGAGGAGGCCATTTGGTCCTTCGAGCCAGCACCGCCATTCATTGTGATCATGGCTGATCAGCCCCAATCGATAACCCGTGCCTGCCTTCTCCCCATATCCCTTGATTCCACTAGCCCCTAGAGATCTATCTAACTCTCTCTTAAATCCAACCAGTGATTTGGCCTCCACTGCCCTCTGTGGCAGGGAATTCCACAAATTCACAACTCTCTGGGTGAAAAAGTTTTTTCTCACCTCAGTCTTAAATGGCCTCCCCTTTGTTCTAAGACTGTGGCCCCTGGTTCTGGACTCGCCCAACATTGGGAACATTTTTCCTGTATCTAGCTTGTTCAGTCCTTTTATTCATTTATATGTTTCTATAAGATCCCCTTGCATCTAACAAGAGTGTTTTATTGTCATGTAGAACAATTTCCTGCATCTAGCTTGTCCCAGATAGAACAATTAAATTCTTACTTTCAGCAGCACAACAGAATCTGTAAACATAGTACACTGTAAACAATATGATAAGATTTCCCCTCATCCTTCTAAACTCCAGTGAATACAAGCCTAGTCTTTTCAATCTTTCCTCATATGACAGTTCTGTTAGGTTATTTGATGGTTAGGACAGGTCTAGAGGGGTATGGGCCAAATGCAGGCATGTGGGACTAGTGTAGATGGGACATGTTGGCCAGCGTGGGCAAGTTGAGCTGAAGGGCCTGCTTCTACGCTGTGAGACTCTATGACTAGGTGATCTGTTGAGGCTGGTGGTATGCCATGAGGAACAATGGGCATGGACCTTTGTAAACCACCACCTGGTTGAGTCTCCTTGAGTCACCATCGGCATTGATAACATCAGTCAAGGGTTGATGATCTGCAAAAAACAAGTTGGTCTCATTCTTGTTCTCTCATGCGATACAGGCAGCAGCTCTGAACTGCCTGTGTTTGCCCTCTTGGCTGTCTTGTCAAATTACGCTGGAGATTAGAGTCACTCCTGAAACAAACAGTGCCTTGTGATCCACAGGGGAAAAAATAAAATCTAAATGCAGAACAATGGATGGTTTAAATCAAAGAAAATGATACAAAGAGGCCATTAGAGCAATACCGATCTAGGAAACTGAGAGCAGATTTTACAATGCATTTAAACCTCTCCCATTTTTATGAGATGCATTCCTGGAATATGTAGGAAGATTATTGTAACCTAGTGCCCTAGTGGATTAAGGGCGACATGGTGGTGCAGTGGTAAAGTTGCTGCCTTACAGTGGGTGCTGTCTGTACAGAGTTCGTACATTGTCCCCGTGACTGAATGGGTGTTCTCCAAGATCTTCGGTTTCCTCCCACACTCCAAAGACATACAGGTTTGTAGGCTTGGTATAAGTGTAAATTGTCCCTAGTGTGTGTAGGATGGTGTTAGTGTGCGGGGATCGCTGGTCAAAGCGGACGCGGTGGGCCAAAGGGCCTGTTTCCGCGCTGTATCTCTGTAAGAAATAGAAGCAAGGATAAGCCATCTAAGTTCACACCACCATCAGTAAGATTATTGTTGATCCTGCACCTCAACACCTTATTCCCACATTCTCTCCATTATCCTTCATCCTTTTCGTATTTGAAAAAAAATATCTCTCCTTTCAAGGACTCGACTTCCACCATCTCACGCGATCAAGAATTCCAAGATTCCCAGCCCTTGAGTGAAGAAACTGCTCCTTGTCTCATTACTAAATATCATGACCCATATTCTGAGACTTTGGCCCTCGTTCTAGATCACCAGACCAGCCGCAATCTCCACCCACGAGTCCAATCTAAACAGAGATAGACACAAAATGCTGGAGTATGTCAGTGGGTCAGGCAGCATCTCTGGAGAAAAGGAATAGGTGACGTTGCAGGTCGGAAGCCTTCTTCAGACTGCGTTCTGACACTTCTTCTTCTTCTTCTTGCGTATGGCGTGCACAGCCTAAAGTTGTAGGACAACTTGTTCTATTTGATCTTATTTGACTGCACACCGGGTTGATTGCATTTGTCGAAACAGGGCGGACCACGTGAAGGTTGCAATCTCCCACCCCGCATTCTGACACCAAAGAGCAAAATGTCCAACGTAGATACAATAATAAATATATCGCCATTTGCATTAGTTTTGTGCAGTTAACAAATCACAATTTCACACAATGCACATAAGACGGCAGTTATTTGACAAATACTCTGCAGTTCGGTGCAGGAGATCTTGTCGACGAGTATTCTGGACCCACTGTTTGTAAAGAAGTGTCATAACACACTGCGTCTTTACTACTGTTTATTCATGATACACATACGTTGCTGCCCTAGCTGTTCGTGGTCTGTCACCGGAACTAGAGAGCGAGATCAATGGGTGGGAAGGTTGTAATTATACTTGTGATATGGGGAGTGGTTAGTAGTGGTGAGGTCACTATGTTAAAGGTACATGCACATGTCATCTACATCCTTCCCCTTGGAAATGAAAAGCAATACAGTAGTGACAGGGCGACCACGTCTCATACGCTTCGAGCAGGTAAGCAAACAGTTAAGCAAAATCACCATAACGGACAGGCGGCTTGACCACCCGCCCGGACCGGGTACGCAGCTCGCCATCTCCCCCCTCTGCAGGAAGAACAGGAGCAGGAGCAGGTGCGGGTGAGCGAACCGGGGACCCGGGAGGAGGAGAAGACGGAGACGGAGGAGGGGATGCAGGCGCAGCAGCGGGAAGACGGGCAGGCGAGGGAGGATTGGCTGTTGGAGAGCGGGGCTGATAGAGCTGAGAAGGCAGGGACCGAGGCATGCGTGGAGCGGCAGGCAACGTGGCAGACAGCGGGGGGGCAAAGGGGTCGGCAGGCGGTGGTGGGGGCTCGTTGACAAGCCGCAGATGTTGGCGGGACCGGCGGTAAATGGTACCGTCATGGTCGACCAGATAGGACCGCGGCGAACCAGCAGTATCGACGACGATAGCAAGCCTGGAGTGACCGGAGGGGGACTGCATCCGGACGACTTGGCCAGGGAACAGACGCGGGAGGGGACGGCAGGACTTGTCGTGGGAGCGCTTTTGGATTTCTTGCTTGAGGGCAATGCGCTCCTGGACGGCAGCGGGCTGGAGAACAGAGGGCACGAGGGACCGCTGGGTCACCGGGATCGGAGGTCTCGTAGTGCGAGACATCAGCCGCTGTGCTGGCGAGCCCAAGGCAGGGTCGCGGGAGATGTTTCGAAGGTTGAGGAGGGCCAGGTAAAAGTCAGAATGGAACAGTCTACAATGTTCCAGCAAGTCCTTAGCACTGCGGATTGCGCGCTCTGCCAGGCCGTTGCTTTGCGGGTACTCTGGGCTGCTGGTATAGTGTCGGAAGTTCCAGCTGGCAGCGAAACTCCGAAATTCGGCACTTGAGAACTGGCTGCCGTTGTCCGATTGAAGACTTGCCGGGGAGCCAAAGGTTGCGAAGTGGCGGCGCGGCTTCCCGATAACGGCCGAAGAGGTGAGGGAGTGCAGCTGGTCAACCTCGAACCAGCTGGAGTACGAGTCAACAAGGACCAGGAAGTGCTTGCCACGCCACTCGAAAAGGTCAGTGGCGACAGCCATCCAGGGCAGCTCGGGGGCAGGCTGTTGCAGAAGCGGCTGCTGTTGCTGATGGGGAGCGAGGCTATTGCAGGTAGAGCAGGCGGAGACCCTCTCCCGGATGTCTTGGGCCATGCCGGGCCAGTAGAACTGACTCTGGGCCTGAGACAGAGTGGCCTCGGCCCCAGGATGACCGCGGTGGGCGGTCTGAAAGTAGTGGTCTCGCAGCGCAGCAGGCACAATGACCTTGTGTCCCTTCACGACCACGCCGTCGTGCAGCACGAGCTCGTCACGGACCAGGAAGTAGGGCACGGCACCAGCCGGCAAGGATGAATGACGGTCTGGCCAGCCCTGCCGGATGACGTCGGCAAGCTGCTGCAGGGCAGGATCCTTTTTTTTTTTTTTTTTTTTTTTTAATCAACAAATTTATTCAATTATTAAAAATAATATTTACATTACAATAAAACAAGCCAGAACCCACCACCATAATACAATACAAACATGTAATAACCTACTATACAACTATGATACAATCCTTATTGAGGATACATTCAACACCCTGCGGAGCCCAGCGGTCCCGGAACTCCCTCAGGGTGTCGCGTAACCAGCTTTTTTTTTAAATTTTTTTTTTTTTAAATAAATTTATTCAATTATTAATAAATAATATTACACTACAATAAAACAAGCCAGAACCCACCACCATAATACAATACAAACATGTAATAAACTACTATACAACTATGATACAATCCTTATTTAGGATACATTCAACACCCTGCGGAGCCCAGCGGTCCCATGGGCAGGATCCTTGGCAGTGTTGCTGACCAGGGACTGCATCTGCTGTGAAGGCACAATGTTAACGTTAAGTACCATCAGGTCAGACGATTCATATGGATGGCGATCGGTGGACGTTAGCGGTGCGAACATGTCCTTGCCCTTGCGATATACAATTCTGAACGTAAAACGCTGGAGCTGCAGCATCATGCGCTGCAAACGGGACGAGGCAACGTGGATCGGCTTGTTGAGGATAGAGACCAGTGGCTGGTGGTCGGTCTCGATCGTGAAGCTGTTGCCCAGAATATAGTCCCTGAACTTGGAGCAGGCAAACACCACAGCAAGCAGCTCCTTCTCTATCTGAGCATAGCGCTGCTCGGCAGGGGTCATGGTGCGGGACGCGTAGGAAACAGGCAGCTGCAGGCCATCGTGGAGCTGCAGGCAAGCAGCACCAAGACCGAACTTGGAGGCGTCGCAGGTGAGAACAATCGGACGCTGCAGGTCGAAGAATTTGAGAGTGGGGGTACTGACCAGCCTGGACTTCAGGACGTCAAAAGCATTCTGGTGATGCGGGAACCAGGCCCAGGCAGTGTCCTTCTTGATCAACTCCCTCAGGGGCGCGCTCAGCTCGCTGAGGTCGGGGATGAACTTCCCCAGGTAATTAACCATGCCCAGGAAACGCTGCAGGCTGGGCACGTCGGTGGGTGAAGACATCTCGGAGACCGCAGCTGTCTTTTGCTGGATCAGGCTTCAGCCCCGAGGCAGTAAAGACGTGGCCCACATAGGTGACCTCCGGGACGCGGAAACGGCACTTCTTTGGGTTGAGCTTGAGGTTGATTTCACGGGCCCGGTCCAGGACTTGACGGAGGTGGAGGTCGTGCTCAGCAACGTCCTTACCGTAGACCAGGAGGTCGTCAACGATGATGGCACACGGCAGACCGGCGAACAGCTGCTCCATCGTCCGCTGGAAGACCTCGCTGGCAGAGTTGATCCCGAATGGCATGCGGAGGAATCGGAACCTGCCGAAGGGCGTGCTGAAGGTAGTCAGGTAAGAGGACCGCTCGTCCAGCGGTATCTGCCAGAAGGAGCTCTTGGCATCGAGAACCGAGAAGACAGTGGCCGGGCCAACCTGTCCAGCGACGTCCTCCACTGTTCGCATGGGGTAGTGCGGGCGTTTGATGGCAAGGTTCAGGTCCTTGGGGTTGATGCAAATGCGAATTTCACTTTTGTCCTTTTTCGCAGCAACAACCATGGTGGAGACCCACCGGGTGGGATCGCTCACCTCCTTCAGGATGCCCATGGTAACCATGTTGAGCAGCGTTGACTCCACCTTGTCCTTCATGGCGAAGGAGACGCGGTGTGGTGGACGGATCACAGGTTCAACACCGAGGTCGACAACGATCTTGTAGCTGCAGGGCAGCTTGCCCAGCTTGTCGTCAAAGCGGTCAGGGTAATCGTGCAGGGGGTCCATAAGGGTCCGCACCTGGTGGATATCATGGTGGAAAGATCCCAAGCCGAGGTCCTGGCACGCCCGGGCGCCCAACAGGGTGATGTTGTTTGTATCCAGCAGATAAAAAGTGAGGGGCCGAGAGGCCTGCAGTACCTTGCAGTGCAGGGTAGCCCTCCCCACAGGAACGAGCACGCCTCCCCCGTAGGCATGCAAAAGGGAGTTATCGGGACTAACTTTCTCATCAGTCCTTATCTTCCTGAAGAGGCTTGTTGACATTACATTTGCCACGGCCCCCGTGTCGATTTTTTGCGGTGAAGGTCGAGCCATTGACAGTAACGCGAACTGAAGGGTCCGTTATCAGTGCAGGTGCATCCAACAGTGATAATATGCTGGTCTCCCCCTGGGAGGAACTTGTATCAGACAAAGGGAGTTCGTCAGGCTGGTACTGGGAACCAAGCGCGCTATCAGCTTGAGCAAGGTTGTTTAACATTCGCCGTGGAGCAGGAACTGGCTTCCCACGGGAGCGGCAAGCGGCAGAGAAATGGTTTAATTTCCTGCAAAAGTTACACGTCTTACCCATTGCAGGGCACACATTAAATTGATGGGAGGCAAAGTTGCAGTTGGGGCAGCGCTGTGGGCTGCTACCCCCGGGTGCAGGGGAACCCCGTTGCCGTTGCGGGCCAGCGTACCGCCGGCAGCCAGCAACACTGGTAAAGTTAATGTCATGATCAGCAGGCGACACCGCCGAGGCGACAGCCTCAGCCATGCGGGAGGCGTGCAGAGCCTCGTCCAAAGACAGGTCGTGCTTCCGCAGAAGTTCAGCCCTTAGCTTTGCATCCTGAAGGCCATACACTAGAATGTCCCGGGTCAGTTGATCGGGGGTCAGCGCGTCCAGGCGGCAACGCCTGGCCAGGTGCCGCAACGCGGCGATATAGTTATCGATTGACTCTCCAGGGATCTGACGCCGGGTGAACATTTTAAAACGCTCTAGGATGCAGTTAGTGGGGATGTCGCACATAGCGGTAAACTTAGCCATAAGACATACCGGGTCCCGAGCATCTTCATCTGCACCATAGACAAACGACTCAGACCGTTCCAGGGCATCGGGACCAGCCAGGTTGAGAAGCAGAGAAGCCCGTGTCGCAGGGGTGGCAGCAGGATGGGCGATCGTGACGAAGTGTTGGAAGTCATGTCTAAAGACACCCCACCGATGGGCAATGTCTGAGTCGAAGACAAGCATATCGGGCTTGCGGCAAGAAGTAGCCATGGCACGGGAGATACAAAAAAACACACAGGATAGGGAACTGGGTCAAAAGTAAATAAAACCCGACACACAGGATGCGCAAAGGTACGATGCTGACACCATGTAAAGAAATGTCATAACACACTGTGTCTTTACTACTGTTTATTCATGATACACATACGTTGCTGCCCTAGCTGTTCGTGGTCTGTCACCGGAACTAGAGAGCGAGATCAATGGGTGGGAAGGTTGTAATTATACTTGTGATATGGGGAGTGGTTAGTAGTGGTGAGGTCACTGTGTTAAAGGTACATGCACATGTCATCTACACTGTTGACATCTGAAATTACAGGAGATATCATTTAGGATTAACTAATAAGAAAAAAGATGATCATAACTACATGCCTGAACAATGGATGATATATCACTTAAATGCAATTGTTTTCAGTTGTGTGGAGAGACCTGTATATTGAAGATGCTTTTTGCCTCTAATATGTCAATTTACCTTAAATGTAGAAGAGCTTATTAAAATCTTCTTACAAAGACCATTAAGTATTTTCTTTCTATCCTCTTTTGGACCCAAGGCATAGCAGAGCTGCCAACTCTCACGAAGAGGTAAGGGAGGGAGAGAGGGAAGGGAGGGAGAGAGGGAAGGGAGGGAGATCGAGAGAAGAGAGGGAGAGAGAGAGAGATCGAGAGAAGAGAGGGAGAGAGAGATCGAGAGAAGAGAGGGGAGAGAGAGATCGAGAGAAGGGAGGGGAGCGAGAGATCGAGAGAAGAGAGGGGAGAGAGAGATCGAGAGAGAGGGGAGAGAGAAGAGAGGGAGAAGGGGGAGAGGGAGATGGGGGAGAGGGAGAAGGGGGAGAGGGAGAAGGGGAAAAGGGGGGAGAGGGAGAAGGGGGGAGAGGGAGATGGGGGACAGGGAGAAGGGGAGAGGGAGTGGAACGATAGCACATTATAACGCGCAGCCGTCCCATTCCAACCAAAGATTATAGAGCAGAGCTCCTCTCATATCTTTGATTGCGGCCGCCGCCGCCGAACCCCCCGGCCCACCATTGCACCCAAAGATGATAGAGCAGTTGTATAATATTTGATTGCACCCTTCTTCACGGCGGGCTTGTGATCTTTGCTTGTGATGTCTCGACAATTCGAGGGTTATAACGGGTAACGGCCGCCGCGTTCTCGGACTTGAATCTGAGCTCGAAAAATCTCGTGGTCACTGGGCCTAATGTGTCCCGCGGGCCATATTTTGGAGACCAATCCCTTACAAGAACAAAACCAAAAATGTACAGAAGTGTTAAAATTGTCTTTATTATTATGGTAAGTAAAGATCTATTAAAAATAAATCTAATAACTTTCTAATGTACCGACAAACCTAGTTTCCCAATGGCCGTTGATGGGAGAACAGAAAATAACATTTTCACGACAGAATATCGACTGAAAATAATAATAATATTTTCTCACCTTTCTTTTCTATTGGGGAACCTAAAGAATGACAGGTCGGGTCATTTAGATTTACGATTAGAACAATTGATAGCAGAGCAGTGATGTGAAGATTTAGATAAGGACGCCATGACAGTGTGGGGGAAGCCCAATAAAATGCCTCAAAAAATGGCGTCGACAATCACACACGTCATACTACGCGTTTTTCGAAGAGTGGTCTATCTTGCTCTGCTATAAGATCTTTGGTCTTGACATCCCAGGAATCAGTCTGGTGAACCTTCTCTGCACTCCCTCTATGGCAATAATGTCCTTCCTCAGATTTAGAGACCAAAACTGTACGCAATACTCCAGGTGTGGTCTCACCAAGACCCTGTACAACTGCAGTAGAACCTCCCTGCTCCTATACTCAAATCCTTTTGCTATGAAAGCTAACATACCATTCGCTTTCTTCACTGCCTGCTGCACCTGCATGCCTACTTTCAATGACTGGTGTACCATGACACCCAGGTCTCGCTGCATCTCCCCTTTTCCTAATCGGCCACCATTTAGATAATAGTCTGCTTTCCTGTTTTTGCCACCAAAATGGATAACCTCACATTTATCCACATTATACTGCATCTGCCAAACATTTGCCCACTCACCCAGCCTATCCAAGTCACCTTGCAGTCTCCTAGCATCCTCCTCACAGCTAACACTGCCCCCCAGCTTAGTGTCATCCGCAAACTTGGAGATATTGCCTTCAATTCCCTCATCCAGATCATTAATATATATTGTAAATAGCTGGAGTCCCAGCACTGAGCCTTGCGGTACCCCACTAGTCACTGCCCGCCATTGTGAAAAGGACCCGTTTACTCCTACTCTTTGCTTCCTGTTTGCCAGCCAGTTCTCTATCCACATCAATACTGAACCCCCAATGCCGTGTGCTTTAAGTTTGTATACTAATCTCTTATGTGAGACCTTGTCGAAAGCCTTCTGGAAGTCCAGATACACCACATCCACTGGTTCTCCCCTATCCACGCTACTAGTTACATCCTCGAAAAATTCTATAAGATTCGTCAGACATGATTTACCTTTCGTAAATCCATGCTGACTTTGTCCAATGATTTCACCACTTTCCAAATGTGCTGCTATCCCATCTTTAATAACTGACTCTAGCAGTTTCCCCACTACCGATGTTAGACTAACTGGTCTGTAATTCCCCGTTTTCTCTCTCCCTCCCTTCTTAAAAAGTGGGGTTACGTTTGCTACCCGCCAATCCTCAGGAACTACTCCAGAATCTAAAGAGTTTTGAAAGATTATTACTAATGCATCCACTATTTCTGGAGCTACTTCCTTAAGTACTCTGGGATGCAGCCTATCTGGTCCTGGGGATTTATCGGCCTTTAATCCATTCAATTCACCCAACACCACTTCCCGACTAACCTGGATTTCACTCAATTCCTCCAACTCCTTTGACCCGCGGTCCCCTGCTATTTCCGGCAGATTATTTATGTCTTCCTTAGTGAAGACGGAATCAAAGTAGTTATTCAATTGGTCCGCCATATCCTTGTTCCACATGATCAACTCACCTGTTTCCGACTGCAAGAGACCTACATTTGTTTTAACTAATCTCTTTCTTTTCACATATCTATAAAAACTTTTGCAGTCAGTTTTTATGTTCCCTGCCAGTTTTCTTTCATAATCTATTTTTCCTTTCCTAATTAAGCCCTTTGTCCTCCTCTGCTGGTCTCTGAATTTCTCCCAGTCCTCTGGTATGCTGCTTTTTCTGGCTAATTTGTACGCATCATCCTTCGCTTTGATACTATCCCTGATTTCCCTTGTTATCCACGGATGCACTACCTTCCCTGATTTATTCTTTTGCCAAACTGGGATGAACAATTTTTGTAGTTCATCCATGCAGTCTTTAAATGTCTTCCATTGCATATCCACCGTCAACCCTTTTAGAATTAATTGCCAGTCAATCTTGGCCAATTCACGTCTCATACCCTCAATGTTACCTTTCTTTAAGTTCAGAACCATTGTTTCTGAATTAACAATGTCACTCTCCATCCTAATGAAGAACTCAACCATATTATGGTCACTCTTGCCCAAGGGGGCACGTACAACAAGACTGCTAACTAACCCTTCCTCATTACTCAATACCCAGTCTAAAATAGCCTGCTCTCTCGTTGGTTCCTCTACATGTTGATTTAGATAACTATCCCGCATACATTCCAAGAAATCCTCTTCCTCAGCACCCCTGCCAATTTGATTCACCCAATCTATATGTAGATTTGTCACCCATTATAACTGTTTTGCCTTTGTCGCACGCATTTCTAATTTCCTGTTTGACTTAAAGTGTATAGAGTTGTGATGATCTGGCGCTCCCTGTCCTGCCCGCACCTCTTTTCCAGCTTTCTCCAACCAGTATGAGGATCAGTCCTGACCTGAAACATCACCTATCCATGTCCTCCAGAGATGCTGCCTGACTCATTGAGTTACTCCAGCTCATTGTATTTTATGCAGTATTCCATAGTCAAAGGAACAAATCTGTGTTCTACAGTTCTGCCACATCCAGTCCATTAAAAAGTTAAAAATTAAAAAGAGGACAGGACCCTTTAAAGCCAAGCATTCAAAGCTGATTTGTTGCATGTCCCTCAAGACAGATAAGTAAGCCCAAATGCCATGAATTAATTAATAAATTCTCTCTATTATTGGGGCAAACAAGAGGATGACTGCTGTTGTTCCATTCCATTCGCAACTTCTCATATTATAGAATGATTGTTCATGCACCGCCTTCAGTAATGGGCTGATAATTGTCATGCAACATTGATACCACACAAGAGCTGAGCATTAACCATGTGAAGAAAGAAAGAATCTTGCAACTTTCTCTTGACCTTCAACAATATTTCCATGATGTAGTCTTCAAATATCAGTATCTGCATGTGGGTGGGTGTCCAGAAATTGAACTGGAGTAACCATAAACACAATTGGTAACAAGAACAGGTCAGAGGCTAGGAAGCCTGCAGCAAGTCACTCGCCTCGTAAAAAGGAACTGCAGATGTTAGTTTATTCCAAAGATAGACACAATATCCTGGAGTAACTCAGCGAGTCAAGCAGCATCTGTGGAGAAAATGGATAGGTGATGTTTTGGGCTAGATGAGGCAATCAAATGCTGACTCAGTCTGTAAAACCCATACCACTTGAATTTAATAAATACCTTAGAAACTAGAAACGGTAAAGAGTATCCTATAGCAACTGACTCCACTCTTCAGAATTTACCCATTTAGAAGATTAATCTACATCCTAGAACTCCCCCATCCAAAGGCACTGTGGTAACACATTCACAAAAAGGGAATATGGAAGCTTGATTAGGCAGCCTGCATCTTCCCAATGTTAATTAAGAATGGGAAATAAATGTTGGCTGCCAGTGGTACACTCATTCAATCAGAAAAATCAGCGGTTTCAATATTGGCTGTGATGATATATGGGGTAAATGCATTGGCCCACAAATGAACAGTCTAGGCCACCATTTGTTGATAATATCAGAGGAAGAGGAGGAACATAGAATGGTAAATTGTAAAAAAGCCTCAAAAATTACTCTATGCTTTTGAATTATCTTTTTGATATCAGGACTAACAGTATGAAATATTTTGGAACATGTAAAGTTATTAATATTGGAACATATTTCAATCTTGCGGATATTGTACATCCTTTATAAACAATGTTTTCCCATTAAGAGAATAATTATTATTTTTTTTCCTGCAGGTGTCCAAGATTTTCCAGAAACCATTAAATGCTGTAAATACTTAGCGGTCATTGAAGCCAGTGTTAATCCCATTTCCAAGTGAGTTAATAGCTCCCCTTCTTGGATTGAAGCAAAAAGATGTGCAACTTTTTCATAAAAATCAAAATGTGGCAAAATATCTTTTCATATTATCGCACAATCAAATGTTCACTGGTGCTGGATATAAGCGGAAATACAGGGCAAAGTTGACAGCAAAATATTGATCTGATTAGGGAACTGACTGAATGCAAGAATATGAACAATTTTTGATGATCCAAGTTTCACTTACTTTGACATCCTTATCCCTGCTTGTAACTGGAACATGCCAGTCCTGAACTTTGATCAACTGGCCCTTCAGCAAGTCCCAAATGTTGGATGTGCACTTGCCCAATAACAACTGCTCCCAGTGTACCCTTCCGAGATACTGCCTAATAACATTGTAATTTGTCTTTCTCCTATTTAGTACCTTTCAGAAATGTTTAGCCTTCTCATTATTCCAAGATATCTTAAAATGTATAGAGTTGTGATGATCTGGTGCTCTCTGTGCTGCCCGCACCTCTTTTCCAACTTTCTCCTAGGGATCTGTTTAATTATTAATGACTCTGCTGGTGTAGTTGAGAGACACTTCTCCAATTTGGCTTATGTTGCCAAGTTAGCGATATTGGCTAAAAATATAAAATAAACTGTGCGGGAAAGTTCTGTATGACCCTCCCCCCTCAAACGTTTCCTAATTTATTAACATCTTGGCAGATTCTTTAGCTTGTCCACTTTCCCACCTTATTGCTAATTAAGGAATCCCTCGTTTCCCATACTTTCGAAACAATCTATCTTCCTCAGCCTTAAATATAGTCCATGGCTAAGCATCCATTTGCATCTGAGGCAGAGAATTCCCCTAAAAATCATAACTTGGGGTAAAGAAATATTTTCTCATCTAGCCTCGCATGAAATAATATCCACTAGTTCTAAGTTCTCCAGCCAAACAAAATTGCCTAACGGATCTACAGTATCTTGCCGATATAACTCGGGGTTTTTATGATTTGTTAAGATCATCTCACATTCTGCAAACCTCTTGTTGGTTTTAAGGCCACCTTCGATTTTCCAGCATCTGCAGTTCCTTCTTAAACATAAAAGATTCTAATGCCTTGTGGAAGCATATAAAAGGCAGACTGTGACATCAATGTGCATGTAGCACTGATTTTACATTAGGACTTGGTATTCTATAATGAAGGATGATACAAATTTAGGTTTATTATTTTCATGTGTACCGAGATACAGTGAAAAGCTTTGTTTTGCATGCTATCCAATCAGATTAGATACTATACATAAAATTAAACCAAATTCCAGTACAATAGGTAGAGCAAAGGGGAAGATAAAGTGCAGAATATAGTTCTCACCATTGTAATGCATCAGTTCCATGGACACAGTTCTAAAGACACTGTGAATATAGACAAGTTCCATAGACAAGTGTCATTGACCACCAGTATGTTACATTATGCGTGCCATGTATGATTTGAAAGGTGTATTATTCATTGTTCATAACAGTGTGACCTTACATCGTTTGTTATGTATAAATAATTAATAATGGCTCACTCGCCATTAGGATCCATACCACATTTGTGTTTGAGCCGTCATACAAAAAGGTGGCTACTGGGCTACATGTGTACTCTGCTAAATAAATAAAAGTGGACTCTTGAGCAACACATGCACAAGTAGAAAATATGGATATCATTTTGGATAATGTATCAAGTAGTCTGAGGGAGAAGGACAAAGCATACTAAAACTACGATTATAGACAAGTAATGGGAGATAAAACATGCTCCATGATTAACATAT
Source organism: Amblyraja radiata (assembly GCF_010909765.2). Classification (NCBI taxonomy): domain Eukaryota; kingdom Metazoa; phylum Chordata; class Chondrichthyes; order Rajiformes; family Rajidae; genus Amblyraja; species Amblyraja radiata. The sequence goes on from NC_045965.1 coordinate 30,991,922, forward strand.
CTAATGGATGCCTTGGTGAAGTTACCATGGAGATGTTGTGGATCTTCAGGGAAACAAAAGGCAGACACTTTGTGCAGAACAGAGATTCAAGATTTCACATGTCTAATCATGGTGAGTGCAGATGATTAACGTCAGTTCTCCAACTTCAAACATCATTTACAACCAGCTTTATTTTACTTTTGTTTAGTTTATTGTCACGTGTACCGAGGTACTGCGAACAGCTTCACAAATTACTCAATAAATCACATTACTACCCTCTCCTACCTAATTGAACTCATACCTAATGTTCATTGCTCCACCATGCTCACACATAGTCACCAATATTCAGTCTCTGAATATCAGGATTCGGCCTCTTTTTGGCGGTCTTGTAATAATGAAAGATTGATGATAGTGTACGCTTAATAAATGGCTAGGTAATACAATTCACAACTCTTTGCACTTATATGGGTTTCATTGTCATATCTTTCAGCAAGGTATTGGCATGGTGCATATTATGAAGGAAAACAAAGTTGGCAAAGGATGTTAGGTCAGTATCACAGAAAGGCTGAACAAAATCTTAGGTACATGTTTGAGCAGAAATAGGTTACAAAACATGGAGACTTCCACAGGCAGAATTATTAATTTTCTAACCGTTTCCTACCCAGTTTGATGGGCCAGGAGATATATTTTTTAATTAATTTTCAAGATCAGGTTCTGGAAAGACCAACATTTCCCCTCCCTAACTACACGTAGGGAAGTCATCGTGGATTGAGTTCTTGAACTACTGCAGTTCTTCTGTTGAAAGTACTCCCTTGTCTATTGGGAAGTAAGTTCCAGGGTTTAGACCCAGAAACAGTGAAGGAGCAAGGATGTATTTCCAAGCCAGAATGGTGCAAATCTCAAGATAAGATTCAGGTGGTCAAAAGTTTGCAAAACAACTTTCTAAACATCAGGGCTCAGTCCTTGCAACCAGTTAGCAAACAACAGTGGAGGAAATGCTGTCCTGTGATGTCCAAGGAATCTGTAACAACTATTATATAAGAAGTACGCTCATTAGAAGATAAAGGGGATACCTGTCTGCTGTCAGTTACTTGCTGCTGTCACTGGTCTGTACACCAGTTAGTCCTGCAAGAGAGTAAGGTGTATATTAGAGAATATGTTGCAATATAGTCAGTTGATATTTCCTTCAAGGTTGAATAGAATGTTAGGTATGTTTAGTGAGGTGAGAGACGATCTCCTAGATCCTTGCCTTTGGTTTCTCTGAAGATCCAGAACTTCCCTACGGTTCCTCTACCAAGATGTAACAGACGTGACAGCAAGACTACGAGTAATAGTAAAATCAGGAAAATAAAAGGTGCCAAAGAACAATCTAGATCTAAGTCGAGATCAGAATAAAAGGAAAATGAGTTAGAGATGAGAAAGCCAAATGTTGAAAAAGGTGGAGGTGAAGAAATGGATGGGAAATAGGACATTAATTAACAGTCGAAATCAAAGCGTGCATCTCATTCTGTCAAGGTCCAGATCAAAGGCTAAATCTAGTTCCAGGTCTAAATGGATCTCTAAAACCAGATCACTTTCAAATTTTTGTTCATCTTCACGCTCTGTGTCAAGATCAGTGTCTCGTTCTAGTTCCAGATCACGCTCAAATTTCTAAATTTCCTCCCTGTTCATTTTCTATGAAAATATTAATGGATCTTTTTCTGGCAGGTTTGTCGTTAGCTCTACCACATATAAAACAAACCATCGACACTGATAGGTTGTACATTTTTCAAAATAAACAAAATCTATTTGGTGCTAAATTAAAAATGTATAGTGGGCCTGTACTGTCAGGAGGTTTCTTGGGTAGGTATACTATGTGCAGAGCAAAGGCACCAATCACTGCTGGTGTTGTTGAATATGTACAATGAAGTCTTAAGTTACATTGTGTAAGAAAGAACTGTAGATGCTGGTCTAAATCGAAGGTAGACACAAAATGCTGGAGTAACTCAGAGGGACAGGCAGCAATAGATTTGTTGCTCTACAGCACTGGAGAGACAGGTATGATCCTGACTACGGTGCTGTCTGTATGGAATTAGTACGTTCTCCCTGTGACTGCGTAGATTTTCTCCCACATTCCAAATACGTGCAGGTTTGTAGGTTAATTAGCTTCGGTAAATTGTCCCAAGTGTGTAGGGTGATTGATGGTCAGCGTGGACTCTATGGGGCAAAGGACCAGTTTCCACGCTGTATCTCCAAAACTAAAACTAAAAACTGAATTATGACATGTATGCAAATTATTGACCATGCATTTTTCTCCATTGTGGCACATGTTTACAGGCAAGTCAAATTCTCTTTCTCAGCTAATTCTACCACGTCGTATGACAATAGAGCATTTCCCCTTTATGAAAAGTAGCCTAGTGTTAACTGCAAGCAGAGGGCACAAATAGCTTGCTTTGCCATACCATATCAAACGGTTGCAAATTAAGACAGTATTGCATTGTGATCTCTTTGCTTGTTTTTGGTCACAGTCCAATTTTGTACCCAGTGTTTCTAACCTACATTTGTCTTTGAAGATCCTTCAATGGCATTAAAACAAATTGTTGAGAGTTGTGTGTGGGGAATGTAGAGTTCTGCAGTAGATGGGATGAAATTCTCCTTTTTGATCTTAAATTCATAACATGACAGGTGTTTATCAATTTTCACTCCATTTGTCCCACTCCTTCCGAAGAACGCAGAAAATACCACCAATTTACATTGTGTTTATTTTCTAATCAGGAGATAAATAAGAGTCCAGAATTTGGATAGTGTAACACCATATTTTTGTTCGCCATGTCACCTAATTTTCACTGAAAAATGGATGTAATAAATCAAAGGCTTCCTGCAAATTATAAGAATTTATGCAATGATGGGCGAATACAATACACTTGACATCATATTTTCAATGATGTATGCTTGGCAATGCTAGCTGCAGACCATTCATGTGGAAATCAGCTTTGACATCAGCTATAAGCCTTGTTTCAGCAAGACCTGTCCTGCTCTATGAGCTGCTCCCCTCCCCCCCCCTCACTACCAACTCTAGTACTGGACCTACCTATTTTCCACTCCACGTTCTGCAAGACTCGAACAGATCAAAGAAAGACTTTTCAGTATTCACAGACTTATGGTCCACTCGATTTCTCAGTTTTGGACTCATGAACTCAGCAGACCTGCCGCAAAACTAAATGCATTTGGAGGCAGCACTCAATTTCTGGGCAAATCAACTTTTCTTTACATTTAAATTATTTTATGTCTGTAATATTGATTCAGATATTGGTAAATGCTTTTTACCTAGTGTTAAAATCCCCCTGCAAAATCTCTAGAAATTATTAAAAAGCTAAATCATCACAATATGTATGCACTCTGTAAATTTAATTGAGCACTCCTTCACACTCAATTGGAAACACCACTTACAGAGATCGGGAAATTAAAGCTAATGTGTTTTGTTCCTTTTCCAACCAGTTCTCCTTGTAGGTAAAAAGCTCCTTTCTGTGATGCTGAGTCTTGCTTTAATTCAGTGGCTGAACAAATGATCAGAAATAGTTAGTTTTTTTTTTGCACTTGGAGAATGTGAGGAGCACCTGATCAGTTTAGGATAGGAAAGTCTGAACTGTAAAAATTAGATATCTACTGATTAATCAGCAAGGATTTGTTAAGTAAAGGTTGGTTCTGGCCACTTAATAGAATATTTTGAAGCAATAAAACACAGCATGAGCTCTGTTTAAATTTTACAAAGGCAGTAAAAAGTTAAGAATCATGCATTTTTTTTATCTTACTGAGATAGTTTTACAGTATTAATAATTTTTTCCAATCATTTCAGACTTCCAGATGGATTCACCCAACTGTTGAATTTAATGCAGCTCTACTTAAATGATGCATTTCTGGAATTTCTTCCAGCTAATTTTGGAAGGTAATGAATTATTTTGTTTTATAAAATGGATGATTACATCAGAAAGTATATAAAAAGGAAACAATGGATGTTGTTGAAAATGGAAGTGGATGTGAGGAAACATTTGAAAAGAAAGCTGTGACTGAATCTGTGCACTTCCCGAGCATTTTGTGAAATCATGCATAACCCTCAAAGTATTATGTATAATACATAGCTCGTACTACACAGTTACAGGGATGTTGCAGGGACTAGAAGGACTCAGTTATAGGAAGAGACTAGGACTCTGATCTTGTGCTCTTCCGGTTTGCGAGGTTTTTCAATTAGCGCATAAATGGTAGTCGATACTGCTACGATTTGCCACCTGCTCACTCACTGTTCTCCTGTGCTGCGAGTGCAACAAGTTTCATTCCTATTGGTGGTATATTGTAAAAGTTAGCGTGGTTTAAAAATCTTAAAAAACGTGCGTGTGCAGATCGATCTCCTCCTGCCAGTCAGCGCCGCGCGAATTGATGTCTTCTGTCACTCCCTTGGATGGTCCGCCCCTTCCTGCGCCATCGCAGGAGCTGAGGGACGCTGCGGATGGCTGGCGTAGGTCTCCAACTGGACACAATTTTCGGAGGGACAGGAAGTGGCGCGTCGCGGAGTCGGAGATGTCGCCAAACGGAAAGCAGTGACTCTGATCCTGGCGGAGGAGAACGGCCAGCGACCAGCGTCAGCTGTGAGTCCCCATCGTGCCGCCAACTCTAGCCCCTTCCCCTCTGGTCCCCCTTGCCTGCCCCCCTCCCCGTGATACCCTCCTCTCCTCCATGGCTTTTCCCCGTCTTTTCTCCGAGCTCTCTTCCCTCCCCTCCCATCTCCCCCCTGCCCACACACCCCCCTTCCCCACAACCCCTCACTGCCCCCACACCCCTCCCCCCCTGCCCACACACCCTTCCCCCTGCCCACACACCCCTCCCCCCACAACCCTTCCTTGCCCACACACCCATCCCACACAACCACCCCCCCCCCCCACCCACCCCCTCTTCCCTCCCCACCTTCCCCTCCTCCCCCTCCGCTACTCCCCTCCCACACATGAAGAGGAGGGTGGGGGGGGGGGAGTGCTGGGGGATGAGGGGAAGTGAGCCGCACCTGCGCAATTAGGGGCTATGGGTGAGTGGTGGAATATTGTTTTGCGGGAACGGGATGTGTTGGGGGAACAGGTGAGTGGTGGAATATTGCATTGGGGAATGGGTTGCGTTGGGGGATCAGGCCTCCCGTGTGACTGGAACCCAATGGGTTCCACTTAGTCTAGTAAATAATAATTTACTGCATATTAATTGTTGTTGCATCTAAAATATGGAAAGCTACAGCAAGTAGAAATTTCATTATTTCAGTATATATCCAGTGCACATTACAAATAATCACTTGAATATTTAAGAAAATAATGGAAATAATCTGATCCCAGGGCTGGTGACTGGCAGTTTCATCGACCTACCATTCGTAAGAAAATCTGGTTCACAAATTTCATGTCGGGGATATTCCCTATGATCTTTTATGTGAACACAAGAAAGGATGAATTTTGTATTCAGCTGATGTTCTTTCATGTTTGTGATTTTTAAAAATATCAGTAGAATTTTTCCCCCAGGTTGCTGTAAATATATTGGTGCGTGGCATTTCTTTTAATAACTACCGCTGATCCAGCATTTTCTATTTTATGCTCCTGACCAATTTCTTTTGTTGCCTATACATTCATTTTGGTCTGTTGTACTCTCTTTAGTTTAACATTTTATAAACAGATTTTTGTTCTTAAATTGTTACAAAATTATTGCAAATTGTCCACAACAGACTTTCCCCTCCTCTATCCCCTATCCTTTTTTTCCGGTAGTATGTATCTGTTTTGTAAACAAGAGAACAACCTGGTATTAATGATAAAAGCATCTTGTTTGACAACAGTGGTGCAGTAAAGTGTCAGCCACAATGGTGATCTGAAATTACAAAAAAGCACGTTAATGGGCTTTTTAGGCAACTGCAGGAGACTATGCAGTCGCCACATGGTTGCCACATGTTCGCGGGTGGTCGCCTTCATGGTCGTGAGTAGTTCCTGCATTCTGGGAACTAGTTGCAGCCTCATTATGGTCGCCATGAATTTTTCAACATGAATGAAGCCGCTATGGAGCCGTAGGTGGGTCGGCAGGAGGTCCTAGTGGGTTGCCAGGAGGTCAAATGTTCTCAGAGGTTCTCGTAGGTTGGAACCGGTGCTGACTGGTGAATTTCATTGGCTCATTGGGGAAAAAAGGGTAAGCAGTAGTTTTCAGAACCAAGGATAACCAACCGGTAATGTTAAATGTCCATCGAGCTTCATAGCCGTATCTCTGGCTTCTTAAAAGTTGTCTCCATTCCTTCTCCCCCCTTTTTTAAAGGATTTGCCGTGCACTGTGCTTTAGCCGTCTTTTTACAGCACCAATCTTCCTGTTCATCGCGTTGTGTTTTTTTTTATTTTTATTTTTTTACATGTCCTCGTTTTATTTTTGTTTTTTTTTTAAAAAAAATTATAAAATAGTGTGTGAAGAAAGAAAACGAGTAAATGAAGAAAGTTGAGAAAGAAAAAATAGAAAAAATAAAATAAAATAAAAAAAGGAGATCATTATTTATAATCTTGACCAACCCTCGTCCAGTCCTGAAACAGTTATTTTTTACAATTGTGTTGCACCATATGATTCCAAAAAAACGACGAATGGAGACCAACTCGTTATGAATTGGTCTGATTTATCCATTAGGAGGAATCGCATTTTCTCAAGATGAGCGGTGTCCAACATACTTGCAATCCACATTTTAAGCGTTGGTATTGATGTACCCTTCCAAAATTTAAGTATTAATTTTTTTGCTATTATTAAACCATAGTTAAAGAATAGATTTTGAGATGTGTTCAATTTATTCCCATCTTCCATTACGCCAAATATAATCATTTCAGTATTAGGTTCCATTCTTGTCTTGAATAATTTTGTAAATATTTCAAAAATATCATTCCAAAATCTATAAAGTTTTATGCAGGAAACTAAGGAGTGTGTTATAGTTGCATTTTGGGCTAGACATTTATCACAAGTGGCGGATATATTTGGATAAAATTTGTTCAATCTTGTTTTTGAATAATATAATCTATGTACAATTTTAAATTGAATTAGATTATGTCTTACATTAATTGAACATTTGTGAATATATATCAAGTATTTTTCCCATGTAACCTTCGTGATTTTTATCATTAGTTCCCGTTCCCACTCTTCTCTAAGTACCTCTGTCGATGGTAGGTCTATATTTAGAATACTATTATATAAATATGATATTAATTTTTGTGAATCAGCTTCAATATTCATTGCTTCTTCCAATACTTCAGAGGTTATTTTTTGATATCCTTGTATATATTTTTTCATGAAATCGCAAATCTGAAGATATTTAAAATATTGGTTGTTTTTCAATTTAAATTTTAATTGTAATTGTTGGAATGATAGTAGGTTTCCCATTTCGTACATATCCCCGATCCTTCTAATCCCGAGACTTTCCCATTGGTTATATGTCTTATCAATAAGAGATGGTTTAAATAAAGGGTTATTCGCTATTGGCATTAACAATGATAGATTTCTTAATTTTAAAGATAATTTTATTTGTTTCCAAATTCTTATTGTACCATATATAATTGGGTTCTCCTTATATATTGTGTTATTCAGTTTTTTGGGGGAGAAGAGGATCGTTCCTATATTACAAGGATGGCAATCCTCCTTCTCCATTTTTATCCATTCTGTCTGTTGGGTAGAACTATCCAACCAATAAATCATATTCTTAATATGCACTGCCCAGTAATAATACATAAAATTCGGAAGTGAAAGTCCCCCGACCTCTTTTGGTTTACATAAGTGTTTTTTTGTGATTCTATGTGATCTATAGTCCCAAATATAATTAGTAATATTAGAGTCTAATTTAAAAAATATATATTTTGGTATATATACCGGTATAGACTGAAATAGGTATAGTAATTGTGGTAGGAAGATCATTTTTATTGCATTTATTCTACCTAATAATGATAAGGGAAGTGTTTTCCAAAATGTAATCAGCGTATTAAGTTTATTTAATAAAGGTATGAAATTAGCGTTGAATAATGCTTTATATTTTCTAGTAATCTGAATACCCAAATATTTAAATTTTTTTGTTGCGATTTTAAAGGGGAACTTCAATAAGTGTGTAGGTTCTTGAGGTTTTAATGTCATGATTTCACTTTTATTCCAGTTTATTCTATATCCAGAAAAAGACCCAAATTCCTCTATTAAATTTAAGAAATTTGGTATGCTCGTTTGTGACTTTGTAATATATAAAAGTATATCGTCTGCATATAATGAGATTTTATTCTTTGAGTCCCTGGTATTATAGCCCTGAATATTCGGATTAATTCTTATACTTTCAGCTAGGGGTTCTATCATAAGGGCAAATAGCAGGGGTGATAATGCACATCCCTGCCTATTACCCCTTGATAGTTGAAATTTTTGAGATAACATGTTATTAGTTAAAATTCTTGCCATCGGTTTATCATATAATAATCTTACCCATGTTACAAAATTCTCTCCCATATTACATTTTTGTAGTACTTTATATAAGTATTGCCACTCTACCTGATCAAATGCTTTCTCTGCATCCAAAGAAATAATTGATATATCTTCTTCCTCTACTTTATGCGAGTACATTATATTAAACAGACATCTCAGATTATGAAATGAGTATCTTTTAGGTATAAACCCCGTTTGATCAGGGTTTATCAATTTACTAATATATTTGCTTAATCTTCTTGCTAAAATCTTTCCTAAAATTTTCTGATCTGTATTTAAAAGTGATATAGCTCTGTATGAGCCCGGATCTTCTAAATCTTTATATTTTTTTGGAATAAGCGTAATAGTTGATTCTGTTAGTGTTTCAGGTAGTTTGTTTTCTTTAAAAGCATGGGAGTATAAATTAAATAAATAAGGGGTCGTTATCTCATGAAATTTTTTATAAAATTCATTATTAAAACCATCTGGGGGATTGTTTCACCTATTTCTTTGATTGTAATTTGAGCTCCTGGTTCCTCTTGTTCTAAAAGGTCCAGTATTGGAAGATTACAGTTATCTAGAAAAAAAAATATTTTACTATCTTCTATTTTAAATTTAGATGTATATAAGTTTTGGTAAAATTGAGCAAATCTATTATTAATATCTTTAGGTAGTATTAGTAATTCACCTTTCTCTGATTTAATTTTGGTTATAGTATTTTCCTTTTCTTGTTTTTTCAATTGGCGAGCTAAAAGCTTATGTGGTTTGTCACCAAACTCAAAATGTTCCTGTTCTGTAATTTGGAATAGTCTTATTACTCTTGCCAATAAAAAATTGGATTAAGTTTAAATTTCAGTAATATTATCTTATTGTGTTTATCTGTCGTGGAATCTTTAGCATTATCTAACACTAACTCTGATTTCTTGTTCTAACAATTTTTTATTTTGAAAACTTTGATATGAAATTATAATTCCTCTCATAAATGCCTTAAAAGTTTCCCATAATAAAGAAGGCAAAGTACCTGGTATATCATTTGTATCGAAAAAAAGTTTCATTTGTTGTTTTAAATATTGATAGCCTTGCACGTCATTTAAAATATGTGTATTAAACCTCCAAAAAATTTTTTTACCCGGCATTCCCTCAAATTTTACTGAAAATGTCAACAGAGAGTGATCTGAGATACTACTAATGTGGTATGTTGGGTTGTTTGTATATGGCATTAATTTCATATCCACTAAAAAAGAATAAATTCTTGAATAAGTTTTATGTACCGAAGAGTAAAACGAGTATTCCCTTCCAACTGGATTAGCAGATCTCCGTACATCTATTATATTAGTATTTTTTATATATGTATTTCTATGTATTTTTATATATGTGTGTTCCACTCTGACAGTCGCCGTTCCAGTTCCCGGTTTTTCAGGCGAATGCCGGCAACTTGACAGTCGCCGGCAGTCCGCTGAAAAATCGCCAAAGTGTGACAGGCCCATAAATAAGGATGTAAGACGTCCTTTCCTGGAAGACTTTGTTAAACAGATGGGTGTTTAATGACAATACAATCATTGTTATGTTAGCGAACATTAAAAAAAATAAGGTCAAGGTATATTGATTTACTTAAATTCAAATTCTCCAGCTGTCTTAGTTGAGACCACATGCCTGAATGTGAACTTGAGTCTCTGGATCAATGGTCCAAAACTCTGGGTGCTAATTCGGTAACATTTTGCCATAATCAATCATGACACCACCACATCTTGTGCTGTTGAAATGCAGTCACTTTTATTCTGTGTTATGTATATATTTGTAAATATTATTAATATTTGTATATACTTTCCTAACAATATTCTCCAGTGTACTTTCCCTATTTACCTCAAATAAAGTTGAATACTCTCTGTTTTATGCAATCATACACTTTATCTTGAATTTTACTATAATATGGTAACAGATAGAAAGGTATTTCTTTACTCCAATCTTCTCTTATCATTTCCTGACAGCTAGTTCATATTATATACATGCTCATATGGGTTCATCGACTAACTGTTCAATGTATCAATCCAATGTTCTATCTGTGAGTACAACGGAGGTACCACTGTTGCTTAATTACTTCATCAGCTCCAGTAAACTTGGCAATGAATGAAACAAAATTCTGTGCTGATATTTTTTAGAAGTACATTTGTTTTTGTATTTTTCAGACTTACCAAGTTGCGCATTCTGGAGCTAAGAGAAAATCATCTGAAAACTCTACCAAAGTACGTATATATAAATGTAAAGTTACTGTGCTGATATCAAACTAATCAAATCAGAATATAAACTGCAAGTTTAGACCACTGATATCAATGCTCGTTGATTGGGTCACTGAAGGTATTGTATTCTTGGAAGTCCTGTTATTTCCAACAGGAAATCAAGTGATAAAGTGAATATTTATTGGGCTAGCCCATCTCACAATCTCTCCTGCTGAGTCATTATATGAAGTTACGATCTCCTCAATTTTTCCACCTCAGCATCTTTTAGGATCACTGCAAACCTTCGATCTATCATGTTGCTTTCCAATTATTTTCTTCAGTGATTCTCACACCCTCAGTTGCTCACTGCCCCCAGTGCCATTCAGAACTACATCTGCTCATCTTTTTTTTATTACTTATCAGGAAATCGCCATCCTCAATGATAGTCGGAGCTAGCATGAAAGTATGAACCAGAAAAGCTAAAGCTTTTACAGCTATCTTCAACGTAAAATACTTGATGGCTATTCCATATTAATCTCTTCTTGAAGTGTAAGCTATCATAAAAGTCGTTAGTTAGCCAATTCAATTTTCTCCAAGCAATATAAAAAATGGTCTAACGACCATAATGCTGATTTTACATATTCCAGAACTCCTCCCTTCAGCAGCTTGAATACCAGCATCTAACAACAGAGTACAACGGTCAGATATAACTGTAGAATACAGGACAATCCTATTACTGCTTAATCTGTTGTTCGTATTCATTAGCAAAGTATTGTTAATACTATCGAGTGATATGTAGCAATGCTATTTAGATTCTCACAGGATCCTTCAGTTTCAGACCACTGCAGCGCCTTGATCCAAACAACAAGTTCTGAATTCCAGAGGTTAGAGTAGAATGTCTGACCTTGCCATCAAGGCAATGTTTTGACTGATTGTAATTTCAAGAACTCCAATTAAATTTGAAGTTAATTCCATTAACTAGAATTATACCTGGGTACACCTAGTAAGGTTCTTGGAAGTCTGTCATCTTCAGATATAATAATAATAATAATAATAATAATAATAATAATAATAATAATAATAATAATAATAATAATAATAATAATAATAATAATAATAATAATAAATTTTATTTGTATAGCGCTTTTCAAGATATAACTTTGGTAAGCAGAAAACAAAAAAAAAACAGATGTTGAAAATACACCAGAGGTCAAGCAACATCTGTCGAAAGAGAAACAAACTTTAGATTTCAGGTTCAAGACCTTTCATCAGAAATATTAAAAGTTTGAAATAAAACATGTTTTCAGAGAGAACCAAGCCTAAGCATCTTCAATTCCTCTATTGACTTTTCTATCAAAGGTTTAAAAGCAGCAATATGCAGTGTATTCAGAAAGTATTCAGACCCCTTTACTTTTTCCAATTTTGTTACATTACCGCCTTATTTAAAAATTGATTACTCATTTTTTAAAATCATCGATCTACACATAATATCCCAGAATGAAGAAGCAAAAACAGGTGTTTAGAAATGTTTGCAAAGTAATTAAAATGAAATAACTGAAATATCACATTTACTTAAGTATTCAGACCCTTTGAGCTGACACTCAAAATTGACCTTAGGTTCATCCTGTTTCCATTGATTATCCTTGAGATGTTTCTACAACTCGATTGGAATCCACCAGTGGTAAATTAAATTGATTGGACATGATTTTGAAAGACACACGCCTGTCTATATAAGGTCCCACAGTTGACAGTACATGTCAGAACATAAACCAATTCATGAAGACAAAGGAATTGTCTGTAGACCTCCAAGACAGGATTGTGTCGAGACACAGATCTGGGGAAGGGTATAAAACAATTTCTACAGCATTGCAGGTCCCGAAAGGGACACAGTGGCCTCCGTCATTCTTAAATGGAATTACTTTGGAACAGCCAGGACTCTTCATAGAGTTGGCCGCCCGGCCAAACTGAGCAATCGGGGGAGAAGGGCCTTGGTCAGGGAGGTGACCAAGAACCCGATGGTCACTCTGACAGAGCTCCAGAGTTCCTCTGTGGAGATGGGAGAACCTTCCAGAAGGACAACTATATCTGCAGCACCTCACCAACCTAGAGTGGCCAGATGAAACCCACTCCTCAGTAAAAGGCACATGACAGCCCGCTTGGAGTTTGCCAAAAAGCACCCAAAGGACTCTCAGAGCATGAGAAACAAGATTCTCTGGTCTGCTGAAACCAAGATTGAACTCTTTGGCCTGAATGCGTCACGTCTGGAGGAAACCTGGCACAGCTCATCACCTGGCCAATACCATACCTACGGTGAAGCATGGTGGTGGCAGCATCATGCTGTGGGGATGTATTTCAGCGGCAGGTACTGGGTGACTAGTCAGGATCGAGGGAAAGATGAACGGAGCGAAGTACAGGTAGATCCTTGATGAAAACCTGCTCCAGAGCGTTCTGGACCTCAGACTGGGGCGGAGGTTCACCTTCCAACAGGACAACAACCCTAACCACACAGGCAAGGCAACACAGGAGTGGCTTTGTGACAAGTCTGTGAATGTCCTTGAGTGGCCCAGCCAGAGCCCGGACTTGAACCCAATCGAACATCTCTGGAGGGACCTGAAAATAGCTGTGCATCGATGGTCCCCATCCAACCTGACAGAGGATGAGAGGATCTGCAGGGAAGAATGGGAGAAATTACCCAAATGCAGGTGTGCCAAGCTTGCAGTGTCATTCCCAAGAAGACTTGAGGCTGTAATCGCTGCCAAAGTACTCAACAAAGCACTGAGTAAAGGTTCTGAATATTTATGTAAATGTGATATTTCCATTATTTATTTTTAATTACTTTGTAAAAATGTTTAAATACCTGTTTTCACTTTTTTATTATGGGGCATTGTGTGTAGATTGATGATAAAAAAAATAATTCAATCCATTTTAGAATATGGCTGTAACGTAACAAAATGTGGAAAAAGTGAAGTGGTCTGAATACTTTCTGAATGCACTGTGCATTAATAAATGTTTATCTTTGTTCTATTTCCCTTGTTCTAAAATTTCTTGGAATTAACTTCCATTTGCCAACATTCCTCCTTGAGTCCCAATCTCACCCTGGCCTATATGAAAATAAATTAAAATACAATTGTATTGGTGCAGTGTCATCTTCTCTAAATGTTCAGTGTTTTCTATTATTATTTCTAATTTTCAGTTTGTGCAATGTTTATATTTTTCTCTTGCTATTTCACTAAAGGAAAATGATGATGATTGAATGAACTCAAGCCTTGTTTATCGGTCTGAAGAAGGGTCTCGACCCGAAACGTCACCCATTCCTTCTCTCCAGAGATGTTGCCTGTCCTACTGAGTTACCCCAGCAATTTGTGTCTACCTTGTTTATTGGTTGCACGTTGACATTTTTTGCCTATCTGGCCAACCTTTTGCTCGCTTTCACTAAAACCAGATTAACTGATAATATATCCCACTTTTTTTGTGTGGGTCCATCCATGCAAAGTTACAGCCAATCTTACCTCCATTAGAACTAGAATCCCACTTCAATGTTGTTGCCAAGAACATAAGGATATCCTAAGATGAAAATCAATGCAAAAATACAAGTTGATGATTTTCTTTTCAAATATTGTTAGTTATTAATTACATGTGGTGTAAGGGGGATTTGCATCAATGTCATAACATAAAGAATTATTTGGAACTGAATCCTTTCATTCTTATTTGTTACAGGTCAATGCACAGACTGACACAAATAGATCGATTGGACCTAGGGAGTAATGAATTTATGGAACTGGTAAGAAGGTTTGTTTTTAAATGTTGGGTTGATCAGATCAGGTACTGTTAACTTGGGCAAATTTCACATAAATAAAAAATCTATTCAATATTGTAAGGTGTAATTTCACTTCTAATATCTGTTTTACATTTAATTAACTGAGCATTCCTTGTCATTAATCTGTCCCTCACCCGTTGAGTTTCTCCAGCATTTTTGTCTACCTTGTCATTCATCTGTCAGCACGGATGAATGACATAGAATTGTTTGGAACACTTTTTATAGTATTAAACAGTAAACAGAAAAGAAGATTTTTATTAACTTACAACTTTAAGATGTGGATTAATGATCTAGTAAGACTCTGTGAAAATAGTCAACCTTCTGGAATTCCATTATTATAGAGGGAGGTTGGAATGTTGGATCAATCTTACTTCATATCTAATTGGGGACACCAAATAAATCATGACAGGTTCCATCTTTTAACATTTCTTTCTGTGATCATGTATTTGGAGAGTTAACCATCAAACGAGATAACGACAAAGCAGATGACAAGGAATGAGAGAAGATGACAAGTCAAGAGAGAAGTAGTTGAGATAGCAGAGAAAAATATAGGGTGAAAAGGAATAGAGTGGAAGGGCAGGAGCAAAAGGAACACAGATAAGGATGAAGAACGAGAGATTTGGCATTTGCACCTTCCTAGTCTATGACACTTTAAGCATAGCTTTTTTAAATGGATCCAGGTTTCTCTAATCTTTTATATCATTAATTATTTTTGGTTTCCTTGACTGGTCCAAATATTTGATAGAGGATCTGATAACGAGAGGCTTGGACTGTATTCTTTAGAGCATAGGAGGTGAGAGTCTTTTATCAAGAGTAGGGGAATCAAGAACCAGAAGACATAGGTTTCAGCAGAGAGGGGAAAGATTTAATAGGAAACTGAGGGGCAACCTTTTCATACAGAGGGTGGTGGGTTTTTTGGAATGATCTGCCAGAGGAGGTAGTTGAGGCAGAAACTATAACAACATGTAAATTACATTTGGATAGGTACATGGATAGGAGAGGTTTAGAGGGATATGGGTCATATGTGGCCTGTGGGACGTGTAAATGGGGCACCTTGGTCAGCATGAACAAGCAGGGTCGAAAGGACTGTTTCTGACTGATTCTATAACTCTGTGACTATTGATCCAGGACATGTCTTGGTATACAAGGTGTGACCTTTAGGATTGAGATGAGGGGAAGTTACTTCATCCAGTGGGTGGTGCACCTTTGTAATTCTCTACTTCATGAAACTGGAGATTCAGTTGTTGAATGTATGTTCAAGGTGGAGGTAGATTTCTAGACATAAAAGGTATTCAAGGGTTTGTGGAAAACATGGTGATATGGCATTGCGAGAGAATCAGCTGTAATCGTATTGTATGTTGGAATAGGCTTGACGAGTTGAATTGTTTTTCCTCTTTCTATTTTTCGATGTTTCCATGATCATTGCCCAAAAATGCACTTTTCAGTTTAGTTGTCACTGTATCCATTTTCAATCTGCCCAAAATGTCTGTTGTTTCCACTATAACTAATTTTAATTCAGGTACATTTGCCAAAAAAATATTTCATTGTGACCCTATTCTGAATTTGTTCTGAACTACTTATTTGTAGTTTTATGAGTCAACTCTAGTGTATTGTTAGACATATAATTAAAATAATTGTTTAATACTTATTTAATTATTCCAGGATATAGTCTTACAATACCTTTATAGTGGAATAATTATTCATTAATAGCTGAATGAGTTTTTAATGAACTGCAAAGTAAAGAAAAAAGCATTTGGTTTCAACAATCTTGCTATTTTAATTTCTCACTCCAGTAAGAAATTTGAAAAAAATTATTTACAAGGGATTAGAGATACAAGGAACTGCAAATGCTGGAATCTTGAGCAAAGCACAAACTGCTGGAGTAACTCAGTGTATCAGGACAACATCAGTGCAAGGAATGTGTAGGTGATGTTTTGGATCAGGACCCTTCTTCAGACTGATTGTAGTAGGGGGAAGAATGCTAGAAAAGATGTGGAGGTGGAACCAAGCCTGGCAAGTGATAGGTGGATAAGGTTAAGTTTTTGATTGGGAGATGGGTGGAGTAAGTGACAAAAGCTAGAGATGAAAAGGAGACAACAGGATATCAGATAAAGAGGGATGAGGAATGAAATGTACAGCAAGAGGGAGGGATATAGGTGGAAGGGAGCCTGAGAGGAAGAGGGGCAGGATAGTGGGGAAAACGGGTGCACGCTGGGTGGGTGGGGTCACAGGAAAGAGAGAGGGGTCAAGGGATATATTACTTAAAATTGGAGAATTCAATGTTCATGCCTTTGGGTTGTAAGCTACCTAAGCGGAATACAAGGTGCAGTTTCTCCAGATTGCATGTGGTCTCACTCTGGAAATGGAGGAGGTCAATGTGCATTGAATTCTCCATTTTAGGTAATATCCCCCACCCCCTCTCTCTTACCTACGCCCATTTCTCTCACTATCCCACCTCTCTTTCCCCCCACAAACAGATCCCCTTCTTCCTATATAGCCCTGGCGTTACTTTTCTGTCCTTGTCTGACAGCTTTTTCTCTCCTTTTCATCTCTAGCCCTTGTCACTTACTCCATCTGTCTGCCAATTACACTCCCTCACCAGTATTCACCTTTCACTTGCCAGGCTTTGTCCTGCCATTGCCTTTGTTTTCCAACTTTATTCCTCCTGCTATAATTGGTCTGAAGAAGGGTCCCGACCCAAAATGTTGCCTACCCACTCCTTCTACGGATGCTGCCTGAGCCACCGAGTTACTCCAGCATCTTGTATTTACAAGGGCTTATTCTGCATTTATTTTAGGTGTACAATAGCTTTGAAATCTTGAAAGAGTGGAATTTATTATTTTATAGGACCCATGGCAAAAGTGTATTTCTCAAAAAGAATATTCATGCAATTAAAATGCCAACTTGATTTCATTGAGTTTCTATGTTTAGCATCAGTAATGAGTGATGGAAATATCTGTGTTTAAATAATTGAAGGAGCTAACTTTGGGAAGCCTTTCTTGACCTTGATGAATCTTGCAAATCTCTGCCCAGTTTGTATTTTGACTTTGATGCCATAAGAGAGTGAAGAATCTAGTCTGTTCAATTAATGACAAGGGAAATGGCCGATTCAGTTGCTGATAAAAGCTTTTTAATTACATTTTGCAGTATTTAATTAAATTTTGCAGTATTTAATGATTTTTAATATAATTTTAATGTATTTCTGCACTTGTGTCTCCTAGTGTTGTACAGCATCAAAACAGGCTCTTTGACAGACTCCATCCATGCCGACCATCATACCTATTTATACTAATCAGTTAGCCTCCATTAACATACCTATTCAAATGCCTCTTAAGTCATTATCACAGTGAATGGCGGTGCTGGCTCGAAAGGCCGAATGGCCTATTCCTGCACCTATTGTCTTTGTATTGTGTCAATTTACAGAAACCAATTAAACAACAAACCTGCACATCTTTGGTATGTGAGAGGAAACCGGAGCACCTGGAGAAAACCCACACAGTCACAAGGATAACGTACAAACTCCATACAGACAGCCCCCATAGTCAGGATGAAATCTGGCTCTCTGGCGCAGTAAGGCAGTAACTCTACCGCTGTGTCCATGTTCTTGTCCCTCCCTTCAGCAAAGGGTTGTATACAACACAAACAAGACAGAGTAGGCATGGGCAACCCTACCTGACTCCAGGCCTGATGGGAAAGCTATCCATTTCTCACCCATTGATTTTGATTGCACAATTGATAGACGGGAGAAATACAGGTTTATGAAACAGAATTGGAACCTACCACCACTTGTAAGCATTCATGCTATACGTTGACGAGAGATGAATAAAATTGCATTGGAATCTTGTGACCCAAATTCAGATTTATATATTTTTTTAAGATTATGAAATTGGTTAACACTGTTAGAGAATCACATGAGAATTCCAGATGCTTAATTAGCAAATAAACAACAATTTTCTGTATCACAATTAAATTATATAGGTAACAAGTAAATTTAGGTTGTAAACATCATACAGTAAATTGAATTATGATTAACATGATAGAATCGGATTCCAGTATTCTACCTTAAGTGACCTCAGCTAGGGAAAAATTGGTAGTATTTTCCTGGACCAATACAGTATAAAGAAAATCGGTAATTTAGCTATAATGAAGATCAGACAGATTTGTTTTTTTAATGTTATTTATTCATGGAGTGTGGTTGTCACTGGCAAGGTTATTATTTAACGTTCCTATTTAATCATTGTTGAGAAAGGCTACAACACCTTCCTGAATCAATGCAGTTCCTGTGCTGTAGGTTTTCCCAAGCGGAATTATGCATGACTATCAGAAGCTTGACACAGTAATATACACCATGGAACCTAGAACAGTACAGCACAGGAACAGACCCTTTGGCTCACACGTCGGTGGCGAACATGATGCCAAGTCCAACTCTTGCCTGCCTGCACATAATCCATATCCCACTATTTTCTGCATATACATGTGCCTATCCTAAAGTCTCTTAAATGCCACTATGGTATCTGCCTCCTGAACTACCCCAGCAACGCCTTCCAAGACTCACCACCATATGTGTTTAAAAAAAACTTGCCCTGCACATCTCCTTTAATCTTTGCCCCTCTGCTATACCTTTTAGTATTTGATGTTTCCATATTGGGGAAAAGGTGCCAACTATCTATCCTATCTGTGCCTCTCATAATGTTATGGTTATAAAATAAATCTGTCAAACCTCCTCCTGTAGATAATACCCCCTAATCCAGGCATCATTATGGAAAACGTAATTTGCACCCTTTCCAAAGCCTTCACATCCTTCCTGTAATGGGGCAACCAGAACTGCAGGCAATATTCCAAATGCAGCCTAACCAAAGTCCTATAAAGCTGCATCATGACTTACTCTCTCTTATAATCATGATCTTGAACTCTTAAGTTGAAAGAAACATTATATTTTCCAAATCAGGATAATGTGTAAATTGAATTTGAGTTTGGACAAGTGGTGTCCCTTGTCCCGTGCTGCTTTTATACCTTTTTGCTAGTAGATCTCATGCTTTGGAGGCTGTTTTTACAAGGTGATGTCAAAGAAGCCTTGATGATTTGCAGCAGTGTCTTTTCCAAAACAAAAATGTTTTGTAAATGGTGGAAGGATTGAATACTTTAAGTGCTGGATATGGTCCAAAACAAGTGGATTGATTTATTCTGGCGGATGTTAAACACCTTGAATATTGGAACTGTACTAGCCCAGGCAAGAGAGGTGTGTATTTGTGGATTCTGGAAAGTCGTTAGAAAGGGTCATAAAACATAGAACAGTATAGTACTGGAAGAACTATACTTTGGCCCACAGTATCTATGCTGACCATGATGCTGATTTAAAATGCGCATCTGCCTGCACATGATCAATATCCCTCAATTCCCTGCCTATCCATGTGTTTGTGTGAATATCTTGTGTATATCTGCTTCTATGTCTGCCTCTGGAACGTGACAGCGGGATCCAGGGACTTTTCATCTCTGCGTGTAAAAGAAACATGCCTCGGAAATCTCCTTTAAACTTTTCCCCTCTCAGCTTAAATCTCTACTCTCTAGTATATAACATTTTCACCCTGTCTATGCCACTCATGATTTTATATAGAAGAGATGAAGAGGATGATCATCCTCTGCAAAATATCAGCCTCTGGCCATAAATTCCCTAATTCAATTACATTTCTGATCAGTCATGATCCTGCCCAAAATACTGATAGTAAGGAATTCAATGATACTAATGACAATAATGCTACTGCGTTAATGGTAATGTTTAGACTCAATCCTATTGGAAGTGATGATTGCTTGACATATTTGCGACGCAAATGTTACTTGCCATTTATGACTCCAGATTATCATTAGGATGGGGATGTTTATGGAGTCTCATCTTCCAGTTCATTATTTAATTATCCAACACCTCTCATGTGTTGATGTGGCAAAACCACAGAGGCGTGGTGATTGACAGGCGAGAGAACCAATCAGCTGATCAGTCACTCAGGGCTGGTGGGCTGGCAGTTCACTCATAGCTATTCCTTGAAATTCCATTTCAAGCAGAGTGCAGGCCACCAAATTCAATTTCATTGCATTTAAAGCAGAATTCAGGCCACCAAATTAAATTTCATACCATTTCAAGCAGAGTGCAGGCCACCAAACTCAATTTCATACCATTTCAAGCAGAGTGCAGTTCATCAAACTCAATTTCATAGCATTTGAAGCAGTATGCAGGCCACTGAACTCAATTTCATTGCATTTCAGGCAGAGTGCATGCCACCGAACTAAATTTCATAGCATTTTAGGCAGAGTGCAGGCCACCAAACTCAATTTCATAGCATTTGAAGCAATGTGCAGGCCACTGAACTCAATTAAATAGCATTTCAGGGAGAGTGCAGGCCACCGAACTCAATTTCATAGCATTTAAGGCAGAGTGCAGGCCTCCAAATTGCCAAACAACTCATTGCATTGTCATTAAGGGCTAACAAATAATTTAATGCAAGTACATTGCAGACTCACAGTTCAGTTGATTCACAGCTTAGCATCACAGTTGTGGACTCTCCCTCGCAACCTTCCAGAGTGACTGACCTTCCAGAGAGTCCAGGCTTCCGGGCTTTTATAGTCTTGACCCCCCGGAAGGGGCGTTACCTTCATCGTGGTGATTGACAGGCGAGAGGATCAATCAGCTGATTAAAGATTTTTTAAACACATCATATCTTTTTTATTTTTCATCGATTGGAAAAATCCTCGAGGCTGCCTCAGCGGAGGAGGACTGCGAGTAAGATGGCTAAAAATCATAGCGATATATGGGAGCATTCTTTCTAAAATCAATATACAGCGCAGACAGGAAGCGGTCAAGATAAGACTTTTAGTTATATAGATAGATAGATATTGTTGCTCCTGGTATTTTTCTCATTCTGTCTGGGTTGGTTTCCTGCCTTAAAACTATTAGTCGATTTTCAATGGCAGATTGAAGAATATTCTGGGTCATGAGATCACAAATTGTGATGGAATATAATTTTGGTGCCTCGACTAGCCCTTTATGATTACCTAGTTTTGACCTGTTGGTTCTATCCTGAATTTGAATTTCAATTTGGCAGCTTCTGGACTTGGCCATCTCAACCAACTAAAAATTGCTTTTAGTAATATTGTAGTTTCCCTCCCAAAGTAATTCGCATTAAAATGTGGATTGATTCCACATAGATGGATAAAATAAGAACAAGAATATTATGCCTTAAGGAAGAATGGAGATGGGGAGCTGCAATGCTTACGTAATAGTAAGGGACAAAGAGTTATAAGTCTAAAGAAGGGTCTCAACCCGAAACGTCACCCATTCCTTCTCTCCAGAGATGCTGCCTGTCCCGCTGAGTTACTCCAGCTTTTTGTGGCTTATCAGAATAGAATAGAATAGAATAGTTTCTTTATTGTCATTGTAACATGAACCATGTACAACAAAATTGTAAAATGTCAGTCAGCCAGGTGAACTCACTGGTGGTGCAGTCGAGGAATTGGAACAATTAAATGGAGTTAGTCTTCTAAGAGTAGAGGGTGCATGCAAAAACAATTACCAGAGAATTAATTGCACTAAATCATCGAACATTGGTTAGTGCTTATCCACTTTTTCCTCCTAAGCTCATTTGTATAACCTCGTTTGTATATATAAGGTCAGAATGTCATACAAAAATATTGATTCAAATTAAAACGTTGATCTTAATTCAAATGTATTTGTGATCATGCATGAAATTCTGTTTATTTAGCCGGATGTTCTGGAACAACTACAAAGTCTGAAGGAGCTGTGGATGGACAACAACTCAATACACTCATTACCTGGGGTAAGATTCTGTAATGCAGAATTCTCTTACCTTCCTGTATGATTATTTATTCCATATTGCAAAGTTAATTGACCCTATAATCATGACTGAATGATTTTGTTAAAGAAAACTACTAGGTTTTTAATGTCCACATCACAACATCCACCATGATGCCACCAATCCAACTCATTGCTTCTCATCTAACATACCTGGCAACATCTGGGGTATAGACTCCATTCCCCATCATGCAATCAAATCAGTCATGATCTTATTGTAAGCAAGTACTTGCTTCTCATGTATCTATCCACACCTGCCTTTAAAGTATTCAAAGACTGTTTCTGGAAGAAAAGATTGAAAATTCATAATTCACAGCAAAAAATATCTTATTTCTTTCTTTTTAAGCAGTGACCACTGGTTCTAGATTATTCCACAATAGGAAGCATCCTTTCCACATAACCCTAACAAGACTCCTCAGGGTCTAATATTTTACAATCAAACCACTTCTTATTCTGCCAAGACATCTCAGCATTCTGCCTGTTTCTGGAAAAGCATAACTGAAAATTATTTTTAATAGCTAAAAATATTATCAAGGTTTTTTAAATTCTAAAATGCATTTGAAATGAAACTGAAAATGATGTATGATGGTTGTAATTTTAATAATATTGGCAGGGAATGATTGATCTTTTTCAATGATCAAAAATCAGTCATAGGGTCATATATAGAAACATAGAAACATAGAAATTAGGTGCAGGAGTAGGCCATTCGGCCCTTCGAGCCTGCACCGCCATTCAATATGATCATGGCTGATCATCCAACTCAGTATCCCGTACCTGCCTTCTCTCCATACCCTCTGATCCCCTTAGCCACAAGGGCCACATCTAACTCCCTCTTAAATATAGCCAATGAACTGGCCTCGACTACCCTCTGTGGCAGGGAGTTCCAGAGATTCACCGCTCTCTGTGTGAAAAAAGTTCTTCTCATCTCGGTTTTAAAGGATTTCCCCCTTATCCTTAAGCTGTGACCCCTTGTCCTGGACTTCCCCAACATCGGGAGCAATCTTCCTGCATCTAGCCTGTCCAACCCCTTAAGAATTTTGTAAGTTTCTTTAAGATCCCCTCTCAATCTACTAAATTGTAAGGAAACATTCCAACTCGTCCCTGTCGACCAATAGGCCCCATCCAATCTAGTCCCATTTGCTCCTCTTTGATCCATATTCCCCTAAACTGTACATATGTACTATGTTCCCTATACCCATCACCCTCTGGTGAGAAATCAGCCCCTCAGGTCACCTTTAATTCTTTCTCCTCCTACCTTAAACCTATGCGATTAAGGCTGGGGGAAAAGACTGCGACCATTCACTGTTCATGATTTTATATTCCTCTAAAATATCACTCTTCAGTCTTCTTTGCTCCAGTGAAAACAGTCTGGTCCTGTACAGTATCTCAATAACTCCATCCTTGTGAAGAGCCTTCTTGGATAACCTCCTTCATTATTGCAGTAATGGATTCCTTCCTTAATAACACTGCAATGCCATCTCCTCTTTTACATCCCTCAGTATCAAATCTGAAGATAATAGCCTGGGATGTTGAGTTGCCAGTCCTGTCCTTCTTTCAACCATACTCTGTGATAACAGTCATATTTGTATATATTGATCAATGGATTTCCTTACCAGTCTGATTCCTTGTATTAATATAAATGCAATTTAGCTTTCCTTTCCTTCCATGTGCCTAATCGTGTCTGTCTACTCTGCATATCGGACTTGTTTAGCTGTCTTACTATATTTGTCTGTACCTCCCCACTCAACTGCACATCGAGTCGATGTCCCATTCTCTGCCAAATTCATTTAAACCCACCTACCGGATGATTTGATGACTCAAAGCTCATGGCTTTCAGGAGGAGGGGGTAAGAGGGAAGAAGGGAAGAAGGGAAAATAAAAGTTAAAATAATTATAAAAAGGAATGCAAAATATGTCTTTTTCTTTTTCACTTTCTCAGCCACTTGCGAAGTTAAAACGTCTAACCTACTTGGATATGTCGAAGAACAGAATAGAAGCTATTGAGTCAGATATTTCTGGATGTGAAGGCCTTGAGGACCTCCTGCTTTCATCCAATATGTTGCAGCAGCTGCCTGACTCCATAGGTGGGAACAATGTTACTATTTTGCATTAGTTTCAATCAGCACCAGTGCAGAATCCATGGATCTTTTTTAACAAAATAAGTGAAACAGAAAACGACTGAGGTATAATGCTCATTTTTAAACATTTGCAAAGATTTTGAAAGAAAACCATGACATGGTAATGCAAAATTATCAACGTTCCTGAAAAGTATCATGAATTGCCACATGTCTATTTTTTATGTGTGTAGTTTATCTGAATAAAAGAGACTACAGAAAATAGTCTGTAGTCTCCACCTGTGACTCAGGATGATGTAGTGATTTAGTTGCACATATAAATCAGGAAAATCCTGTTTTCGCTAAGTTAGGTGATTTCAGATGGGGAACCAGCAGGATTGTTACTACTGCCTGCACAACTCAGTTCAAGAGGAAAAATTATAAACATTAAAATTAGCAGGTGTAAGCCACTTGATGTTTTAAGCTTGCTCCACATTTTAATAAGATCATGGCTGATCTAATTGTAACTTCAACTGCCCATTCCTACTCCTTGCTTATCAATAATCTATTTGACTATGCAATACAAATATTTAAAGATGGTGTTCACCACTCTTTGAGGGAGTTCCAAAGACACAACACAGAGACAAATAATTTCACCTCCTTTGCTTTAATCAAGTCTCTGCTCAATCTTCTGAATTCCAAAGGATCTGTCTGATTTCTAGTATGTTTGTGTGGCTACAATGCAAGGTTGAAATCATAATCAAACTCAACATTGATACTGGACTATGGTGAAATGATTTGTATAACCCTGTGTGTGTGGGTTTCTGGATAATGTTGAGTGACACACCACAGCAGAAAATGCCATATTATTTGTAATGTTTGTTAAGATAAGTACAATAACAGATTGTAGTGTCTTACAGGTATTACGTACATTAGTATGAAAGTAAATAAACAGTTCAAGCCCACAACATGTTTTGCAAAGGGTTGTAACCCTAATTTTTTTTATTTATGCAGTTATTTATGCCATTATTGCTTTCTTTTTAATGTGAAGGCAAACATACTTAATTGTATGATACTAGGAAGGGACAAAAAACAATGAATATAAATTGACCGGAAGATGCAAAGTGGAATTTTTTAATCAAAACAGCACCACCTACTGGTTTGGTTATGTTTTTGTAGACAAAAATTATAAAATGGGTTTGCGGTAATTATAGGATTATTATGTATCATGTTTATTTTACGTATTATGTAAAGCTGATGTTTTAAGTCCTGCAAGTATATTACCTGTGCAGATTGGTTAATGTTCAAGATATGGTCAGGAGGAGGAGCAGGTAAGCTCCAATGTAGACTCATAAAAATTTACGACACAACCGAGAAGATATTTGAACCATTGTGTCCATGCCATCTAAAAATAGTCATTTAGAATAAAAGGCAAAAAGTGCTGGACCTAACGGGTCAGGCAGCATCTCTGAATAACTTAGCTGATGTTTTGGGTCAGGATCCTCCTTCAGACTGATTGTGGTGAGGGTAGAAAGGATGGGTAGAAAGCTGGAAGCAGGACAAAACCTAGTAAGTGATACATGGATACAGGTGAAGGGGTGGGGGGAGGGTGTTTGATAGGCAGATGGTTGTCCAGAGATGGAAAGACAAAAGGTGTGAAATAAGGATAGAAGAAATGTGAATTGTAAAACCAGAGGAAGGAATAAAGGTGGAAGGTAAGGGGAAAAGGGAGAAATGTGTACGAGTCCAGGTAAAGCACACACAGGGTTGTTTGTAGGTTAGTTGCCTAATATTGAGAATTCAATGTTCAATGTTTGGTTATAAGCTACCCAAGTGGAATATGAGATGCTGTTCCTCCAGTTTGCTTGTGGCCTCACTCTGGCAATGCAGGAGGCCCAGCACAGAAAGGTCAGTATGGGAATGGGAATGGGAAGGGAAGTTAAATGGTTAGCAACCAGGGGATCCTGCATGCCTTGGCATACTGAGCGCAAGTGTCCGGTGAATAATTATTTAGAATAATTATCTTTCCTGCTTTTTGTTAAAAGTACAGTAGTTTACCATGCTTCAAATGGTTATCCAGTGAATTCTCTTGATATGATCAAATTTCCCTGCAGAACTTCTAAAACTTAGCAGAGATGAAATGCTGTCACAAATTCCAACCTAATTTCTCACATTTAGGAAGAGAAGGGTGTGCCAGGGTTATCTGAGAAGATCATGGGCGAGGCCAAGTTCAGAGCTATTGATCTCCTTTTTAGATTATTCTTCCTACTCTCACTTGCTAAAAATCAGACAAATTTAATAACATATAGGTAATTTGCTATGTATTCTGTTTTAAGAAATGTTCCACAAACTGAATTATAACATATATAGATGGTGCTTCTAATGCTGTAGACACTCAAAAGGAGGAAGTCTAAGGACAATAGACAATAGGTGCACAAGTAGGCCATTCGGCCCTTTAAGCCAGCACTGCCATTCACTATGATCATGGCTGATCATCCACAATCAGTACCCCGTTCCTGCCCTCTCCCCATATCCCCTGACTCTGCTATCTTTAAGAGCTCTATCTAACTCTCTCTTTAAAGCATCCAGAGAATTGGCCTCCACTGCCTTCTGAGGCAGAGAATTCCACAGATTCACAACTCTCTGGGTGAAAAAGCTTTTCCTCATCTCCGTTCTAAATGGCCTACCCCTTTTTCTTAAACTGTGGCCCCTGGTTCTGGACTCCCCAACATCGGGGACATGTTTCCTGCCTCTAGGGTGTCCAATCCCATAATACTCTTATATTTCAATAAGTTCCCCTGTCATTCTTCTAAATTCCAGTGTATACAAGCCCAGTCGCTACATTCTTTCAACATATAACAGTCCCGCCATCCAGGGAATTAACCTTGTGAACCTACGCTGCACTACCTCAATAGCAAGAATGTCCTTCCTCAAATTTGGAGACCAAAACTGCACACAATACTCCAGGTGTGGTCTCACTAGGGCCCTGTACAGCTGCAGAAGGACCTCTTTGCTCCTATACTCAACTCCTCTTGTTATGAAGGCCAACACGCCATTAGCTTTTCTCACTGCCTGCTGTACCTGCATGCTTACTTTCAGTGCATGATGAACAAGGACATCCAGATCTCGTTGTACTTTCCGTTTTCCTAACTTGACACCATTCAGATAATAATCTGCCTTCCTGTTCTTGCCACCAAAGTGGATAACCTCTCATTTATCCACATTAAACTGCATCTGCCATGCATCTGACCACTCACCCAACCTGTCCAAGTCACCCTGCATCCTCATAGCATCCTCCTCACAGTTCACACTGCCATCCAGCTTTGTGTCATCAAAGACATTTGTTTTCTTCATCATGTGCACTGTCCTGTGTGACCTAATCAAGCAATGACAAGCAAAGGCACAGATACATCAAATCAGGGATAGCCCACTCAGGTTCTTTTTTAGACATTGTCCCTGGTGTTTAGGACTTAACTGAAGTCTCATAGAATTGATTTGTGTGTTCTGTGGAATAATTTGAGATCTGAAAGAGGCATTAGCCATACTCGTGCACTGATCTTCACGCTGCACATGAAGATTAGGGTACTTGATCCTTTAGGTCCACTTTCAAAAAAGATTAATTCTGACGTGAGCCAAGGCGCATTTGGCCTTCATAATACAGCAGTCCTCTGGTTTGCTTCAACTTTGTGAGGATTAAACTAAGTCTTGGGCATTGCAAATTTGAATCATCCATTCTCCAAGAGATCAGTAGACTTGATAAAGGAGTGCCCAACATCAGGGATCTTTCTGAAAAAAGGTAATAACGTGGGCGGTAATTTTCATGATGATGCCACATCAAACTGCCCCTACAGTCACACACTCAACTTCTCCTCCCTAACAATCAGTCTGAAGACGGGTCTCAACCCGAAAATTCATCTATCCATGTTCCCCAGAGTTGTTGCCCGACCTACTAAGTTACTCCAGTACTTTGTGTCCATAATTAGTTTCTACATTGAAGAAGTTAGCATGATAATGACAGCTCTCATTGTTCATCTCTCTGCTCTGAAAAAAAAATCAGTCTTCCTCAAAGTGATATAAAACAGAACTGCAAATTCTATAAGGGCTGAATCTACAGAAGTATGAACACATGGACTTTGTTCATCAGAGCTTTAAAATAAGTATATATTTGTGCAACAGCTCCATTGTGAGTGTTTTAAGCATACAAAGCACATAGATGTGCACTACTTCCATTCTGTTTTTCGATTTTTAAGTTTTTGTAAGGAAAGGTTCTCATGACTCCTTAAAATTGCATTTTCCCACATATTTCTTTGCATTATTGAAAGAAGCCATATGGTCCATTGAGTCGAGAGAAGCTAATCATCTGCATTCCTCCACTGGTTTCATAATAACCTGTTCTATGTATATATGTTAGCTCCAGCCGGATTCTCTCACCTAGATTTACCTAGGTGGGAGAACATTGAATTATCCCACCTAGGCCAATTAACCTAGCAGCCAGCCAGCAACCTAGCACCCTTGGGATACGAAAGGTGGAAACACACTTGCTCACTGGGTGAACATAAAAACTCCACACATAGATAACATGGGTGGTCTGGATTAAGTTTGAGACACCTTAGCTGAATGGTAGCAGCACAACATGCTGTGCCCCTGTGCCATCTTGAAGATTGTTATCAGGAGAGCCACACACCAAGCCAAGCATTTGCAACACTCTTGTATGCGTTCCTATCGTGTGCCTTGACAGAGCCCTTTTGAGCAGAATTGAAGTGTAATCTCCACCCAGTCAGATGGAATAGTAGCTTTCCTATCCCCCTGACTCAGCCTGCCTGAATCTGGTTTCTTTTCTTGTGAAATGCATGTTTGCTGAACTTGAGGTGTAATGATTTGAATTGATGATAGGTCAAGACAAGAGCAAAGACAAGAGACATTTATTGTCACGTGCGCCAATTGGTGCAGTGACATTTGTGGTCACCATACAGCCATACGAATAAAATAAAGAACACAGAACATGATAGTCTTTAACATAGAACTTAGGGTACTTGATCCTTTAGGTCCACTTTCAAAAGAGATTAATTCTGACTGGAGCCAAGGTGCATTTGGCATTCATAATACAGCAGTCCTCTGGTTTGCTTCAACTTTGTACAATACAATACAATACAATCAGTTTTATTCGTCACATTGCACATAAAGTGCAAGTGAAATGAATTTGTCAGCAGCGGTACAATGATAAAGAACACACAATACACAATAAAAATTTAACACAAACATCCACCACAGCATTCATCACTGTGGTGGAAGGCACAACATTTGTCCAGTCCTCCTCCATTTCCCCCCGTGGTCGGGACCAGAGTCCAGAGTCAGTCCAGGATCGGCTCTTCCCCACCGGAGACCACGGCTTTAGGTTGGTGTAGGCCGCAGGCCGGCGGTCGAAGATTTAAAGTCCCAGCCGCAGCCATAAGCACCGCTGACCGCAGGGCCGGCGGTCGATGCTCCCCTCTAGGGGTGATGGTAAGTCCACGCCGGGTCCGCACTAGAAGTTGGCCGCGGGCTGGCGGTGGAAGCTCCTTCTTCTCCCAGGTCCCCCACGAGGGATCCCAGGCTGCGGACGCCGCGCCAGCTGAAACTCTGCAGACCGCGGCTTCAGGCTGCCGCGGGCCAGCGAAACGGAGCGAGCCCCAGCGAGGGCTCGCCCGCTCCACGCCGAGAGTCCACGCTGCGCCAGCCGCTGAAGCCCCGGGCACGTCTCCGGGAAAGGCCGCCCGATCCTCGATGTTAGGCCACGGGGGAGGCGACCTGGAAAAAGTCGCCTCTCCATGGAGAAGGCGACCGAAACGGTTTCCCCCTCACCCACCCCCACACCACCCCCCACACAAGACACACAAAGAAACACAAAAAACATACTTTAAAACATTGTGAGAATTAAACTAAGTCTTGGGCATTGCAAATTTGAATCATCCATTCTCCAAGAGATCAGTAGACTTGATAAAGGTGTGCCCAACATCAGGGAACTTTCTGAAAAAGGTAATAACGTGGGCGGTAATTTTCATGATAATAAAGACTATCGTGTTCTGTGTTCTTTATTTTATTCGTATGGCTGTATGGTGACCACAAATTTCACTGCCCCAATTGGTGCATGTGACAATAAATGTCTCTTGTCTTGTCTGGTAATGTTAGGCACAAAAACATTTTGTTTTCCTCCAAGCCAAGCTGCACTGAATGTTGCTACAATGCTGGTGTTGACGGGGTTGTGTGCTGCTGGGTGGATGATGTCTCCTCGAGTTCTGCACAATGAGAATAACTGAATGGTGGGTGCTGTTAAGCGGAATGCTCTGGCTACATAGAACATTTATGATACTTAATCTTGTGAGGCAAGAAGAAGTATGAATATCAATATCTTAGATGAACTGATTGCCATAATTTTGATGATGTGCCTGCATCTATGATATGTGCTTTGAGTTTTCTTAAATGTGTGAGGTCCTTGAATTTCCTTCTGTATTTCATATCTGAAAGAGGGAAAAAAATCATCTTTTCATCTCTGATCCAATTGCCTTCCGGTACAGAGCATAATGCCTCTATACTCATCTTTGTCCTCTTGGTTGTGTTGGCAATCACAAAACAGGTCCCCTTCTCTACATGGACTAGGTTTGAGTTTTTTCAGTACATAACAACCAATAAGTAAACCCCCAGTTATATCCTAATGGTTATCAATTTCCATGGGCAGCAAAAGGAATATTCTTATCAGCATAAGCATTGCATAATAAAGGGAAATTTAGCATGCTCAAAATGAGCATGGACATTTTAGCAAAAAATTATAAATGAATAGCATGTCCAACCTAGACTAGTCCCGAGACAGAAGAATCTGCAATCTTGGAGTCTTGAGCGAAATAGGATATCAGTGGGTCAGGCCGTATCTGTGGAAGGTATGAACAGAAAATGTTTTGGGTTGGGACCCATTCTCAGTTGCAGGTTAACTTCTCCATATAGATTTAAGAGCAGAACTTAAAGTGAAATTTTATTTGGAATCCATAGAATGCACATAGGTCATAGAATATGGAATATAGGACTTTAGCAGCACAGGAATATGC
Organism: Amblyraja radiata; assembly: GCF_010909765.2. Lineage (NCBI taxonomy): Eukaryota > Metazoa > Chordata > Chondrichthyes > Rajiformes > Rajidae > Amblyraja > Amblyraja radiata. The sequence goes on from NC_045965.1 coordinate 31,023,381, forward strand.
CCTTTACCCCACAATGTCAACACCAAGTATAATGCTGGTGTCCTTCTACCGCTGCTCCATCGAGAGTGTGCTGGCGTACTGTATAACCACATGGTATGCCAGCTGCTCTGCAGCGGACAGGAAAGCCCTTCAAAGGGTCATCAACACCGCACAAAAAATCACTGGCTGCCCACTGCCTTCCCTGAAGGACATCTTCAGCTCTCGCTGCCTTGGCAGGGCAGCCAACATCCTGAAGGACCCTTCCCACCCTGGACACAACCTGTTCCACCTGCTGCCCTCTGGCAGACGGTACAGGTCTTTCAAAACTCGCACAAACAGACTCAGACAGCTTCTACCCCATAGCCATACGTGAACTTAACAATGCAAAATAAGAAATAACACTCACATTCAACTGAATGGTTCTACCTCAGCTGCTATTGTTATTTATCTGTAATTTTTTTTTAATATGTATATATTTTTACCTTTTCTTATATATTTAAAATTGCTCTTGTGAATCGCACCGTGGGATTGACTTTTAAATTTCGTTGTACCATGTGCAATGACAATAAAGAGATTCATTCATTCATTCATTCATTCATTCAATGCCGTTAAGCTAATCTCCTCGGCCCTCACATGATCCTCATATATCTCCCCGTTCCCTGCTTATCTATGTGCCTTTCCAAAGCCCCTTAAATGCCACGATCAGTCCTGGCAGCTACTAACTGTTGTGTAAAACATTTACATCTCCTTTAAATTTTGCCCATCCCATGTCAAAGCTATGTCCTCTGGTCTTTGAGATTTCCACCAAGAGAAAAAGGTTCTGACTGTCTACCCTATCTATGCCTCTCGCAATTTTATAAACTTCTATCATGTCTCCCCTCAACCTCCGATGCTCCAGAGAAAACAATCCAAATTTGTCCAACCTCTCCTTGTAGCCAATACTTCCCAATCGAGGCAGCATTCCTCTTTTTCACCATCTCCATAGCCTCCACATCCTTCCTGTAATGGGGCAACTAGAACTGCACTCAATACGCCAAATGTGGTTTAACTAAAGTCCTAAAGCTGTAGCATGACCTCCTGACTCTTATACTCAATGCCCTGACTGATGAATGCAAGCATAGAAAATATGCTTCTTTACCACTCTATCTACTTGTGATGCCACTTTCAGGGTGCTATGGACCTGGACCCCAAGATCCCTCAGTACATTCCATTGCTGTTAAGTGTCTTGCCGTTAACCATATAAATCCCCCTTACTTTTGACCACCCAAAATTCAACACCTCACACTTGCCTGGATTAAACTCCATCTGCCATTTCTCTGCCCATTTCTGCAATTGATCTTTATCCCATTGTATACTCTGACAACCTTCCTCACTATCTGCAAGTCCTCCAATTGTGGTCTCATCTGCAAACTTACGAACCAATCTCCATTTATGTCAAAGTTGTTCATATTTATCACACAACAGTGGGCTCAGCATAGACCTATGCAGAACTCCACTAGTCATAGACCTCCAGCCAGAATAACACCCTTCCACCACAACCCTCTGCCTTATTTGAGTAAACCAGTTTTGAATCCAATGACCAAGTCACCATGGATCCTACGTGTCTTAATATTCTGGATCAGCCTACCATGAAGGACTTTCATAAAAAATGCTTTATTAAAATCCATGAAAACAAGATCCACTACCTTAATCAATCACCTTTGATATCGCCTCAAAAAACTCAATTAAATTAGTAAAATATGACTGCGGACAAAACCATGCTGACTGTCTCTAAATCCTATCCTGAAGAATCCTCCAATTGTTTCCCAATTACCAGTATAAGGCTCCTGGTCTAATTTCCTGGATTATCTTAATTTCCCTGGTTAAACAAAGGAACACCATGGTTTACTCTCCGTTCCTCCCAGACTTTGCCTGTGGCTTGATTAACTGATTAGAATGCATGGCTGTTGCAGAGCAGGTTAATGTAATGATGTTATAATAGCTGACCTTATTAGATACAAATAGACAATAGATTATACATTTGGTAGTGATATACTTAATTGTAATTTGTGGAATATTTAATAGCTTTTTTTCTACTTATAAGGATTATTGAAAAAACTAACAACATTGAAATTGGATGACAATCAGCTAAACATTTTGCCTAACACAATTGGAGGGTGAGTAGTGGGCTCTGCTGTGGTGCCCTGTGCATAAATATTCTGTGAATTCTCACTGTTTAGGTTCATGCATAAAGAAAGGGTCCAGAGATTAAATAGGCAAAGACTGAAAAGGGCTTGACTCCAGTATTCCAGGTATTTTTGTAACATTAATATTTAGCAGTTTGGGTTAAATTGTTATCCATGTGGATCTCCGTCCTGCAGATTTGATTCTCAAGTGGAGGTGAAGCAAATTCAGTTGGGTGACATAGGGTTAGAGTTTCTTTGAGGTTATACTTATTTATTGTTTCTGAAATCAGTCAGACAAAGGCAAAACATCATGGAATTTTAAGCAAGCAAAGGAGACAAAAGTTTTCATAATTCCAAAACAAGCTAAAAACAGGCGGCATCGGCAGATATGGCCATGCTTCCAGCTTAAATTAATCGCACTTGGGAGTTTCTAATTGTATGAAGGATTCAAAGTAATTTAAAATTAAGCTAGTTCTGTAGGCACAAGATCACTTCTAACTTTAAAAGTTTTTAAATATGTTTACTGAGAAACTGGCAATTCGACTACAATTTAGAAATGTGGGAAGAATAAACTAGGATGAGTGTGACTGGGTGCTTAATGGTCAGTGGGCTGAAAGGCCACTTTCCATCCCGTGAGAATCTATATGAGTAACACATAGTTCCTCAGAAATGTTTGAAATTATTTTTGGTTATTTTAAATCAGGTAGAAAATTAGACATTGTGATCAAAAATGACTGTGTTAAACCGATTTTCAGCTGTTTGAATTAAATTGCACTAAAAACCTTGAAAGATTTCCCGTGATATATTTAAAAGCATTACCTGATGGCACTTGGCCATGATAACATTTATTTTTGACGATATGTAAAGATGAGTGAGCAGAAACATGCAAAAAAAGAATGTGCACCTGAACGAGCAATTTTGCTAAAAATAGAAACTTCACTTTATTAATCTTAATTGTGTGATTTGATTATTTAGATTTTGGAACCGTGCTGGATTCCAAAAGAAGCTTAACTACATTTTCCTCTTTTTGCTAGTCTTTCTGTCTTGGAGGAGTTTGACTGTAGTTGTAACGAACTCGAATCACTTCCTCACACGATTGGATACTTGCACAGCCTCCGAACCTTCGCAGTTGATGAAAACTTCCTTGTAGAGTTGCCCAGAGAGGTGAGATTGACTTTGTAAAACTGTGATTTTAACAAATCATATTAAAGACATATAAATTTGGAAACCTTGTCCTTTCGGAACCAAACCACTTTTTCATTCATCAACAATATAAAATCCATGAGCAACTTTTTTTTTTACAAATTTCAGTTTTGATGAAAATTGGGCTAAATTAAGACAAGGATCTTGTGTTTTAACTTTGTTGCCACTAATTAAGAGGCCTCATCAAAATTGTTGTATGTACAGCCTGCAATGTTTCATCAGTAATTCCTTGAAATATTTATGAGTACTTTGATCACTTTTTTACCTGGTCAGTCGTGTTGACAACAATCCATCATGTCACATTCCATTCCATTTTCTCTTGTTGTAAATCATTCTTTCCCTGCTATCCAATATCTTTGAATATCTATCTCCCCCACCCCCCATTGTTCCCTTCCTCCTACAGTCTATGAGCTCCCTATCGCCCAAATTTGGTATTGCAGTTTTCTTGATCCATTTGACATATCATCCTCTTGAATGGTGTTAGGTTCTATATGCCTCAATTCCACGTAACCATGGGACATGTTAGTCGGTGTGGATGTTGGGCCGGAGGGCCCGTTGTCACACTGTATGACTCTAAATGATCATTTAAAAAGACATTACATAAAATCACTTCAGAGGATAGGTTCTGAAGAGTCTTATAACACAATTGTTTGATAATATCTTTTTAATGCAGATTGGAAGTTGTAAAAATGTGACAGTCATGTCGTTACGGACAAACAAACTGGAGCGGTTGCCTGAAGAGATTGGACAGATGCAAAAACTGAAAGTGTTAAATTTAAGCGATAACAGGTAACAAAGTCTTGACCTTGTAGATATACAAATAAACGTGTGTTAGTACTTTGTTGTATTACATGTAGTGTTTCTAAATCATCAGATGAGGCTACACTTACACTGCAACTTAGTGTGATGCTGGAACATAAATCATTCTCATTGTATTCTCATGCTGTTTTTGAGTTCTCATCTCATTATTTTAAATGTTATTGGCAACATTATGGATCAGATTATATTGTATTTATTTTCCAAGTTGGCTAGAGGTTGAAGGTCTGTGGTATAAAGAGTCATAGTCATTTAGCAGTCTAATTACCTGGGAAACAAGTTCTTCTGCCCAACTCGGCCATGCTGACCAAGATGCTCCATCTGAGCTAGTCCCACTTGCCTGTGTTTGGCCGATATCCCTCTAAACCTTTCCTAACCATGTACATGTCCCAGTATTTTTTAAATGGTGTTATAATACCTTGACAATTAGGTCCTCTGGCAGCTCGTTCCATATACTGACCACTGAGTGAAAAAGTTGCTCCTCCAGTTCCCATTAAATCTTTTGTCTCTTAGCTTAAACCTGTCCCCTGGTTGTTGATTCTTCTACCACGGGTGCATTCACCTGAGCATTCATCCTATCTACTCCCCTCATGATTTTACACACATTTGTAAGATCACCCCTCAGCCTCCTCTTCTCCAAGGAATAAAGTCCTAGCCTGCCCAACCTTTGCCCATAGCTCAGGCCCTCAGATCCTGGCAATATCATTCTCTGCACTCTTTCCAGCTTAATGACATGCTTCCTATGGCAGACTAACCAAAACTGAACATAGTACTCCAAATGTAGCCTCACCAATGTCTTGTGGACGTATAACATTATGTCTTTTCTACACTCAAGTAAATATACAAAATGATGGGCTAAATTATGGGGAACAGGGAAGAGGAGTGGGTGGGGGGGGGGGGGAGGGGGGAAGGTGACAGTGGTTTGTTACCTATAATTGGAACATTGAAGGTCACACCATTGGGTTGTAAGCTACCCAAGCAGAATGAGGTGCTGTTCCTCCACCTTGTATGTGGACTCATTCTGGCATTGGAGCAGGCCAAGGACAAAAAGGTTGATATGGGTATGGCAGGGGGATTTCAAATAGTTCGCAACCGGGGAATCCAACAGGCTGAGAAGGTCGAGCGCAGGTGTTCAGCATAACAATCACCAGGACTATACTTGGTCTCGCAGATGTAAAGGCTACAACAGGCGCACCAAATGCAGTAGATGTGGTTAGAGGAGGTGCATGTGAACCTCTGTCTCATCTGGAAGGGCTGCTGGGATCCCTGGATGAATGTGAGGGAGGAGGTGCAGTGACAGGTGTTACATCTTCTATAGTTGCAGGGGAACGTGCCTAGAGAGGGAGAGTTTTGGGTGGTTTTGAGTGATCTAAGGAGTTGTAAAAGGAATGGTCTCTACGGAAAGCTGAAAATGTTCAGGGTGGGAAAATATGACTGGTGGCAATAATGTCACAGAATGATGTGTTGAATACAAGGGCTGTTTTGGTGAAAGGTAACGACCAGGTCTAGTCTATCCTTATTCCATCTGGGGGAAGAGGGAGTGAAAGCAAAACTGTGGAACACAGTGGAAACATGGCTGAGGGATCTATCCACAATGGCAGAGGGAAAACCACATTTACTAAAGCGGACATCTCGGATGTTCAAGAGTAAAAAGCCTCACCCTGCGAGCAGATGCGGTGGAGACGGAGACCGTTTCACTGAACACTTCCGCCTTGGCCTGCTGAATCTCCCGGTTGCTAACCATTTTAATTACCCATCCCATTCCTATACTGACTTTTCTGTCCTTGGCCTTATTCATTACCAGAGTGAGGCCACATGCAAACTGGAGGAACAGCACCTAATTTTCCACTGGGTAGCTTATAACCCAACGGTATGAGCTGAATTCTTCAATTTTAGGCCACAACCCTTCCTCCCCACACCCATTTCCCCCTTCTCTTCCTTGTGTTCCACTCGGTTTCACACCTCATTTCTCTCCCCCTGCCCCATCCCCTTTCACTTATATCCTTGCCTCTGGCTTCACAATTTACATATCCTCTCTTCTTATTTTAAAACCTTTTGACTTCTTGTCATCTCTGCCCTTAAACCCATCTGCCACTACAACAAGCATCTCACAGTATCCACCTAACACTTGCCAGGTCTTGTTCCACCCCCACTTCTTTTCTCAACTTTCTTTGCCCCATCTACAATTCATCTAATGAAAGGTCCCAACCCAAAACAGTGCCTATCCATATATCCCAGAGGTGCAGCCTGCTGAGTTATTCCATCTGTGTCTTTTTTTGTAAACCAGCATCTATACTTTCTTGTCCCTACATTTTACATGCAATACCCTGAATGATAAAGGCCAAAGTACCAAAAGTCGTCTTTAACACCCTATCTACCTGTGACACCACTTTGACACCTGTGTACCGGTATTTGTAGATTCCTTCGCTGTACAACACTCCCCAGAGCCCAACCATTCACTGTGAAGTTCCTGTCTTATTTTGATTTTGCAAAATTCAACTCTTCGCAGCACTTACCTGCATTAAACAACTCTTGCCATTCGTCAGCCCACATGCCAGACAGATCAAGATCTGCAAAACTCATCATAATTTTACCAGAATGCTGCCTGGATTAGAGGGTGTCTGCTACAAGGAATAGAGGGATATGGATCATGTATAGGCAGATAAGATCAATTTAATTTGGCATCATGTTCGGCACAAACATATGTGGGCTGAAGGTCGTGTGCTGTACTGTTCTATGTTCTATGCCTTGTACATTCTCATCCCAATCGTTAATCTAAACCCCAAACAGCAATGGGCCCAGCACTCAGCCCTGAGGCATACCATTAGTCACAAAGCTCCAGTCTGACAAACAACCTCCCACCACCACCCTCTGCTTCTTTCCATGAAGCTTATTCTATATCCAGTTAGTTAGCTCTCCCTAGATCCTACGCGATCTAACCTTTCAGAGCAACCTACCATATAGACTCTAATCGAAGGCCTTGCTGAAGTCAATATGGTCAACATGTACGACCTTCCCCTTTTGGTAACTTCTTCAAAAAACTCAATCAAATTTGTAAGGCATGATCTCCCATGTGCAAAACCGTGCTGACTATCCCTAATCAGCTCCTGTCTATCCAATATCTTATCCCTCAGAATCCGCTCCAGTAACTTTCCTACCACAGATGTTAGGCTAAGTAAATAGAGGCACAACAATAGCCACCCTCCAGTCAACCAGCTCTTCACCCTCACTTATTAAACTTAAAGTTAATAAAAAACATGCAGGCATGCTCTATGTTCCGTTAGCAGAATGCATGCCTGCAGTTTTTTAAACTGTGTACTTCCTATCTTAGTTGTTTTGCGATGCAAAGAAGAGCCAAGTAACTTCAAAGGCATGATGTGAAATATCAGCCATCTCGTAATTATTAACACTCCAGAGGTCTAACAGAAACTGCCCACTCAAATGATGTGCAAAAACAGGAGTGTGGTTAATAAGCAGAGTTATGAGAAACCATATATTATGACACCAACATCATAGAGTCGTAGAGTCTTACAGTGTGGAAACAGGCCCTTCAGCCCAACTTTCCCACACCGGCCAATATGTCCCATCTACACTAGTCCCACCTACCTGCGTTTGGCCCATATTCCTCTAAACCTGTCCTATCCATGTACCTGTCTAAATGTTCCTTAAACATTGTGATAGTACCTGCTTCAACCACCTCCTCTGACATCTCATTCCATACACCTACCACCCTTTGCGTGAAAAAGTTACCCCTCAGATTCTTATTAAATCTTTCACCCCTCACCTTAAACCCATGCCTCTAGTCCTTGATTCCTCTACTCTGGGCAAGAGACTCTGTGCATCTACTCGATCCATTCCTCTCTTGATTTTATATACCTTTATAAGATCACCCCTCATCCTCCTGCACTCCAAGGAATAGAGTCCTAGCTCAACCTCTCCCCATAGCTCAGGTCCTCAATTCCTGGCTACCTTGTCGATAATCTTTTCTGCACCCCTTCCAGCTTGACAACAAGATCTTTCCTATAACATGATGCCCAAAACAGAACATAATACTCTGAATGCGGCCTCACCAACGTCTTATATAACTGCAACATGACCACCCAACCTCTTTACTCAATGCTCTGACTGATGAAGACCAAAGTTCCAAAAAGCTTTTTTAACCACCCTATCTACATGTGATGCCACTTTCAACAAACTCTGTACCTGTACTACTTGATCCATCTGCTCTACTACACTCCCCAGAGCCCTGTCATTCACTGTGTAGGTTCTGCCAAAATGCAACACCTCACGTTTTTCAGTCTCATAATTGACAAAGCATGGTCTAAGTCCGATTCTACAATATTGACAAAGTGCTGAATAGCTACATCTCATTGAGGGAAATAAAAGTAAAGATGAATTGTGATTGTCTTATTTTCAGAGGAGTCATTGTTTGAAGGGTACCCGGATGCGGCGCCGACAGACACGAGGTCGAAGCAAAGAAGCCAAAGCCAAAGAACCTAATAGAAACAAGGCCAAAACGCCAATGAACCAAGAGTCCGAAGACGAAACGCCTACTAACCGAAAGGATGGGACGCCTAAATGCAAACTAACCGAAAGGGCGGGACGCCTAAAAGCAAACGAACCGAAAGGCTGCGCCACCTAAAAGCCAACTTACCGAATGGCCGCTCTGTCGATACGCCACCTACCCGAACGGCGGCGGCGCCTACAGGCCAAAGGACCGACTGCCGCTCAACAGAAATGTCCAATAACGGACTTGACGTTGCTGGGGGGTGGGACTTGTCAGTGATTGGTCCAGACCCCCGCGTCCATCACATTACTGTGAAGGCATGAACATTGTCCCAAACCTCCGCTCCACCCGACCCACAGACCGTGGAGGGTAGCCGTGGGAGAGTGGGAGCTGTCCCGAGGAATGCACACCTTCGGCCGCTTTCAACTTGTAATACATGATATACACCAGTTAATTAACCATGTATAAATGTATATCATGTATTACATGTATAAATCGTTCTTACATTCGGGAACATGGTTAATTAACTGGTGCCATTATTTCCCTGTCCTAATGGCCTTTGTTTTAGCCGGTGATTACATCTATTCCATCCCTCCCTCGCAAAGATGTGGGATTTCAATTTGAGCGCACTTCTTTGAATAGATGCAAGCGGCATGTCCAGCTTCTCTCCTGGGCACGCAATACACGAAGCCGATGAAATGACACAACTGTCACACCAAAGATAGACACAAAATGCTGGAGTAACTCAGTTGAAGAGGCAGCATCTCTGGAGAGAAGGAATGGGTGGCGTTCGGGTCGAGACCCTTCAGACGCAATCTGAAGAATGGTCTCGTCACGAAACGTCACCCATTCCTTCTCTCCAGAGATGCTGCCTGTTTTGTGCATGGGAGCTTGGGTGCGTTCCGCAAACACCGAGACGGTAATAAATAAACCGTCTGTCCCCGCGGCCGGGGTGAATCACCCTGGTGTGGGTGTCAAAGTCCGGGGGTCGGAGGGGGGGGAGGGGGGATCACCCTGGTGTGGAGGTTGGGGTCCGATGGCGGTGCATCGCGGTCAGTGACTGTGGGACGCTCCCGTGGGTGGAGACGGAGGAGAGAAAAAAGGGGAGAGCAAGTAGGGAGAGAGAGCGGGAGGGGGGGGAGAAGGGGGGGGAGAGAGAGAGAGAGAGAGAGAGAGAGAGAGGGGGGGAGAGAGAAGGGAGAGGGGGAGAGAGAGAAGAGGGGAGAGAGAGGAGGGGAGAGAGAGAAGAAGGGAGAGAGAAGGGGGTGACGGGAGCGTGGTGTTCAATTTCCCACACAAGCCATAGGTGACTGGGCAATCTGAACCCAAGCACCAAGTTGAAAGCGGCATTCCTCGGGACAGCCCCCACTATCCTACGGCCACCCTCCATGGGCTGCGGGTCGGGTGGAGCGCAGGTTTGGGACAATGTTCATGCCTTCACAGTGATCTGATTGACGCGGGGGTCTGGACCAATCGCTGACAAGTCCCGCCCCCCCGGCAACATCAAGTCCGTTATTGGACTTTTCTGTTGAGTAGCAGTCGGTCCGTTGGCCTGTAGGCGCCGCCGCCTTTCGGGTAGGTGGCATTTAGACTGAACGGCCATTCAGTAAGTTTGCTTTTAGGCGATGCAGCCTTTCGGTTCGTTGGCTTTTAGGCGTTCCGCGCTTTCGGTTAGTTTGCATTTAGGCTTCCCATCCTTTCGGTTAGTAGGCGTTTCGTCTTAGGACTCTTTCAGTTCATTGGCGTTTCGGCCTCGTTTCTATTCAGTTCTTTGGCTTCGGCTTCTTTGCTTCGGATTCTTGTCTGTCGGCGCTGCGTCCGCACACGGTTTGAAGTCTTGTTCAAACCATTGTTCTAAGTATGTGATACACATTACTGTTTTTTGACTATGATCACAATAAAGAATGTAGTGTGGTAATATGTACTCACACACTTAGTGGACTGGCTTCATTTGAATATCTGGGCAAACCTCATTAATGTCTGCCAATCTCAGAGCAAAAGGTAATGTGTATTACTGCAATGAATATAGTGGATTGTACACAGGCTCTTATTAGAAAATCCTTACAGCTAATCATAAAGATCCCTTCTTCATTGGGAATTATTTGGCAGAAGATTTGGAATAGGCATGACGCATCTTGGCCATGAGAGGCAGTGGGGCCCAAAAGGATCAGTAGCAAAGAATTGAAGGATATGCCTCATGCAAAGCATGCAGTGCTGGCAGTGTTGCCAACGTTATTTCTAGGAAGAATTACAGTGGTAAGGTATGACAAGAAGTTCAAGCATTATATTTATCTGAGAAGTGAAATGGTAATGAATCCTTTGAAAAGTACCTTCTTGAAGGATTTAATTTGTTCCCTTTTTTTCTAGCATGATTATATACTCTTCCTATATATGATTGTAAACACACTGAACAGTGTAATGGCAGAAAAATACAAAGTACGTCCCAGTGTCAATATTGCCTCATTTAAATGCAGCAACACATGTTGTACCTGATAAGGGCACATATATGGCTGGGATGTGTAGGAAGGAACTGCAGATGCTGGTTTAAACCAAAGTTAGACACAAAAAACTGGAGTAACGCAGCGGGTCAGACGGCATCTCTAGAGAAAAGGAATAGGTGCAATTTCAGATCGAGACGCCACCTATTCCTTTTCTCTAGAGGTGCTAGCTGACCTGCTGAGTTACTCCAGCATTTTGTGTGTATATATGGTTGGGAGTTGATTTGGGTATGAAACCATGTGCCTGGTAACAAATAGAAAAATTAGATGATACTCATGTGGAGGTTGTTTGGTGTTCCTACTTAGGAGCAATCTGAAAGTAGGAATTAAGCACAAAATACTCTAGCACCGCAGCAGTTCAGTGCAGGTGATTAGGGTATTCTACCCGCAACCCACTGTCTGAATTAATAACACATAATAGGGGAAGTTTTTTAATTTCAACCTAACATTAATGTTACAATGATTGTGATGTACAAGAAATCCCCTATGACTATGGCACAATAACAGCTAATGTGCCTTGGAATTGTCTTACAATGCCCTCCATAATGTTTGGACAAAGACCCATCACTTATTTATTTGCCTCTGTACTCCACAATTTGAGATTTGTAATAGAAAAATCACATGTGGTTAAAGTGCACACTGTCGGATTTTAATAAAGGCCATTTTTATACATTTTGGTTTCACCATGTAGTAATCACAGCAGTGTTTATACATAGTTCCCCCTTTTCAGGGCACCATAATGGTTGGGATACAGTAAATGAAAGTAGTCATGTTTAGTATTTTGTTGCATATCCTTTGCATGCAATGACTGCTTGAGGTCTGCGATTCATGGACATCACCAGTTGCTGAGTGTCTTCTCTGGTGATGCTCTGCCAGGCCTGTATTGCAGCCATCTTTAGCTATGCTTGTTTTGGGGGCTAGTCCCCTTCAGCTTTCTCTTTAGCATATAAAAGGCATGCTCAATTGGGTTCAGATCAGGTGATTGACGGCCACTCAAGAATTGACAATTGTTTGGCTTTGAAAAACTCATTTGTTGCTTTAGAAGTATGTTTGGGATCATTGTCTTGCTGTAGAATGAACCGGCAGCCAATGTTTTGAGGCATTTGTTTGAACTTGAGAAGATAGGATGTGTCTATACACTTCAGAATTCATTATGCTACTACCATCAGCAGTTGTATCATCAATAAAGATAAGTGAGCCAGTACCTTCAGCAGCCATGCATTCCCAGGCCATAACACCCCCACCACCGTGTTTCACAGATGAGGTGGTATGCTTTGGATCTAGGGCAGTTCGTTCTCTCCTCCAGATTTTGCTCTTGTCATCACTCTGATATAAGTTAATCTTCATCTTTTTCCAGAACTTGTTTCACAAGACCTTTTTCCAGATCTGTGGTTGCTCTTTTAAGAACTTCTTGGCAAATTGTAACCCGGACATCCTATTTTTGCGGCTAACCAGTGGTTTGCATCTAGCAGTGTAGCCTTTGTATTTCTGTTCATGAAGTCTTCTGCGGACAGTGGTCATTCACAAATCCACACCTGACTCCTGAAGAGAGTTTCTGATCTGTCGGACAGGTATTTGGATTTTTTTCTTTATTATAGAGATAATTCTTCTGTCATCGGCTGTGGAGGTCTTCCTTGGCTTGTTAGTCCCCTTGCGATTAGTGAGCTCACCAGTGCTTTCTTTCTTCTTAATTATGTTCCAAACAGTTGAGTTTGGTAAGCTTAAGGTTTGGCTGATGTCTCTAACAGTTTTATTCTTGTTTCTCAGTCACATAATGGCTTCTTTGACTTTCATTAGCACAGCTTTGGTCCTCATGTTGATAAACAGCAATAAAAGTTTCCAAATGTCATGCAAAGACTGGAGGAAAGATTAGGTGCTGATAGCTCTCTTATACCTGCATTAAGGAGGCAATTAAACACAGGGGCGGGGGGGGGGGGGGGGGGGGGGTGGGGGGGCCAGAGGGGACACGTCCCCCCCATGTTTTGAGAGGTGGGGGGCTTCCCCCCCAAGTTTTTGTGATCCCAATTTTAATATCTCCGCTTTCCGCGAGGCAGTGGGGGTGGGATTGATAATCGAGGGCGCGATGATTGGAGGAGGGAGACGTGGCACAGACCTGCGCCTCATCCGCAGGCAGGATCGATCCCGGCCGGGTCCCGAGTGCCCCCCCCCCACGGGTGGCCAGAGCAGACAGACGCGAGCTGTGACTCCAGGTCCACAGCAAGCGCAGTGAAACAGCACTAAACCCAGCTCAACTCTGCCTGTCCCGCCAGGTTAGCATGCCTGGGCTTGCGGGAAATGTGGCCAGCGCGGAGAAGCAGCGCTGGTGTCCCGTCAGTCCAGTCAGGGCTGTAGTCAGGGCTCGATTGAGCCTCCGAAGCCTCGCGCGTGTGTCCGTGAGTGTGCGCATGCGCGCGTGGCCGCAAAAAAATTGTGTCCCCCGTCCCCTCCATGTTTTGATAGCGAGTTCCGCTCTTGATTAAACACACCTGAGCAATTACAAATGCCTGTGAAGCCATGTCAAGAGTGTTTTATTGTCATATGTCTCAGATAGAACAATGACATGCAGGACAACAGAATAAGTAATAGCATACTAAATAATATGATAAACGAGAGAGAGAAAAAAAATTCAGTGTATATATAGATATACTCATATATATATATATATGTATACACACACATCCACACATACTGGCTTCTTTGACTTTCATTGGCACAACTTTGGTCCTCATGTTGATAAACAGCAATAAAAGTTTCCAAAGGTCATGCAAAGACTGGAGGAAAGATTAGGCGTTGATAGCTCTCTTATACCTGCATTAAGGAGGCAATTAAACGCATAGTAGGACCGAGATGAGAAAAACATTTTTTCACACAGAGAGTGGTGAATCTCTGGAATTCTCTGCCACAGAAGGTAGTTGAGGCCAGTTCATTGGCTATATTTAAGACCGAGTTAGATGTGGCCCTTGTGGCTAAAGGGATCAGGGGGTATGGAGAGAAGGCAGGTATGGGATACTGAGTTGGATGATCAGCCATGATCATATTGAATGGCGGTGCAGGCTCGAAGGGCCAAATGGCCTACTCCTGCACCTAATTTCTATGTTTCTACTCAAAAAACAAACAATAACAGTGCAATAATAATAATAATAGTTTATTGTAGTTCAGAGCTTATGAGGTTGTAGTGTTTAATAGCCTGATGGCTGTTGGGAAGAAGCTGTTCCTGAACCTGGACGTACCTTCTTCCCGATGGCAGTGGTGAGATAAGTGTGTGGCCAGGATGGTGTGGGTCTCTGATGATTTTGGCTGCTTTTTTGAGGCCATGTGTCCCAAACATTATAGTGTAATTTCTACACGGCGATACCAAAATGTATAAAAATACCCTTTAATAAAATCTGACAATGAGCACTTTAACCACATGTGATTTTTTTCTATTACAAATCTCAAATTGTGGAGTACGGAAGCAAATAAATAAATAATGGGTGTTTGGCCCAAACCTTTTGGAGGGCACTGTATAATATAGGGATAGTAATTTTACTAGTTAAGCAGCAGTAAAGCCGCTGCCTCAGAGCGCCAGAGACCTGGGCTCGCTTCTGAATACGGGTGCCGTCTTTGCGGAGTTTTCACATTCTCTTTGTGATTGCGTGGGTTTTCTCCAGGTGGCCCACTTTCTTCCCATATTCTAATGGGGGTTTATTGATTAATTGGCTTCTGTATATTGCCCATGGTGTGAAGGATATGGAAGTGGTATAGCATGGAACTAGTGTGCAGGTGATCAATAGTTGGGATGGACTCTGTGGGCCAAAGGGCCTGTTTCCACAATGTATCTGTAAATTAAAACAAAACTTCTAAATTAGAATAGTTTCTTCCAGAAGTTATAGAGTTAATGTACATAGTTTATAAATCCTAGCTGCAAGATAATTCTAAAACAAATTGAATACCAAACTCACACGCTGATCAAAACATAAAAATGGAAGATAGCCTGTGGGTTACCCTAGATGCTAATTGGTGGGTTGAGAATATGTTCTTGCATTTTTTAAATTTGGGAACATTGAAATTTGTAGAAATCGGTGAAGAGGCTATCAAGAAAAGGCT
The DNA here is from genome assembly GCF_010909765.2 of Amblyraja radiata. NCBI lineage: Eukaryota > Metazoa > Chordata > Chondrichthyes > Rajiformes > Rajidae > Amblyraja > Amblyraja radiata. The sequence continues at coordinate 31,038,635 of NC_045965.1, forward strand.
ATAAATCAGTGATTATATTTCTACAAAGTGTCTATTGTCATTGAACATCAGTTAACATTGCTGAGGCATGAACATGAAAAATTACCTCTTAACTAGAAGGGTCTCGACCCGAAACACTGCCTATTTCCTTCGCTCCATAGATGCTGCCTCACCCGCTGAGTTTCTCCCGCATTTTTGTCTACCTTCTTAACTAGACCGTGCATGTTTTATACCTGGAAGGAATAGGAGATAAATGCCGTGGCTATGGGTCACTCTCGTTTTTAATGGGAAAATACATTTTGTTTTCATCACATTGAAAACATTCAGGAACAGTATTATAGTTTTAGTTTTTCATTTTTTCACTGGTTTTTGGTGGTGCATGACATCATTCATGCTGACTAAACTTTTGAGTCTATGGATGACGAGTCTGTAGATACAGTAAAAAATGGGCATAATAACAATGGTTTTACAGAAATGTTTTTGACATTTGTTTGAAAAGTCAATCATCAGAGAGAGTTCACGTCATTATGATTGGGACAGATACATGGTTACAAAAATGAGAAAGTTCAGTGAAGCTTAAAAAATAGTTACTATAAGGCCAACTTCATAAATTGCAATATTAAAATGCAGTGTAATCATTTACACTTTTAAAGTAAACTCCACAATTATTTTGCCTCATTTCCTTGGGGAGAAGAGATGTTTGATCCTTTTTGTGTAGCACTATTTTATAGTTGCCAGCCTCCTCCATTATTTTCATTTGGGAGGGAATGCAGAAACTCCTCCATATCCTCTACTGTTTTTAATCACGACACAGGCAACAAGACCTGGATTTCTCTTTGAGGCAGATGGCCTATCAGTTGCATCACTGGAAGGGAGCCTCTTAAGTGGATGAGGTGAGAATTGCACAAAACACCTTAAAGATTAGGTTAGTCACCATCACAGCAAACGCATAATCAGAGCAGGTTACCCAGCAGTGATAATGCCAGAGTGTTAAACTCTTGAATAGAAGGCCTGCTTTCAAATTTTGGTCTCCACAGAGACAAATGGACAGATTTTCAACAGTTTTAGTTAGATTGTCTGTGCAAGCGTAAAAATGTTCAGAGGTCTTTCACTGTATTAGTCTTTTTAACAGTGTGTTGGAGTTGCCCAAGGGTTATGTCATTTTCTTCTCCTTACTGTGGAGAATTAAATGGATATAGTTGTCAATCTGTGAATATTGGAGAAACTATGATGTAATTAAGCACGGGGAGCCTAATAATAATAGTGTGACATCTGAATGTCTAATATTAGTTTGAAATAAATTATTTTAGGACCTGAAAAACTATATATATATATTTTTACAGTTGAAATACTATTTACCTTGCATTTTGGAAAAACAGTTCAAAAATATCCGTATATATTTAGCATTTGTTTTTAAAATGTGTTTCTTTTAAAACCACCATCTGCATAGGCAAATCAACGAGGATGTTGTTTATTTAGCATAATTGCGCTAGTTGTTTTGCATCCAAACTTGTATCTAGTAAGATCATTAAAGTGAACAATGGTTTTTGTCTGTAGAAAACTGATCTACAAAATGTTTTTTTTTGTTTGTAGGTTGAAGAATTTGCCATTCAGTTTTACTAAACTTAAAGAACTGGCAGCATTGTGGCTATCTGATAACCAGGTAATGAAGCATGGCAGTGTGGAAGAAAAAATATAATTTATAGCTTTTAAGATAAATGACTTACTTCAGCATGTGACTGTAGGGGAAACCCTAATTCAATCTTCTCTGGTAACTGAGGCTGCAGCAGGAGGAAGAAGTAGGAATCACTATACATTCCCCTTTTTCTCAATTGTCCATGTTCAGCTACTACCAGTATTGTAAATTTGGCATTATCCCGAGCTGGTAAAAGTAGCAACTTTTTTGCTTATTTTGTAATTGAGAGTCTAGGATCATCACCAAGAGGTTGGGGCAGGAAAGCCAGACAAATGAGATGTAGATACAGTTGAGTGGCGTTTTGATTGGCTGGAAGGAGGGGGAGTGCAGGGAAAGAGATACGGGATAGTGGGAGACAAGAGCGGAACTCGCTATCAAAACATGGAGGGGACGGGGGACACAATTTTTTGGCGGCCACGCGCGCATGCGCACACTCACACACACACGCGCGCGAAGCTTCGGAGGCTCAATCCAGCGCTAAATGCAGCTCAACTATGCCTGTCTCACTGGGTTAACTACAGCCCTGTCTGGTCTGACAGGATACCAGCGCTGCTTCTCCGCGCTGGCCATATTTCCCGCATGCCCAGGAAGGGTTGTAAGCTCACCTGGCGGGATAGGCAGAGTTAGCTGGGTTTAGCGCTGTTTCTCTGCGCTGGCCCGTCTGACTGCCGACCAAGGATCTTTGCTGCCGACCTCTCTGGCCACCCGTGGGGGGGGGGGGGCACTCGGGACAGCGCCGGAGACCCGGCCGGGATCAAACCTGGCTGCGGATGAGGCGCAGGTCTGTGCCACGTCTCCCTCCTCCAATCACCGCGCTCTATCCTCAGTCCCACCCCCCCCCCCCCACTCCTCCCTCCTCCAGCCATCGTGCTGAATCATGTCCCGCCCCCATTGCTAGCTGACCGACGTCTCTCTCCTCCAATCGGCGCCCTCGATCATCAGTCCCACCCCCACTGTCTCGCGGAAAGCGGAGATTTCACCGGATTTCAAAATCCGGATTACAAAAACTTGGGGGGGGGGGGGTGTCCCCCACCTCTCAAAACATGGAGGGGACGTGTCCCCTCTGCTTCCCCCCCCCCCCCGGGTTTTCCGCCCCTGGTGGGAGAAATGGGTGTGCACCGGAGTACGGGGAAGTCCACAGTAAAAAGAAGGGGAGAAGGAGGGGTTGGTACCTAAAATTAGAGAATTCAATGTTCACACCTTTGGATTGTACGCACCTCAGCGGAATTTGAGGTGCTGTTCCTCCAGTTTGCATGTGCCCTCTGGAGATGGAGGTGGAAAGGACAGAAAGGTCAGTATCGAAATCCAGCAGGCCTTGGCGGAATGAGCGCAAGTGTTTGACAACACAGTCACCGAGTCTACTCTTGCTCACTCCAATGTAAAGGAAGCCACATTGGGTCAACCGATTGCCGCAGAGTTTTGAGGAGGTGCATGCAAACCTTTGTCTCACCCGGAAGGGTTGCTGGAGTCCTTGGACGGAAGTGGCGTAGGGATAGGTGTTACATCTCCTGTGGTCACATGGGAAAGTACCTGGGGAGGAGGCGGTTTGGGTGAGAACGGATGAGTGATCCAAGGAAGTGGTCTCTGCAGAAACCAGCAAGGGCTGCAGATGGGAAGATACGATTAACTGGTGGTGGGTTCACTTTGAGAGTGGCGGAAATGTCAGATGTTGGATGCAGAAGCTGGTGGGGTGAAAGGTGAGGGCGAGGGGCCTGCAAAGGTATTTAAAATTGGATGCTGTATATACTTGGGTTTCCTGTGGAGGGGCTGGCAATTAACCTGCACTCTTTAGATAATAGTCTCACCCCAATTCTGATGAGCCCCATAAACATTCCTGCTGGTTAATCACCAAAAATGCGAATGGATAATTTTTAACCGAAGCAATTCAATTCAGGAGCCTAAGAGCTGGAATAGAAAAGGACATTTGAATAGAATAAATAGAATATTGCAATGGTAACAGCAGCAACATTATCGTTTTATATGAAATAGCGAACAATGTCAGGACATTTATGCATGTATACTTTAACATGAAAACCCTGAAGTTCCAGTTCATGATATATGTCTTCACAGGCTGTACTATTTGCAACATTTTCCACTGTAATTAAGCTGAACTCGCAAGAATGTATATGAATTTAAGTTACTTAAAAACAACTTCCATAAGAATATACTGAAAATCATGTTCTTAATTACATGAATTTTAAGAGTGTACTTAAAATGCTGGTCCTAAAAATCTAATTTTGTATACTTTAATTTCCTTGCATGAATATTGGAAAATATGTGAAACTTCTATTTCTTATTTTTTTTAGATTGATTGTAACATTTCAGTTTATAATTTATTTTTGTGTTTCTTCTCATTTATGTAACCATCTGAGTAATGTTTTAAAACCTTGATTAAAAATTATTTCCTAATATGCTGTCTGAGAGATTACTTTGGTGATTGCTGATCCTGCTTGATGAGTTGAGCACCTTTCTGCCTCTTTCATGTTGGCAGTCATTGTCAAAAAAGGCCATATAGATTATCATTAAAGGAAGCTTTTTGAGGACCAAGTGAAACAATTTTATTTTGCCAGTGAGCGCACATTCTGGCTAATATTGTATTCCTTACCAAATAAACCTTTAAAAACAGTTTTTAACCATAAATAAGCAGAGATAAACTGACTTTAATTCTAATAAGGAGGTGCCTGAATAATCCTTTATTCTTTGCTGAGAAATTGCCAAAATTAAATGATATTCATTTTAATTTAAAAAAAAATTACATTTGTTATTGTCTTGCGAAGCAGTAAATGTTCAAATATTGCATTCAATGTATGATTTTCATTGTGTTCTTATCCTTTTGTTTTAGTCCAAGGCTCTAATCCCTCTGCAAACAGAGTCTCATCCAGAAACAAAGCAGAGAGTGTTGACAAACTATATGTTTCCTCAGCAGCCACGTAACGATGAAGGTGAGACTTATCAACATTCAGGGCTGAGATTAGTGAAGGTTTTCAGGTGAAACCTTCTTTACCTGATTGTATTTCTTGTAGGGTAATCAGCAAGTAATCCCTAGCAAGATGCTCTATTGTGATTTTAAAGTATTTATTTTTAGCCCATTAATTTCCCATGCTTCTATTTTGTTTTTTTGTTCCTATCCTGGTATAACCAAAATTATACGTGGAAGAGAAACTTTACATGTATATTTTCTTCTCTGTATTACCTTGATACAACAATGCATTATTTGGTGAGATATAATGTCTGACTTGGCACAAACAACCTGGTTCCACTTCAGTTGCGCAGTTGGTGGAGTTGCTGCCTCACAGCGTCAAAGACCTGGGTTCAATACTGATCTCAGGTGCTGTCTGTGTGGAATTTAAACATTCTCCCTGTGGCCGCATGGGCTTCCTCTAGGTGCTCTGGTTTCCTCCTATATCCCAAAGACGTGGGTTTGTATGTTAATCGGCCTCTATAAATTGCCGCTAGTATGTAGGGAGTGGATGAAAAAGTGGGAATAGATGGAACTAGTGTGAATGGATGATTGCTGGTCAGCATGGATTCAGTGGGCTGAACAGCCTGTTTCCATGGTGTATTTCTAAACTAAATTAAATTCCCCCACCCCATCCGGTGCCCCACCTGGACATGCACATAGTCCTTCCTCCCCACTCCACCCCCCATCCCTCCCCCTTCAACAATGTTGCCTTCTCTAGCTTCATAATTCACAACTCTTCAATCCTTTTGTTTCACACCTTCTGTCTTTTCAAGTCTAGCCTTTGTCCACCATCTGCCTATCAAAAACCTACCTCGCCTATATCAACCTATTACCTGCCAGGCTTACCTGTCCTGCACCTCCTCTCTTCCAGCTTTCTTTCCCCTTTCCCCTACAATGAGTCTGAAGATGGTCGCAACCCTAAACGTCACCTATCATATTCTCTGGAGATGCTGCCTGACCCGTTGAGTTACTCCAGCACTTTGTGTCTATTTTTATAAACCAGCACCTGCAGTTCCTTGCAGACTCATGTCAAGCAATTTTGTGTCATTACTCCAAAACCTTTCCCAATCTCCCATGTCACAATGCTAAACCTCAGCTCCAAAAAGCTTCCTGTTAGATGGAGTTAATCTAGAGGACAAATGGGAAATTGTTCATCCTTTGTCACCTCCACTCCAGGACCATGATCAACCATTGGGCTGTATACATAGTCAATCCTTGCATATGCACTCATTCAGAGGTCGAGCTGCAATAATCTCTGATTCGTCAAACAATGGTCCACAATCTACCCACCTCCACAACACAAGAGTGTCACTTCAGAAAAGATGAATATTTTCATATTTTGGGAACTACCCCTCAGTGATAGGTACGTTGCTGATGAAATTAGTTACCGTATCCAGTACTAAAATCATAAGTGAAGAAAAGTGTGCTTGAAGATCATCAACATCTCAAACCTGGCACAAAGGTCTCTGTTTGCAGAGTAGCAGGGATAACGTCCCTTTTCCATGCTTCTGAGATAAGGATATATACAGCGTGAGAGATACCACCAATGTTATCTCTGCAAAACTACTGGCTAGCGGAAATAATTCCAGTACATTTTCAAAGCCTTCTTGAAGTGTAACATTCCCACTGATTTGTGGCAACCTCAATGCCCTGACCAGGGCAGCAGAGTGAGTAGAGCTGCTGCCTCAAAGCACTGGAGACCTGATTTCAATCCTAACCTCGGCCGCTGATTGTGTGGAGTTTGCACATTGAGAGTGTGTAGAAAGGAATTGCAGACGCTGGTTTACACTGAAGATAGACACAAAATGTTGAAGTAACTCAGCGGGATAGGCAGCATTTCTGGATACAGCGAATGGGGGACGTTTTGGGCCGAGATCCTTCTTCAGACTGAGACTCAGACTCAAATTCACATTGAGAGAGTGATTTTACCCCAGTTATTCCCGTTTCCTCCTGGATCCCAAAGATGTGTGGGCTTGTAAGTTAATTGGCTTCTGTAAATTGCCCCAAGTGTGTGTGGGTGAGGGGTATCATTTAGGGGGAGTTGGGAAGAAAAAAATGTATGAATACGTGGTATGATCTGCATAGACTCAGTGGGTTGAAGAGCCTGTTTCTATGTTGTCTGACTCTAACTGGAGAATAACCATACAGGATGGTATTGGTTATCTCATCTTCATTCATTGAGAACACAGAAAGTCCCAACGTAAACTGCTCAGCATCTCCTTCACCACCCGCATGAAGGTCTGTGGATCCCACATTGGTATCATCAGAAATGGTATCACCATCTCAGAATCCACGGAAATAAAGTGGGATATAGTCATTAGACGAGATTAACTACATTTTCCGCCTCACTTTGCTTGGACTGCCTGCCTTAGTGAGGGGGGGGGGGGGGGGGGGGGTTGTAGGTTAGTTACCTAAATTAGTACAATTCAATGTTCGTACAATTCAATGTTGAAATATCTTGAAAGGGCCTGTTTCCACGCTGTATCTCTAAACTATCTCTAAACTAATTTAATGAGTACATGAGTTAAGAACACAGGGGAGTTTGCTTCTGTGAGGAAATTCTGGACAGTTGTCATTACTCTGTAAACAGTGTAAACTTTCTCAGCCTGTCCCTCAATGGTATTTTCTATTTACAATCATTTAAGATTTGGGAAGCTCATTGTTTCAACCAGCATTATTATATCTGAGCATCTCACTGTTATAACATTACTGTTTGTGGAATCTCACTGATCATAAATTGGCTGTACCTATTTCCTGCACTGTAATAGTAATTGCACAGAAATAATATTCTTTGCCATAAAATTTCCTTGGGATACACTGATGTTGGCAGAAGTGTAATAGAAACATATGTCTTTTGTTATCCAATGTTGTAATTTAAATTATAAAAAATCTACTGATTCAATCAGTAGATAAAATATCCAATGCATTCTGAAATAGAATCCAACTTTCACTTGCTAGGCAACCTCTTTACCTAGCTTTCCCCCACCACTACAATGAATCTGAAGAAGGGTTCCAGTCCAAATCGTCGTTTATCCATTCCCTCCACAGATGCTGCCTGACCGACTGAGTTACTCCAGCACGTTGGGTTTTGCTAAAGATTCCAGCATCTGTAGTTCCTTGTGTCTTCATTCTTAAAGAGCACATAGACCTTCTGTTTTTGAGAAAGTAATTGGTGACTTTCTAATGGAAAGATCACGTGGGATGATAACAGCAGAATTAGACATTTGTGATGTGTTTACTTGCTAAAATAGTTACTGGTACACAACCAAAATGATAATTTTATTTGTGACTAGACCAAGTAGGACCCGTTGGATCCCTGTCACATGGGAGGTCTGGTACCCCAACGCAACCCGTTCCCCCAACGCAATATTCCACCACTCACCCATAGCCCCTCATCCTCTTTTTAAACTTTAAAAAAATGCAAGCACTTGCTGCCAGGACTTTAAAAAAACGATTCCACTTCCGCTGCACTTCCTCATCCACCTGTTCAGCCTCTCTCTGCCCCCTCCCCCTCCCCCTCTTGTTCAGCCTCACTATGCCAGGACTCAGTGTTCTATGATTGCAACATTGTAGCAAATGAGATCCCGTTGTGACATCATAGTTGTAACTGCCACAACACTTGAAGTTATTGGTCTCAAAGTAGGGTTTTGTAAAACTAAAAATGTTAATAACTTGTACAATATAACATTAATCTGAACAAAACTTGTTGAATACACACCACAAGACAATTGTAAGGTGGTGCAAAACTTTTAGCGCTATCGTGTATCGTTTTGGCATAATTTCAGGATCTCACTCCCTCACACGCTCACAGACAGACATCAAAACAAAATGAGAGTTTTAATAATATACTGGACCAAGTGGGACCCGTTCGGTCCCATTCCCCCGGGAGGCCTGGTCCTCCAACGCAATCCGTTCCCCCAATGTAATATTTAACCACTCACCGATTGCCCCCACGGGAGGCCTGATCCCCCGACACAACCCGTCCCTGTCACAAGGGAGGCCTGGTTCCCCAATGCAACCCATTCCCCCAAAGCCTCCATGGGAGGCCTGGTCTCCCAATGTAACCCGTTCCCCAACGCAATATTTCACCACTCACCCGTTCCCAATATTCCACCACTCACCCATAGCCCTCAACTGTGCAGGGGCGTATCCCCCAGCACGCCCTCCCCCTCCTGTTCTGTTTTTAAAGGTTATACTGTTAGTAGGGAAAGGGAGGAGAATGAAAGTGATTTTATTTACCCCAGAGAACAGGTTACAAATATGTGTGCACATTTCAAGCTGAAAATAATAAATAGTCACTACTTGGTTCATGTCTTTTGATACCTGCACAAACTCTGATCCTAGCAATTATTCTCCTGCTGGTGAACTCCAACATATATCCCTACCTAGATTCAGTGTGAAAGCATGAGACGCCAGCATGATTCTGAGCACATTAAGTTTTACCGGTCATACCTCTTTCTTCCATACTTAAGGTGATTGAATATCTGGATGGCAAATGGCACCTATGAACCACTCCAATATCGGTCAATAGTTATTAAAGGAAATTGCCTCAGAGGGTCTCCTTTGGATTATCTGAGTTCAAGTCCTCGGAAGAGAGAAAATGGACAATAATTCACTGAACGGAATGCAGCATTATTAATTATAATGTTAATTATTTTGGTATAATATGACAATATTATAATATAATAATACAATATTTTTACTTTTTGTTTGTGAATTTCCAGTAGATTTCCCTTCTGACAGTGATAGCTTCAACCCAACCTTGTGGGAAGAACAAAGACAACAACGTATGCAGGTTGCTTTTGAGTTTGAAGAGAAGAAGGACGAAGAGGATGCTTCTGGCAACATCAAGGTTATTGCTGGCAGCACTTACTTTATGTTGTACATGTTACCAGAAACCAAGTGATAGAAATTAATTTGCACTACTTTGGGTGTTAAAATGTTTTTGCATGATGCAAAATTAAAAAAGATTTTCAACTTTAGAATAGACTTGTATTACACGGTATTAAACGAGTACTTTGTGTCCGTTTTCACCAGGGAGAAGGACATGGAGCACAGTGAGAACAGTGTGGAAAATACTAATAAGCAAGGGCAGTTTGAGATTAAGGAAGAGAAGGTGTTGAGGCTATTGAAGAGCATTAAGGTAGATATATTCCCAGGACTTGATGGTATTTATCCCAGTTAATTGAGCGAGGCAAGAGGATAGATTGCAGGAGTCTTGACAAGATCTTTGTGTCTTCTCTAGCCACAGGAGAGGTCCCTGAGGAATGAAGATTAACTAATGTTGTTCCTTTATTTAAGAAGGGAGGTGAGAGAATCCAGGGAATTATAGATTGGTGAGCCTCATGACAGTGGTTGTGAAACTATTGGAGAGGATTCTTCAGGTTAGGACTTACTCCCATTTGGAAGAGAATAAATTAATTACAGACAGTCAGCACAATGAAGGAGATCAATGAGGGTAGAGTGGTAGATGTTGATAATGATCCCATGGTAGACTGATGCAGAAGTTTAAGATGCATGGGATTAATAGTGACTTGGTCATATCGATTCTGAACAGGCTTACTAATAGAAGATACAGGGTTGTGGTAGAAGGACAATATTCAGGCTGGAGTTCTGTGATCAGTGGAGTTCCACAGGGATCTGCTGTTGTTTGTAAATGTATGTGAATGACATGGACGTAAATGTAGATGAGTTGGTCATTAAGTTTGCAGATGACACTAAGATTGCTGGGCTCACAGACTCTGAGGAAGGCTGTAAAAGTATACAGCAAATTATAGATCAGCTGCAGCAATGGGCAGGGAATTGGCGGATGGAGTTTATTCCAAGGAAGTGTGAATTTACACATTTGAGAGGTCGTGTAAGGGGAAAATTTACAATTAATGGGATGACCCTTAACAGCATTGATATGCAGAGGGATCTTAGGGTCCAAGTCCATAATTCCTTGAAAGTGGATAGAGTTGTAAAGAAGGCTTATGGTATGCTTTCTTTAATAAGTGGGGCCATCGAGTATAAGAGTCAGGAAGTCATGATACAGCTTTATCGGACTTTGGTTTGGCTACATTTGAAATATTGTGAACAGTTCTGGTTTTCCATTTACTGGAAAAATGTAGAGATTTTGGAAAATATGCAGAGGAGGTTTACCAGAATGATGAACCTCCAGATTCAGGGATAGTGTCTACTCAGCTGCTATCAGGTGACTGAATCATCCTGTCAAATAGAATGGTCCTGAGCCACAATCTACCTCATTGGAGGCCATCTTAAATTGGACTTTACTGGACTTTATCTTGCACTAAATGTTATACATTTTATCATGTATCTGTATACTGTGGGTGGCTCATTTGTAATCATGTATAGTTTTCCCGCTGACTGGTTAGCACACAACTAAAAGCTTTTCACTGTACCTAGGTACATATGACAATAAACTAAACTAAACTTAGGGTGTATTAGCTGCATGTAGAGGTTGGATTTGCTGATTGCTTTCTCTGGAATGCTGGAGGTTATGGGCAGACCGGATAGTAGAATATAAAATTATGAGCAGCAAAGACTGTGTAGACAGGCAGGATCTTTTTTCCCAGGATGGAAAAATCAAATAGTAGAGGGCATAGTTTTAAGGTGAGAGGGACAAAGTTGAACGGAGATGTGCACAGCAAGTTTTTTTACACAGTGGGTGGTGAGTGCCTGACACACACTGCGGGTGTGGTAGTTGAAGCAGATACGCTTGTGACATTTAAAAGACGTGGATTGGCATATGGATATGCAGGGAATGGAGGGATATGGGTTATGTGCAAGCAGATAAATGATGTTCTTGGCATTATGTTGAGCACAAACCTTCTGTGCAAAGGGTCTGTATTGTTCTATGTTCAGATACATTTCTAAATCCAAATGTTTTCCTTTGTTCACTGCTGAGATATTGGTTTCATGCTAAATTATTTAAATTGAATGATGTTAATATTCAGTTAAAAAAAATGTGCACACTCCCAGCTAATTCCTACGTGCATGTATACTATTTTTAGATCATGAAGTTTTGCTCAATCCTGAGTTTGCCTGAACATTCAGGTTTGTATCTCAGCTGGTGAGAAGAAACCTTAGGACTAAATTTCAATCCTGTTGTAGCTCAAAAGTGCATTAAAGAGCCATAATTCTCTGTTGCTGATATTGTTCTAATTTGAAATTAAGATTTACTCATGCTAATTGGACACAAAACTGACAAAGGAAAATATTGGAAGCAGACTGGTGCTGTTAACCATTGCCATAGATTTCCTAAAATGTATTCCCTGCTACATTTCATAACTGGAAAATGTCACATGGGTAAGTTAGCAGTGAACTGCTTGTATCTAAGCTGATTCAATCAATTGAGAAGAGTAAGTGAGAAAATTGAATTGAAATGTGAAATGATTTGTATTGAGTTTGATATTAAATGGGAGGATGGTAATGAATGCTGTACAAAGAAGACAGTTGACAAACGTAGACAGTTGGCATTACTTGTGGAGGAAGGAACTACAGATGCTGATTTACACCAAAGGTGGACACAAAAAGCTGGAGTAACAAGTCAGGCAGCCTCTCAGGAGCCTCTCCTGCTAAGTTACTCCAGCATTTTGTTTCTATCTTTGTTGGCATTCATTGTTGGAATGATAATGATGAAGTTCAACTGTACCCTTATAGATAAAGAACTTTCAAGCAATTATATTTATTTTTTGCATTTTTCAATTCCAGGCTGAAATAAACCTTAAACGCTATCCTACCCCTTACCCAGAAGATCTGAAAAATATGGTGAAATCTGTTCAGCACTTGGTAGGAAAACGCAATCATGAAGGGTCGACTGAAAATTCAACAGGTGTCACAAGTATAGAACATTCTATAAAAGAAAAATATGAACATAAATGGCCTGGATCAACAAAGGAAGCTACACTTGAGGTAACTGAGAGAATTTAAAATTAATGTCTCTACATTATCCTCCCGGTTTAACTTTGTGTTCTTTAAAATTATCTCCTTTGCTAGCTTGCTAACCTCTACCAATAGGAACCCAATGGACTGGGCGTAAGCATGCCACAAAGTTCACTAGAAAGCCAACAGAATTGTCTATGAAATGTCCAATTCTCACAACTGTTTTAGACATGTCAAACATTCTCGTAATGTTCACTATTTGCTGAGAAGGAATGACTGCTTCAAGGTCAAGGTTCAAGGTCAGTTTATTGTCACATGTGCCAATTAAGGTACATGTGCTAATTAAGAAATTCAAATTACCATACAGCCATACTAAAAAAAAGTAACAAGACACACAACTACAAAAAAGTTAATATAAACATCCACCACAGCGGATTCCCCACGTTTCTCACTGTGATGGAAGACAATAAAGTCTAATTCTCTTCCTCTTTATTCTCCCGGGGTCGGAGCAGTCGAACCATCCGCAGTCGGGGTGATCGAAGCTCCCGCAGCCGGTAGTCGAAGCCCTCGCATCTGGGCAATCGAAGCTCCCAAGTCGGGGTGGTCGAAGCTCCCGCATCGGGGCGATCAAAGCTCCCACATCGGGGGCGATCGAAGTTCCTGCGACTTGGAGTTCCCAAAGTCGGTCTCTGACCAGAGATTGCAAGCTCCGCGATGTTAAAGTCTGCAGGCTCCCGCGGTGGAGCTCAGTGGTCGATCCCTGGTAAATGGATCGCGGGCTCTGTGATGTTAAGTCCGCAGGCACCCGCGATGGAGTTCTCGAAGTTGGTCTCCAGCAAAGGCCGCCAACTCCTCGATGTTAGGCCGCAGTGCGGACGGAGATACGATACGGAGGTAAGAGATTGGAAAAAGTTTCTAACCAACCCCACCCCCCATAAAACAAGCTAAAGACCACTAAAACAAACATTTAATACATACAAACAAACAACAAAAGAAGAAAGGGATAGACAAACTGTTGGCGAGGCAGCCATTGCTGGTGACACCCGGTGGTCCAATGGAATCATATTACACCTTAAGGAACTGCTGGTGGAAGGAAGTAAAATGAAAAAAAAGAACAAAATAGTAGTAGAGGGTCTTAGTCCGTGGATTTGTCTCAGAGCAATGTCACAAGCAAGATATGACTTTTCATACATGTTACACCTACTTGTTTTGTTGAAAAATATTTTTACTATGTCTTCTACAGAGATCCTTAGGCGACTCACCAAATGATCTGAGAATGGGAGAACTGCGACCTGCACTTACAGAAACTCCACTATTCAAGCCCAAAGTTGTCCTGATAGGTAAAGAGAAGAAAGGTACTGTGCCACCTCCATGGAGTGCAAGAGCAATATCTGGGATATTGTTTGTGTGTTGACCTAAATACAAAGAAGAGGGGAATGAGAGAATCATAATTTTGCCTAAGCAATATGAACATTGAGAATGTCTAACTCTGCAAATATCTCATGGGATGAAATATTTTGAAAAGATTGTCAAAGTAATGGTAAGCATATACCATTAGTATAGTCAAGGAATACCAGGAATTTATAGCAAATACCTAAGAAATGCCATAATTTAATTTAGATTTTGTGCACCTGCAACAAGTGGTTGTACTGGTTACACAGCTCCATCTGATATCAGAGTTAATGGAGATCACAAGATCACTAAAATTAGTTTAATCACTCATGTCATTTAGACCATTCAAGAATGACATTGGCATATTTCACAATCAAGTCAAGAGAGTTTATTGTCATGTGTCCCAAATAGGAAAATGAAATTCTTGCTTGCTGTCTGATGGCTGTGGGGAAGTAGCTGTTCCTGAACCTGGATGTTGCAGATTTTAGGCTCTTATACCTTCTACCTGTTGGCAGCAGAGAGATGAGTGTGTGGCCAGGATGGTGTGCGTCCTTGATGATACTGGTAGCCTTTTTGAGGCAGCGACTGCGATAGATCCCCTCGATGGTAGGGAGGTCAGAGCCAATGATGGACTGGGCAGCGTTTACAACTTTCTGCAGCCTTCTCAGGAAGTAGAGGCACTGATGTGCTTTCTTTATGATTGCATCAGTGTTCTGGGACCAGGAGAGATCTTCGGAAATATGCACGCCCAGGAATTTGAAGTTCTTGACCCTTTCCACCATCGACCCGTTGATATAAACGGGACTGTGGGTCCCCATCCTACCAATGGCAATGATATACAGTAAACCCTCATTATAACGGACCATACAGGGGGGAATCGTGTCCGTTATCGCCAATTGTCTGTTATAATCGAGTAAGGTATTATCATTGTATGTATTTGAAATGAAGAAGTGCAGATGATGGCTAATACACAAACAGACCCATAGTGCTGGAGTAACTCAGTGTGTCAGGCAGCATCGCTGGAGAACTTGGATAGCAGACGTCAGGACCCTTCTTCAGACTGTGCGTAATTTCACCTTAAAAAAAAAAGCGCCAATTCACTGGTCAATACCAGCAAGCTCTTATTCACCGATTGTCAGGGCTGTTGTTGCAGCACACGTTGCAGCCCCAAACAGGACGTGCTTTCTTCAGGCTGCCGCTACTGACTGGATGCGCACAGTCACCATGGGGCTCCCTCCCCTCTCGCCTGCTGTTGCTTGCAAGGAAGAGTTTGTCGGTGACTCCAGGGGAGAAGGACAAGAAGGCGGAGGTGGAGGGAGAAGAGGTTGACTGGACAGATCAATGGGAGAAGGAGGAGGTGGCGGCGATCAAGCGGACAAAGTGAAGAAAGGAGCAGCAGCTGGTGAGAGGGGAGGAAGCCCCATGATGACCGAGCCCTTCCTGTCAGTTGTGGCGGCCTGAAGAAAGCGTTGTCCCCAGGGGCTAGAATATGAGCTGCAACAACAGCTGCTTCAACGGAACCATGAAGGACCATGGTGGGTGAAGAAGGGCTGGTTGGTACACCTTGTGAGTCAGGCAGGGACCCTCGGAAGCCTGCGCTCTAAGCGGCCGGGTGTGATTTGGGGGTCCACTTGCTATAACCACAATCTATTATAAAGGGGTCGGTTAAAACAGGTTTACTGTATTTAGACCATTGTGAAAATAATTATGCCTTGGCTGTGCCACTTGAGAGGTGCAAGACCCAGTAGAACTAAAGGCTTAGAATTAGTGAAGTATTCAAATGCTTCACTAATTATAACTAATTTGTTATAGTCTTTCAGTAGGGTTTAATTAATTAAAGTTGAAGTTTTTCATCAGAAGGACTTTTGGTTGTGCAGCAGTAATTTGAGTTGCAATGAAAGATGTTTGGAGTAACAATTAAAATGATAGGGCAAGAAATTGAGCACCCGATTAATCTGTACAAAAGTAAGTTACCAAACCTTTGGCATATTGCCCAGAATTAGCTCCATAACTCTGGTATTGTTTTTACCAAAAACAGAGTTAATGTTGTAAGAGTCAAATCCTGGATATTAGGTGCCTAGATTGTAACGTGAAGAAATGGAGAAAAAAAAACGTGCATTTATACAAAATAAAAACCATAAAAAATCATCAAAATTATTTAACGCAAACCTATAAGATACCCTCCTGCAAATATAGAATTATTATCCAAATACAATACAATACAAAACAATACATCAAACATGATTTATTTTGTTAAAACAGGGACTGAATCCACACATTGTCATGGTAAAGCAATTGTTATTTATCTTTTGGTATGTTCTTTTCTTTTAGTTTCTTCTCTTCTCTGAAAGTATTAATGCATGGGTTTTGCAAAACATCTGTAAATCAGGAGTGTAGGTGCATAGTTCCTTGAAGGTGGCATCACAGGTAGATAGGGTGGTCAGTAAGGCATTTGGCACATTGGCCTTCATCAGTCAGAGTATTGAGTATAGAAGTTGGGAGGCCATGTTGCAGTGATATAAGACTTTGGTGAGGCCGCATTTTGAGTATTGTGTTCAGTTCTGGGATGTTATAGGAAAGATGTTGTCAAGTTGGAAAGGGTGCAGAAAGTGGCGGACTGGCCAGGGTGTCAGCTTGCCCGATGGCAAGTGGGCCCCTTATGAAGTGATAGCAAGTGGGCCCCTGTTAAATGATAGCATTGTAGTTGTGGGTGGGCCCCCTTTGTCTCCTAGCAACCAATATTTTTCGACCCAGTCCGCCACTGGGTGCAAAGAAGATTTACAATGATGCTGGCAGGACTCAAGGGTCTGAGCTATAGGGAGAGATTAGGATATTCCTTGGAGCGCAGGATGATGAAGGGTGATTTTATAGAGGTACAAAATCATCAGAGGAATAGATGGGTTGGATCAACAGTTTCTTACCCAGAATAGGGGATTCGAGAATCAGAGGGCATATAGGTTTAAAGAGAAGGGGAAAGATTTTATAATAATCTGAGGGGTCTGTTTCCACACTGTATGACTCTATCAACAGTGTGTGTGGATAAGGGGGGGGGGGGGGGGGGGGGGGGGGATATTTTTGTGGGTGTTTATAAATACATTTAATTTTCTGCGGTCCTTAAATTTTTAGGAGGGGTTACAACACCGAGATAGGAACTGATGTTTCTTAACACTGTCTAAGTGTTTTAAGGATTAAAAACGACATCTGAAAGAACACAGAAGGTCAGGCAGCATCTGGAGCAGAGGGGATGGTTAACATTTCAGTACAAGAGTTGTCCTATTGCAGGGTCACTGAGTTTCACCAACAGTTTGTGTTTTGCTCCAATTACAACATCTCCAGTTTTCTGTCTCTGCTTTAAGTATCACTTTAATTGCAAATAATTGATTTGATAAAACAAAGGCCAATGATTGAATGTTCTTGTAGAATGTTGGTTAATTTTCAACTGAACCAATAGTAGGCTCTTTTTTTAAAAAGGTTCCAGCGGGCTGTGCCATATAAAATATTGTACCCAGTGTAATTTTCAAACATATCAATATATAAATATATCGTTATAACAAGTGTTTGTGTTAACCAGTGCAAAAACATTTTTATGTGTTATATTGCATATTAAGAATCAACAGATGAATCAGAAGGTGACAGAATCAACAATAGTGGTTCTTCAGGCTCCTACTCAGATTACTCACCTTCCCAAGCATCTTCAGGTTCTTCTGCAGCACCCATTAAAGTCAACACATTGCAGACAGCAGTGAAAGATGGTGTAGCTGCATCCTCTTGGGGAAACAGGTGTGTGAAATCATAACAATGATTAATCATCTTTTTGCCAATTCTAGTAGTGTAAATTTTGAACAAATTACTTTGACTGCTTTTCAATTGTTTCCCATCTTTATTAAGGAATAAGAGAGTTAATGGCTGCATATTCTAGATATAATTGAGGTTAGGGTGACATAAGCAAATATTACTGAATCATACAGTAGTACACTACTAGAGGAGGGAATTTATCTCATTAAATCTGTAGCAAATGTTCGAATGAGCACACTTTTTTTATTACATTCCACTGCTTTTTGTCACATTGCAATTATTTTCATAGAACATAGAACATCGAACCACACGGCACAAGAATAGGCACTTTGGTTCATAATGTCTGTGCCGAACTTTATGCCAAACTAAACTAATCTCATATGCCTGCACATGATACATACCCCTTACATTCCCTGCACATCCATGTACTCATCTAAAATGTACACATTTCTGCCAACTTAAACATGATCCCATCACCAGTCACGTCTTCCCATTCTCACGCTTTTCATATTTCCACCCTCACCCTTTTCATATTTCCACAGAGACCACCCCCTCCACAAATCCTTTGTCCACTTATGCTTTTCCACCCAGACCACCCCCTTCCTCCTGCAACCACAGGAAATGTAACACCTGTCCCTGTACCTCCATCACATCCATCCAGGGACCCATGCAGTCCTTTCAGCTGACACAGTGGTTCACATGCACCTCCTCTATTGCATTCAGTACTCTTGGCTGGTTCTGATACAAGCAGAGAAAACAAATTATCTGAAATTGTTAAATTCAATATTGAGAATCACAGGCTGCATGTACTCAGTCAGAAGATGAAATGCTCTTCTTCAACCTTACTTTGGGCCTCATTAGACCAGTGCAGGAGGCCACAAACAGAGGTCAGAATGGGAGTGGTACAGATAATTGCCAGGGTAGGCAACTGGAAGCTCAGAACTGCTGCATCCAGCTGAAAAAAGGTGTGTGACGAAGTGGTCATCCAATTTACATTTAATTAATCCCACATAGAGGAAACCACTTCATTAGAATTGAATGCATTGTACAAATTGTAGGAAGTCTAAGTGGATTGCTTCTTAGGTTTAAAGGATCGATTAGGTTCTTTCACAGCTGAAGGGATAAGGTAAAAGAGCACATGTTGTAACTACTGTATTTATATGGGAGGCTGTCAAAAAAAAGAGAAATGGTTGTTGGAGATGAAAGAATGGACTAGGGATTAGCAAAGAGTATGGCCCCTTTGGAATGCTGATAGAAGAGAGGGGGGAGTGTGCCCTGAAATGGAATCTCGGCCACATAAATCGCAAGGGATGATCTGTTGAATGTGGAGAAATTAAGACATGGGAAATCCAAGGTACTCTCGAAGAGCAGAGGCATAGGAAATAGATGAGATGTTTGCGGGCTTTGCCATAGTTGACAGCGGCTATTAATGATCATTAAGAAATGCCATCAAATGTCTTTCAAGTATTTTCACCTCAATTCTGTTTTCCAGCCCTAACATGACCTTGTACCTGTGCTCCTACTACCTTTCATCCCAGGATGTTAAGTTTAATTTATGTTACTATATGTATTCCTTTCAAAGATCCAGAAGAACAACTGCAACTGCACTATTATCATCCACCACTTCAATTTCCTCAAAATTCTGGATATTCAATATACTTAAATTTATGCTAGCTGTCCATAATTTACCAAATGGCTGTACTGTTAATTGTTTTCCTAGACAGATTTTCCATTGACTAACTGGCCTTTGATAACCAGGTTTCTTCTGCACAATTTTGAACAAAGATATACTATTTGCAGTCTTCCAGTCTTTTGTCACTTCCACCTGCCATTTATTAGGGAGATAGACAATACAATACAATGAACTTTATTTTTCCGTTAGGAACTTTGGTTTCTGCAGCCATACAACAAGAAGAAACAATTTTCTTCTCCTCCTCACTGTAATGGAAGGCAAAGTCTTGTCTCTCCCCTGTTCTCCATCCTCTCCCGATGTTAAAGCCCCCGGCGGGCAATGATAAGTCCCGCAGCCGTTAAGGCTGTGCCGGCGATGTAAGGCCCTGCTCCGGGTCTTAATGTTGGAGCTCCCGGCGGGCGATGGCAAGTCCCGCGGCTGTTAAAGCTGTGCCGGGCGATGTCAGGCCCCACTCATTTTCAGCACTGCAACTCGGGCGGGAGAAGCTGCCGCTGCGGGAGCTCCGAAAAGCGGTCTCCCACCAGGGACCGGCGAGCTCCCGATGTCACCGTCCACGGGCCTGCAGCTGGAGCCTCCGAAGCCCCAAAGTCTGGCCGCAGCCGAGCGCCACCACAGCTCCCTAAGCTCCACGGCCGGCCAGCCGCACGACGCAGGCTCCGCGACTGGAGCCCCCAGGTCATTCCTGCTGGAGGCCGCTCCACGGTGCTAGGCCCCAACGACAACGGAGACCTGAAAAGGAATGGGAAAAGGTCAGGTCTCCCGTGCAGGGAAGAGATATAAAAGTCTCCCCCATCCCGCCTCCCACACATACACATTCAAAAACAATATAAAAACCACAGCAAACTACACATTGAACGGGACAAAAATTTTTAAAAGGACAGACGGACTGCAGGGGCTGCTGCTGCGAGGCACCGCCATTTTACAGATAGACAAGCTCTTCTGCGATCAGGATACCAAAAAATAATGATCAAATTATTATCAGTGCCACATATCAATAAAAAAGGTGCAAAATTCACAGAACACGGCCTGAGGTCACGATCATATATGGTCCCTGGAGCTGTGCCATTATGCCGCTCAAGACTAGGTGAATCAAATTTCTATATCTAGCCTTGGGGAAGAGTTCATTGAGTTTTTTTCAAAGAGTTTCTAGAAGCAATATTTTGAGGAACCATGCTATTTTAAATCTGTTATTATGCAATGAGACAAAATGTCTTAATGATCTCATTGCAAAGAATCCTCTGAAAAAGTGTGATAGCATGGGAAAATTTCAAAATCAGTTTGGGCTTGCATGGAAAGAGGACATATGGCCCACTGAGTCTGTGCCGATTATCAAGCAGGTTTTGAGACTGTAACTGACAGGGTGGATAAAAGGGAAACAGTAGATATAGATTTCCTAAAGGCATTGGATAAGAGCCCCAATAAAAGATCACTTTCTAAAATCGGAGTGTACACGTTGGGGTAATATATTGGCATGGCTAACCAACAGAAAACAGGATAAATGGACTATTTTTAGATTGGCATTCAGAAACTAATGCAGTGCTACAAACATCACTTCTGGAACTATTTATCATTTATGTTAATAACATTAATGTATCTTGATCAGCTGCTTTGAAGGGAGGCTGGGACTATCCCATCGTTTATGAAACAGTTGGACAGGTATATGGATAGGACAGGTTTGGAGGGATATGGACCAAGCACAGGCAAGTGGGACTAGTGTAACTGGGACATTGTTGGCCGGCGTGGGCGTTGGGCCGAAGGGCCTGATTCCACACTGTATGACTCCAACTCAAGCTTTATTGGATATTTGATCAAGTGCGATGTGGAGGGGAGGGGGGGGGGGGAGCGCTGCGTCTCACGGGAGGGCTGGTCCCGGAACGCAATATTCCACCACTCACCCATAGCCCTCAACTGCCCAGGCGTGGCTGATGGATTCCCGTTGTGACATAATCCCCCCCCCACACACACACACACACTAACCCTCCCACACACACTAACCCCCCCCCCACACACACACACACTAACCCCCCCCACACACTAACCCCCCCCCACACACACACACTAACCGCCCAACAACACGAACCGCCACACCAAACGAACCCACCCACACACAACCCCACAGACAAACGAACCCCCACACACACGAACCCCCCCACACACACACAACCCCCCCCACACACCGCACGCGAAAACCCCCCACACTCACTAACCCCCCCACACACATACTAACCCCCCCCACATACATTAACCCCCCCACACACACTAACCCCCCCACACACACACACTAACCACACATACACACTAACCCCCCCCACACACACTAAACCCCCCTCACACACACACACTAACCCCCCCTCCCCACACACACACACACACAGTAACCCCATATCTGTCTCTCTCTATTTCTATATCTGTCGCCACTCCCTCCCTCTCCTTTTCCCTAACCTCAGTCACTGTTGGGTTGCAGCTGAGATCCCATTGTAATGTCATTGTTGGTTGGCGGAATATTCACGGCAGCGTATGTAAATGAGATCCCATTGTGATTGGAGGACTGTGAGATGCCATTGTGAAGTCATCCCTGGAAGCTGCCAGAAAAATCTCACAGCAGTCAGTTATTCTTCTCAAAGTGGGCTTTTTTTTAAAGCATTACCATGCACCGTTTTGGCTTGGATACCATCTCAAACACACACACACACACACACACACACACACACACACACACACACACACACACACACACACACACACACACACACACACACACCTCCCCACACACACTAACCTCCCCACACACACTAACCCCCCCACACACTAACCCCCCCACACACACACTAACCCCCCCACACACACACAACCCCCCCCCCACACACACACACTCTCTAACCCCCCCACACATACATTAACCCCCCCACACACACGAACCCTCCCACACAGGCACTAACCCCACATACACACTAACCCCCACACACTAACCCCCCCCTCACACACACAGACTAACCCCCCCCTCTCCCACACACACACACACAGTAACCCCATATCTATCCATAGGCCCATATTTCAGATTTTCCAAAAAGTGGGACTAATTGACAGGTTCTTTTTCATTAGGATTTAGAACATAGATATTTAGCAAATTCCAATCCTTTTTTATCGCCATTATTAATTAAAATATATTACATTTTCTTGAAGTTTTTAAACTTACGAGTCATTCCCATGGCTTTAGATCTTTACGTTAGGAGAAAACATAAATGAATGGACTAAAATTTCTGCCCATTTATTGTAAAGCTTCAATATAAAATGTTTTTGTGAGTTTTATTCATTATATGGTCTCACATTATAAAAGTTTTTTCTGACTTTTGCTCAGATAATATTAAGTAAAACACATTGATTTATGCTTACCTTCCCAATGAAATATGTTGCTTTCATTTGGTAACTGTTCACAGACACAGACTAATCGCATTCAATGCTATTGTGCAGAATGGAATTTTCCAGAAAATGTTTGTTAGGGTTGTATCATGAGACATTTGAGAGTGTAAGACTGTGTGAAATCAAGAGCTTGGTCAAAAGATTGCATCAGTGGGTGATGACCAATCCAAATGAGTAAATGATAGACAAGTTTGAAAGTCTTCTGATAATCCAATGTTTTACTGTTGAAAATGTATCCATTATTTAGTGAGGTTTGTTATTGTAATGAATGTAAACTTCCAAATATCAGGAATTCTCTGATTATGCATTCAAATATCTGATATCCTTCTGACCCAGCAGGTTAACACAGACATTTCAACAAAACATTGAAGCAAAACCTTTACTCGGTCAGAGGGAAATGGCATCAACAGCAAGTCTACAACAACGTGCTGAAAGGCGCCCGGTTAATGACGCATTTTCTGATAAGTGGAATGACAACTCACATTATGATAATACTGGTTTTGTCTCAGAAGAAAGCACTTCAATTTTAGAAAATCCTAGTGCCAACCCTTTAATAAGCACAATATCAAGGAGCACATCCGCCCAGGGGCGTAGGCCGTTAATGAGACAGGACAGAATTATTGGCGTTCCATTGGATTTGGAACATGGCATGCACAGTGTCAGAAATACACAAGAAAATGAAACTGCCACTCCCTGGCAAAACTGGACTAGAACACCAAGTCCATTTGAGGATAGAACTGCATTTCCATCAAAGTTGGAGACCACTCCTTTCAGCAGTCCTATTCCTGATAGAAAAGATTTGGAACATTCTACACGTGGAATTACTGAATTTTCCCGCACATTTTCATCGGGTTCTCCATGGAGTTTTCTCAATTCTAGAGAATCTAATTTAAGTAGAGGCCATATGGACAAATTCACACATACTTGCAGACCTGAGTCTGCCAAGAGTGCTATTGTTATCAGTAAAAGTACTGAACGACTTGCACCAATGATGAGATCGGTTAAAGCAGGCCAGTTTACGAAATCCCAAAGCATTGATGAAATTGACATTGGGGCCTTCAAGATTTACAATATACCACTGGACTGTTATGGTTCCAGCGCAGAAAATCCCTGTAGCATTGATATACCAGACCAAATGCCAGCCCACGAACTAGGCATGTCACGCAGCCTTTCTGCTCCAATGTTGGATGAAGATTTATCAGAAACATATGGAAGCATAAAGATCTCTCATAAAGTTCCAACCTCAAAGAAAGTGTATCATTTTGACCAAAGTTTCAATCCTCAAGGTGCCGTAAATCTTAAACCTGAGAGACGAGTAACCACTTCTTTTACACATAATGTTGACTATGGTGTCCAGCAAAACAAGAATGTTTCAAAAGATATCATTAATCCACGCTCCTTCAGAGGCTACGAACCCATGGAACACATGTATTCATTCTCACAGCCCTCAGTAAATGATGAACCAGTAAATCCTCAGTTTGCAACTCAAGGCGATAGAGTTGGATTCTTAAGAAGGGGTGACTCCCTGGCAACCTCCACAGAAATGGCATTGCATCGAAGGGTTAATGAAGCTCCTGAGATACCTCAAAGTGACAGATATGTCAGGACTCATTACAGAGGAGTTTTAGAACATCAGAACAGCGCATCATTAGTTGAGTCACAATATCTCAAAAGGAATGGAAGATATGATGAAGATTATTCAACATTCCAAGACTTGAAAAATCAGGGTAGAACTTTTCAAGATAAACCTTTGACTCAGAGGAGGCCATTATCTGCAAGAAGCTACAGTACTGAAAGCTATGGGTTTTCCCAAACCAGACCAGTTTCAGCAAGGCCTACCATGGCAGCTTTGTTAGAGAAGTTACCTTCAGATTATAACATCGCTAGCTACAGTGAAAAGCCTTCAGAGAGCAATGATGTAAGGATCAGGTCTTCACAGAAAGGCGATGAGAGTGGCAAAATACCTCTAGATTGGAGACAACAACTGCTCAGGCATATAGAAGCGAAAAGGTTAGATAGGGTGAGTGTGTTTTTAAAACATTTTTTAAAATAAATATTCAGTTTTTATCCAGTTCTATAAAAAATATCGATTTGTTCAATTACTAATACGGGGCATGGCAATACTCTACTGGACTGTTGTAAGAAAAATAATTTCACTACGTGTTAGCACTTTGCACATGTGACAATAAAAGCACCATTGACCACCATTGATGGAAGGATATCATTAAGTTGCAGAGCCTGTGAAAGTTGGAAAATTGGAAGAGATTCACCAAAATTTTACCTGGGATGCAGGCTTGAGTTATCGGGAGAGGCTGGATAGACTTGGACTCTTCACTCTCAAACATAGAAACCTGAGAGGTGAAACGTTTGAGCTATATCAGACCATGATGGGCATGGATAAAGTGAATGCTCACTGTCTTTTTCCCAGGGTAGAGGATTCTAAAACACGAGGGCATAGGCTTAAGGTGAAAGAGGAATGATTCAACAAGGACCCCAGGGTCAACTTTTTCATCCGTATCTGGAATTAACAGCAATAGAAAGTCATTGAACCAATACAATTACAACTTTTAAAAGACATCTGTACTGATATATGGATAAGAAGAATTTAGAGCGCCAGGAGCTAAATGCAGGCAAATGGCCCAGTATGCCAACTTGGTCGGCATGGACATGGTGGGCCAAAGGGTATGTTTCAGTGCTGTGTAGCTCTATAACTATCACCGCACATGTATGCCCCTTATAATTTTTTGTACTTCAATCAATCAATCAATCAATCAATCAACCTTTATTGTCATCTTGCAAGCAACAGTTGTACAGTGCAAAATGAAAAGCCGTTTCCCAGAGAATAGCGGAGCATCGCACATGAAATTTAAAACATTTCACACATAATAACACTAAAAACAATCCAGTCCCTGATGGAACAGTATAAATAGTTAAAAGCAGGTAAAACACAACGTTAAAATACAATAAACCAATCATAAAAATGTCCGGGGCAGCTGATTTGAGTGGCCAGTGCCAGTTATTAAAGTGGCCAGTGCCAGTTATTAAAGTGTCCGTGCCAGCCGCAGAATCAAGTGGCTGTGAGTACAGAGTGACTGTTTAGCAGCCTCACAGCCTGTGGTAGGAAGCTGTTTAGCAATCTTGTAGTCCGGGCTTTGATGCTTCAATATCTCTTGCCTGATGGCAGGAGATCCAGGTGTATGTGGAGGGGGTGCAGTTTGTCCTTAGCAATTCTCTGAGCTTTTTTCAGACAGCGGCTCTGGAATAGTTCTTGTACCGAGGGTAGGGAGACGCCAATGATCCTCTCTGCTCCCCTCACTACCCTCTGCAGAGCCTTCCTGTCCGAGCAGTTGCAGGTGGAGTACCACGTATTTATGCAGTACGTGAGTTCAGACTCCACCGTACCCCTGTAGAAAGTCCTGAGGATGTTGGTGGGGAGTGAGGCCTGTTTTAGTTTCCTCAGGAAGTGCAGTCGCTGATGGGCCCGTTTGACGGTCCCAGTGGTGTTCCTGGACCAGGTGAGGCTGTCTGTAATTTGCACACCGAGGAACTTTATGCTCTCCACTCTCTCCACTGTGGTGCCACTGATGTTGAGGGGTGTATGCTTTGGCTGCGTCCTCCTGAAGTCGACAACCATCTCCTTCGTCAAGTTCCTTTTAGCCTTCTTTGCTTCAAGGAAAACACACATAATCATCATAATCAATACTGGTGTAATCTTGTCCTTCCTGTAGTGTGTTAACCACAACTGTACACATTACTCCAGCTGTGGCTGAACCAATGTTTATATAATTGTACATAATCTCTCTGATCATGTGGTCTGTACACTGGGTAGAGGAGGTAAATATGGCAAATGCCTTTTTCACACCTTAGTTATTGTTATGCCACCATCAGAGATCCTTGGACTTGAAAAGAGAGAGGTTCCTCTGTTCCTCATTATTCCTTAAGACCCTACCATTCATAGTGCATATCCTACCCTTATTAGTATTCCCAAAGTCCATAACCTCATCCTTATTTGGATTCATTTTCATCTGCAAGTGCTTTGCCGTTTTTACCAATTGATCAATATCATCCTGTAGCCTATTACTATCCTGTTCAGCAACACCACCGATTTCCATGTCATTTACAAACTTTCTAATTATACTTCCTATATTCATACCCAAACATGATGTGCATAACAAACTGTAAAAGTTCACCAATGATGCCTGTGGCATACTGCAGGTCTCCAACTTCCAATCACAAAAATAATCCTCCACCACACCCTCTGCCTCCTTTTATCAAGCTAATTTTAATTCCAATATGTCAAGTTGCTCTGAAACCCATGGACTCTGAGCTTTTTGACCATGTGGTACATTGTCATGTCCTTACAAAAATCCATGTAGACTACCTCAACTGCACTGCCTTCATCAATACATTTTGTTACCACTGAAAAGTTTAATCAAACTGGTCATGCAGGATCTAACCTTAACAAGATCTTGCCTTTCCAAGTGTTGATTAATCCTTTCAGAATGTTATTCAATAACTCCTCTAAAGTGACAACAGAATCTTGTGAATGCTACATGTATTCTGATAATTTTATCTTTTCATTATTTTTCTCACATCAGATTCTTTTTATCGGCCTTTCTTTTATTGATACACTATCCCTGTCAAGCTGTGATTATTGTTATCCATTGCACTGTCATTATTATCATGTTGTCCTTTCTCCGAACTTTATATATTTCCCCTTACAAAAACCTCTATCTTCAGGAACTTCTATCTTCAGGTTCAGGAACAACTTCTTCCCTACAGCCATCAGGCTATTAAACAGTAAAACCACCAAATAAGGTCTGAACGACATAGACTCGGGGGCATTGGTTTTGTCTTTTTTGGTGTGGGTGTGTGTGTGTGTGTGTGTAAGGATTGTTGATGTTTTGTTAAGTAAATATTGTCTAGGTATTTCCTTTATTCGGTTTATCCCTGGTTCCATTCTCTACTAGGCCTCAGCTTAACTTGTTCATAATTAATTAGGTCAACATAATTAATGTTGAACAGTGTAGGTATATTTGTTGTCTGATGGACAGACTATAAAAATCCTGCTCTCTAGCCAAAAGATACTGTTAATGCTTTATCGCAGGTACATGGAGTTAATTTTACTCAATTTTTACAGCCATGAATAAAATGTGGCTGTTTCTGTTTTTTTTCTCAGAATAATTAAATTCAGTAACAAATAGCTCCTCTGCATCAGCACATTTCTAGACAGTAACAGCTATTAAAATAATTATCCTATCTAGCTGCCTAATTCCTTTCAGGATATCAAAAGTAACTGCCGTGAATAATCACCAGGTTAAGACAGTGATTTTTGACTTTTATCTTCAAGTGCTTGTTCACTGGTTCACTTGAAGGTCAGCAGCTTGGGTATTAGCAAAAAATTGTCTTTTGGCCTCTTTCGAAACCAACAAAAAGCATCTGTTCATGTTTCAATGTAATTTATCCTTTTTTTTAAAATAGTACCCCCCCCCCCCCCTTATTTTTCCTTA
Organism: Amblyraja radiata; assembly: GCF_010909765.2. NCBI lineage: Eukaryota > Metazoa > Chordata > Chondrichthyes > Rajiformes > Rajidae > Amblyraja > Amblyraja radiata. The sequence goes on from NC_045965.1 coordinate 31,066,966, forward strand.
TGATTTCAAAAATCCAATCTCCTCTATAAATTTGGCCGGTTATTCCCTGAGATATTCACTAAAATTTATCACCAAACTGACATTAAAAAAAAATATTAAGGCTGCCCAGCTGCTGACCTCACAATGCCTTTGCACCTGGCCCAACTGCCTCCTGGTCCCGCCTGGCCCTGCCCCGCCTGGCCCTGCCCCCCCACCTGCCTCCTGGCCCCGCCCCCCAAGCCTGCCAGGTTGTTGATTCCATTGTTTTTCATTGAATTGAACTGAATTATTTCTCACTTAACATCACTAATTCTTAACATTAACTTTTAATTTCAAAGACAGTTTAAAAAAAATTAAATTTGCTGTCTTCATTGACAGCTTTGACCGGACCCGGTGTGTGTGTGTGTGTGTGTGTGTGTGTGTGTGTGTGTGTGTGTGTGTGTGTGTGTGTGTGTGTGTGTGTGTGTGTGTGTGTGTGTGTGTGTGTGTGTGTGTGTGTGTGTGTGTGTGTGTGTGTGTGTGTGTGTGTGTGTGTGTGTGTGTGTGTGTGTGTGTGTCTGAACGCGTGACGCATGGTTGTATTTCTTTCTCCGTCTCTCTCCCCCTCTCTCTCTCCCCATCTCTGTCTCTCTCTCTCTCTCTCTCTCCCCTCCTATCTCTCCCCCTCCCTCTATCTCTCCCACTTCCTCTCCCCCACCCCCCTGCCATCCCCCACCCGCCCTCCCCTAAACCCCCTTCCCCCCTCAACTCCACCCCTCCTACCCCCTTCACTCCACTCCCATCCCCTCCCTTCCCCCCCTCTCCCCCCTTCCCTTCCCTTCCTCCCCTCTCCCCCTTCCCATCCCCCCCTCTCTCCCTCTCTCTTCCCCTCTCTCTTCCCCTCTCTCTTCCCCTCTCTCTCCCCCTCTCTCTCCTCCCCTGTCTCTCCTCCCATCTCTCTCACCTTCCGCCCCCACCCTCCCCTCCCCTCCACCCCCCTCTCCCTCTGTCTCTTGCCCTTCTGCCCCTGCCCCATTCTCTCCATCTTCCCCATTCTCTCTCTGCCCTCACTCTCTACCCCCCCCTCTCTAGACGCGCCTGCCTCAACCTCAGGATGAGGTTTTCCATACTAGATCATCGATGTCGTAATTCTTTAGGAAACGACGGTTCCCCTCTTCCATTATTAGACGAGGCTCTCACTAGGGTCTCCTCGATATCCTAAATCTCCGCTCTTGCTCCCCCTCACCCCATTCGTAACAAGGACAGTCCCGCTTGTCCTCACCTTCCACCCCATCAGCCGTCGCATACACCATATAATCCTCCAACACTTTTGTCACCTCCAACGGGATCCCACTACTGGCCACATCTTCCCATCTCCACCGCTTTCTGCTTTCTGCACAGACTGTTCCCTCCGCAACTCCCTGGTCAACTCGTCCCCACCCAAACCACCCCTTCCCCAGGTACTTTCACCTGCAACCATAGGAGATGCAACATCTATCCATTTACCTCCCCCCTCGACTCCATTCAAGGTACCCGACAGTCTTTTCAGGTGAGGCAGACGTTCACTTGCACCTCCTCCAACCGCATCCCAGCGGTATGAACATTGACTTCTCTATCGTCAAATACCCCTTGCTTTCCCTCTCTCTCCATCCCCCCCCCTTCCCAGTTTTCCCATTAGTCTTACCGTTTCCGACTACATTCTACCTGTCCCGCCCAATCCCCTGACATCAGTCTGAAGAAGGGTCTCTACCCAAAACGTCACCCATTTCTTCTCTCCAGAGATGTTGCCTGTCCCGCTGAGTTCCTCCAGCATTTTGTATCTACCTTCGATTTAAATCTGCAGTTCTTTCCTACACATTTTGTTTAAACCTTCGCCCGGTCCGCCTGGACCTACCTGATCTCCTGATTGCCAAACACTTTAATTCCCCTTCCCATTCCCATACTGACTTTCTGTCATGAGAAATTGTCAGAATGAGGTCAAATGCAAATTGGAGGGACAGCACCTCATGTTTCACTTGGGCAGCTTACAATCCAGCGGTATGATTTTTTATTTCTCTAACTCCATGTAACCCTTATATCCCCTCTCTCTCCATTCCTCCTCCACCCGTCGTACTAGCTTCAAAGTCGTGTTGTAGAGTCTCATTGTCTGTAACTCGTTTTCACCTAGCTCACAGCTAACAAAGGCCTGTTTCCTTTACCATCGCTACTTTTTTGCATATCTTTCATTCATTTGTTCTATATCTTTATCTTTTGTTTCCCTTTCCTCTGACTCTCAGTCGGAAGAAGTGTCTCAACCCAAAACATTACCTATTCCTTTTGTCCAGAGATGCTGTCTGACCCACTGAGTTACCCCAGCTTTTGGTGTACATCATTTTATTTAATAGGATGCCAGTATCTTCAAGAGTGTTGAAAACTGTTTAGATGGATTGGTTATACATTAATTGCAGTTTCATTGCTGGGGTCAATATTAGAATTTTCGAAGCTATGTGAATATACGAGAAGAAACAAAATGGTCATTCAAATCTGTGACAGCAGTAGGTATTTGAATCCTGTTATCCTGAAGAAGGTACTGATTCATGTTTCATCGAGCCATTGCTGCCACCCTAGGACCATCACCTCAGCAATCCTAAAAACCTTGGAGGATTGATTGCTGAAATGGAACACATCGTCAGAGCATTTTTGAATAACATATTTTGATACAATGAACTGCAGGTACTGGAATCTTATGTAAAACACAAAATGCTGTGGAAACTCAGCAGATCAGGCAATATCTGTGGATTAAATGGTTGTGTAACGTTTCAGGTCGGGAATTGGAGGAGAAAGCTTCAGTCGGAAGAAGCAACCCCAACCCAAAACATTGCCTATCTATTCCTTCCACAGAGTCTGCCTGACCCATTGGGTTACTCCATGATTTGACTCATTAATGCAACAGTCTGAATTTATAAAACAATATGCTGAGGTTAAACCTCAAATGCCAGAATGTTCCTTGTCATACTCAAATATTGTGTGGCTTCTGTTTCTGTGTCCAGAGAAACTGAGATAATGATATCAAAGGATGTGTGCTGGGTGCTTGAAGACTTGAAGTGTTGAAATTGATCTGCTCACTCTTTCCTTTAAACCTATATCGAGGTTGGAGTTGAATCACCCCAATCTATTTGACGTTCTGTGCATGCTTCAGGATAACCTGCAAATTTGTTACACTTTTCTACTTGTAGTTTGTGCATGCCTGAATGTCACAATTTCCACATCAGATATTTGAGTACCATCGTTTCAGTGTGCCTCTGCAACAGCAATTAATTTTGATCCTTTTATGTGCAATATTGTTAAATTGTTTATCGAAGCCCACTCTCTATCTCATCTCTTCATTAAACTAGGAACGTTGAATAAACAGGGTGTGCTCTCATGGTTTTCCATGGCTTCTATCATCCCTTAAAACATATAATCTATCTATCATATATATATACTTTTAAAACTCTGTGTGTGTGTGTGTGTATGTCATTTTGTTTTGCCCTTTGCCATTTCTTTGCCCTTTGATTCGTTACTCCGCCAAAACCACACGCAAAAACGCCGAGATCTAACTTGTGTTGCCCCCCGCAGCATCTAACAGACCTGCATAACCTGTTACTACTTTCTGTCCAAGATCCACAAACAGGACTGTTCCAGAAGACTGATTGCTTCAGCGTACTCTTGCCCAATCAAACTTATTTCTTTCTACTTTTCTCTCCTAGTCCTATCTCTTCCCAATTATATTAATGACATTTCAGATGCCTTCTGCCACTTCAACAGTTTCTAGCTCCTTGTTCATCTTCCCCATGGACATACAATCCCTCCACATACATCCCACATGAGTAGAATCTAAAGGCCTTCCACTTCCTCCTTAAACAAAGACCCAACCAGATCGCCTGCACAAAACATTCATCTGGCCCAGGCTGACCAAGATGCCTCATCTATACTAGTTCCACCTGCCTGTGTTTGGCCTATATCCCTCTAAACTGTTCATATCCATGTACCTATCCAAATATCTTATAGTAGCTGCCTCAACTACCTCCACTGTCAGCTTGTTCCACACACCCACCACCTTCTGTGATTTTTTGCATATCTTTTAGTAATTATTCTTTATCCCCCCACTTCATCATCTATATCTCTTGTTTCCCTTATCCCTAACCAGTCTGAAGAAGGGTCTCAACCTGAAACATCACCCATTCCTTCTCCCCAGAGATGCTGCCTGTCCCGCTGAGTTAGTCAAGTCAAGTCAAGTCAAGTCAAGTCAAGTCAAGTCAAGTCAAGTCAAGTCAAGTCACTTTTATTTCTATAGCACATTTAAAAAACAACTCTCGTTGGCCAAAGTGCTTTACATTGGTGGAGGTACTAACGTTATACAACAGTGGTTCATAGATTAAGTACATACATAAATACATACATATAGCCCTACCTCAGAGGACGTCAAGAAAGGCTTGAGAGTAAAGATGAGTTTTAAGTCTCGACTTAAAAGAGTCGATGGAGGGAGCAGTTCTGATGGGAAGAGGGATGCTGTTCCACAGTCTAGGAGTTGCAACCGCAAAGGCTCGGTCGCCCCAGAGCTTATGCCTAGACCGCGGGATGTTCAGTAACCCCAAGTCGGCCGATCTGAGGGACCTGGAGGTGGTGTGGCGGGTAAGCAGATGTTTGATGTAGGTGGGGGCAAGCCCGTTAAGGGCTTTGTAAACATAAAGAAGGATCTTGAAATTTATTCGGAACCGCACAGTGAGCCAGTGGAGAGAGGCCAGAATCGGGGTGATGTGGTCCCTTTTTTGGGTGCCCATCAGGAGTCTCGCTGCGGCGTTTTGGACCAGTTGCAGGCGGGATAGGGAGGATTGGCTGATGCCAGTGTAAAGGGAGTTGCAGTAATCGAGGTGGGAGGAGATAAATGTGTGGATGATCTTTTCCAGGTCATCAAACTGGAGGAATTGTTTTATTTTAGCTATCGTCCGAAGCTGGAAGAAGCTAGCTTTTTCCACGGCATTGACTTGTTTGTCAAATTTCAATGCTGAGTCAAATATCACGCCAAGGTTTTTGACGTGAGGTTTGAGTAATGGGGTAAGGCTTCCAAGGCTGCCTGCTATCGTTTTGATTGAGTCCGAGGGGCCGAGACTTACTCTCGTTTATTTGGAGGAAGTTCTGGGCCATCCAACACTTTATATCCTCGAGGCAGTGTATACGGTTAAGTAGATTTGATCGTTTTTTGGGCTTCAGGGGGAGATAGAGTTGTGTATCGTCTGCATAACAGTGGAAGGAAATACCGTGCCTTTGAATGACTTGGCCTAGGATGGAACCTTGTGGAACCACGCAGCAGAGGCTAGCTGGGGAGGAGAAAGAGAATGTTAGTAGAGAAACTCCTACCTTTGAGGTAGGAGATGAACCAGCTCAGGGCAGTGCCATCAATACCAACCTCGTACCGGAGACGGTCAATTAGGATGATGTGGTCGACAGTATCAAAAGTTACTCCAGCTTTTTCTGTCTACCTTCTGTAAACACATGGGTTTGCTCCGGTGCTCCGGTTTCCTTCCATATCCCAAAGACATGCGAGCTTGTAGGTTAATTGGCCTCAGTAATTTGCCTCTAGTGTGTAGGGGATAGTTGAGAAAGTGGGATACTATAGAATTAGTATGTGAGCAGGTGATCATTGACTGGAGTGAATTTGGTGGGCCGAAAGGCATGTTTCCATATTGGACCTCGAAACTCTCAACATAGAATAATACAGTACAGGAACAAGCCCTTTGGCCCACATTGTCTGTGTTGAAAATAATGCCAAGATCAACTAATCGCATCTGCCTCTGCATGATCCATAACATTCCATTCCATGCGTAATGTTGTGCTTGTCTAAAAGCCTTTTAAATGCTACTATTGTATCTGCCTCACGGACACCCACATCCCTCAATGTAAAACAAAAATTGCCTTAAACATCTCCTTTAAACGTTGCCACCATGTCTTTGACATTTGCACGGAGGTAAAAGGATCCAACTTATTATCTATGTCACTCAGAATTTTAAATATTTTTATCGCGTCTCCCCTCAACCACCTGCTTTCTGGAAAAAAACAATCCAAGTTTGTCAAAACACTACTTGTAGCTAATACTTGCTAATCCATGCAGCATTCTGATAAACCTTTTCTGCAGCCTCTCCAAAGCCTCCACATCCTTCCTACTATGGGGTGACCAGAATTGCATGCAATATTCCAAATGCAACTAAAGATCTTCTGGAGTTGCAACATGACTTCCTGAGTCTTACACTCAATGGTCTGACCAATGAAGACAAGCATACCATACACCTTCTATACCACTCTATTTGTGTTGCCACTATCAATGAACAATGAACTTGGACCCCAAGATCCCAGTATATCAATGCTGTTCAGGGTCTTGCCATCAACCAAATACCTCCCCCTTACATTTGACCTCCCAGAATGCAACACCTCATACTTGCTTGGATTAAACTCCACCTGCTATTTCTCTGCTCATTTCTGTAGTTGATCTATATCCTGCTGTATACATTGACAGTTGTCCTCACTAGCAGCTCCAGTCCACAACTCCAACAATCTTTGTATGGTCATACAGCATGGAAACAGGCCCTTCGGCCCAACCCAACCAAGATGCCCCATCCTTGCGAGACCCCTTTGGCCTTATTTGGTCCATATCCCATTAAACATTTTCTATCCATGTACCGTCCAAATTTGACTGCAAATTTACTAACTAATCCATCTACATTTATGTCCAAGTCATTTATATATATCACAAGAATATGTCCCAACATACATCTTCACCAATCACCACCAATTGACCTCCAGTCAGAAAAACATCATTTCACAAAACACCCTGTCCTCTATGAGTAAACCAGTTCTGAACCCCAAACACCAGAATCATTGTCCTCTAATTCCATGGATTCTCTCTTACTTTCTTGAATAAAGGAACAATTTTGGCTACTCTCGAGTCTTCTGGGATCTCGCCTGTGGCTAGAGAAGGTGCAAAGATCTTTGTCAAAGCCCCTGCAATCTCCTCATAATAATCTGGGTTAGATCCCATCAGAACCTGAGAATTTATCCAATACCACATCCTTCTTGATGTCAACCTGCCCTTGCATATTAGAACTGTCCTCTATGTTCTCCTTGGTGAATACAGATGCAAAATACTATTTTATTACCTCACATACATTCTCTGATTCCAAGCAAAGAATTTCCCTCTTTTATCCTTGAGCTCCCTTCTCCCTGGTTACCTTTTAATGTATGTGATTTTCTCTAATTTGGCGCACTAAAAACATTTTATGGTCTCTTTTGGCCCTTCTGATTGCCCATTTTAGTTCTTTCCTACCAGCTTTATATTTCTCAAGAGCCCTTTCAGATTTTATCTTCTTGAACCTTACATACACTTCCTTTTTCTTTCTGACCAAACTTACAACCTCTTTGGTCCTGAACTTTGAACAGCTAGGTTTTAAACAACTCCCAAATGTCAGATGCGGCTGACCCAATAACAACTGCTCCCACTTAACTCTCGCTAACTCTTGACTAATAATGTGGTAATCTGCCTTACTCCAATTTAGTACCTTCTCCCAAGGTCCAGATTAATCCCTATTCAAAACAATCTTAAAATTTATGGAGTTGTGATCACTATCCTCAAAATGTTCTTTGACTAAAACTCCAATTACCTGGCCAGGCTCATTTCCCAATACCAGCTCCATAATGGTCCCTCCTTGAGTTGGACTACTACATACTGTTTCAGAAAACTGAAATACACAAAAACAAATTCTGCCTACCTATGCATTTTGCATTAATTAGGTCCATATTAATATTGGGGAAGTTGAAGTCTCCTACTATGACAATCCTGTTGTTTTTGCATCTTTCTGTAATCTGTCTACATATCTGATCCTCTATCATTCGCTGGGTGATGAGGCCTGTAGTACAATCCCATTAGAATGATATCACCTTTTTTATTTTTGATCTCTTCCCATATTGACTCAGCAGACTGGTGTGCCAGTCTCTGCGATTAGTAAATTAACTCCGCCACCTGTTTTACCTCGCTATCTAGCACGTCTGAAACATCAAAATCCTGAAACGTTGAGAGTTGTCAGTAATGATTCCTCTCACAACCAAGTCTTCTTAATTCCTACAATATCATATTTCCAAACAATGATCCAGGCTCTAAATTTATTCATTTTACCCACAATAATTCTTGCATTGAAGTAAATGCACTTCAGGACATCATTTCACCATGTTCATTAACCTCTCCCTGTCTGTGCTTCCTTTGAGACTTACAGGTCATAACCTCTACCTTCCCATCAGTCTCTCCATTTACTGACCTGCTTTTCTGGTTGCTGCCCCAAGCCAGTTTATGTGCAACCCATCCTTTTACAAGTTACGTTAGCCCCAGAAGAAATCCTAGCGATCCAAAAATCTGAATACTTGTTTCCTGCACCGACTCCTCAGCCAAACATTCATCTGTCATATCCTCCTATTCCCACCCTCACTAGCATATAGAGTAACTCCCTATTTTCACTGTGCAGGACTTCATTCCTATAAGAGGACATGGCCAGGATGGTGGGATCATTGATGATAGATGCCACGTTCTTGAGAAAGCACTGCAATGTTGTTACTTTCAATGGAAAGAAGGACTGTGTCCATGATGGGCCAGGCTGAGTCCACCACTCTCTGCAGCCTCTTGCATTGCAATGCATTGGAATTGCCTTACGGTTCATAATGCCACCAATTAGGATACTTTCTGCACATCTGCAGAGGTTTGTTAGAATATTCAGTGGCATGCCCAATCTCTTAAAACGTTAAAAAAAAGCAATGGTAATGGCACATCTTCTTCATTATTGCATCTATGTGCTGAGCCCAGGACAGGTCATCCGAAGTGATAACACCCAGGAATTTGAAGCTGCCAACTGTCCACCACTGACCACCAATGAAAATGAGCACGTGGTGTCCCAATTTCCCCAGTAATTCCTTGGTTTTGTTGACGTTGACCAAGTGGTTGTGGTTGCAGCACCATTCAACTAGCTATTCTTTCTCCGCTGTATGCTGTCTTATCACCAACGGTGATTCGGCTAACCATAATGGTGTTGTCATTAAATTTATAGACAGAATTGGGGCTGTGCTTAGCCACACAGTCATGAGTATAAAGAGAGTAGAACAACAAGATAAGTATGCAATGTTGAGGTGCACTTTTGCTGTTGGTCAGTGACGAAGAGATGTTGTTATCGATCAACACTGAGAATCAACACTGCCAATGAGGAAGTCAAAGATCCCCTCGCAAAGGGAAATTAAGAAGCCCAGGTCTTGGAGCGCAGTGATGAGTTTGGAGGGGATGATTGTGTTGCATGCCGACCTGTAGCCGATGAACAGCCACCTGAGATTTGTGATTCAGATGGTCCAGAGCTGTGTGAGGAGCCAATGAGATAGAATCTGCTGTTGACCTGTTATGGCGATCGGCAAATTGAACTATATTCACATTATTTCTGAGGGAGCAGTTCATTATGCCACAACCAAGCAATTTATTATGATGGATTCAAGTGCTTCCAAACCATAATAATTGAGGCAGATCACAATGCTCTTTTTGGCACCAATAGAATAGATGCTTTTTTGAACCTCAGACTGCAGAAGCAAGATCTTGAGGATGTCCTGGAATACTCCAGCCAATTGGTCCACACAGATCTTTAGTACTTGGTCAGGTACACCGTTTGGGTGCTTTTTGTGGGTTTGCCCTCTTTAAGGATGTTCTGATGTCTGCTTCAGCGAGTGAAATCATAGGGTTGTCAGGGACCGTGGAGGCTCATGTCAGTGTGTCACTTTTCTCCTTTTCATAAGGAGCATAAAAGACATTGAACTCTTCCAGTGATGATGTGCATTGCCACTGAGGCTACCTGCTTTGATAGTGTGCAAGTTGTTGTATGTTTGTGGCTCCAGCTTAGTTCAAAATTGTCTCTTGATGGCATTCAAGAAGTAATTCCTGGACTTCTTGTATGACACTGTCAGTCTTAAACACCATAGATCTAGCCCTTAGCAGATTACAAGTCTCCTGATTCTTCCAGGACTTCTGATTGGAAAAGAATCAGAAAGTTTGCATAGTTATGCACTCATCTATACATTCCTTATGAAATCAGTGATGATTGTGACATATTCATTGAGGTCTGGTGATGAATCTTTGAACATGGCCCAGTCTACTGATTAACTGCTCTTCTTTCTCCCCTGAAAAGTACTCCATAGTCCTCTTTGCCATGCTCTTCAATCTCTGTCTATAGGCAGGTAGAAGAATCATTGCCTTGTGGTCAGATATTTCAAAGTGCAGGCAGAGGGACAGGGCGATAGACATCCTGATGATTCTGATGGTGGTTCATGCTCAAGCTCATAATTATGCCATGAGAGATGTGTGACTATAGTAATTTTTGCTGAGGGTTGAGTTGGAGAGCAATGATGGGTTTCCCACCAGGTCATATCTATTCAGTGCTGTATTCCAGTATAAATCTCACTGGTGAGATAAGTTTTTTGGAAGTATTGGAACTTCCTTGTGACAAAGGAGATGCAGGGGTATTGCTTCCATTCTCAAAAGCATGGACAATTATGCCTAATCGCGGTCCCATTCTGCCAAATCCAAGAGCAAAGTGGCACTGCATGACTTTGCTATGCTGTAAACATACAGTAAAAAAATAATTTATCTTATGATTTTATCTGAAGAAAATAAATGTAATATAATATGTATGCTGCACAAGTCAGTGTAATGCGTAGAAATAAAAAGAGTGCATGCTGAGCCTAAACCATCTCACAGCATGCACTGCCGCTATTTGCTTCAATTACTGCTTTTTAAAATGTAACTGTACCCAGCTAATTTAGTAAATGTTAATAAAAGCTCAATTCCAGCTTCCAACTTAATCACATTCCTAATAAGGTAGCACATCTGTACCATTAATTATCTATTGGATGCTTGTGTATTAGTTTTAATTTAATGGTGCTGTTTTAAAACATTTTCTTTAAGCCTTGGTAGTTCTAGTTCTGAAAATATCGACATGGTGACTATTGTAAAACCACTCCATATTCACTTTCCAGCCTGAGCCACTGAGAAACAAGGATTCTGTTTGATTCTGGTTGATGTTTTTTTATCCAAATAGCCCAGGAACGTTGAAGCCAATGACACTTGGATAACAAAACAATATAGGAATTAAACCTTGTGTTACCTTTATCTAGAGCACCAGCCAAGGCACTTAATTGTGCAAAAGCTTCAATTGTCAATGTTACTCATTAAACTGTGCAAGTGTCTGGAACATAGCATGTTTGATTTTCTTGTTTTTAGACACCGTCACAACAAAGCAATGTTCATGACAGTGAACTGGAAGATATATCTCCAACTAGTCAGTGGAGTTCGTATGCATTGGGAAGGAGGGATGTGCCACCAGAGAACATGATTAAAAAGGTTAGAACTTAAGGGTGGATTTAATTTACAGCCACCTTATGTCATATATGTTGTGATTTCATTCTTATCGCTTGATGTTTCTTTGCATTCCTGATAGTGTATTCAATTTCACTTTGTCATTATGGTGAGTTTAACCTATTCATGTACAGTATCTGTTCTATGTATTTTTTTAAATAAATAGTTAGTCTGGTATGTTTATTAACACGTATTTTTTGAACACCATAAAGTCCATTCCAGCACCAAGGGTGATAATTTCACACTTTAATATTTCTGTAGGCCTTGAAATGTTCTACTGCCAGCCTTCATTTGAATGCTTCTAGTCACCATTTTCCCACTTCCAGTGGAAAGTGGAATTAGTCCTATTAGGGATAAACTGAGATGTTGTAAGAAGACTGATTCCTTCAATAACAGACAGGAATATGTGGGCCTCGTCTGGCACCAAAACAAAGGTGCTAAATTATGTGTAGGAAGGAACTGCAGATGCTGGTTTAAACCGATGTCAGACACGAAAAGCTGGATTAACTCAGCTGGTCAGGCAGTATCGCTGGAGAAAAAGAATAGGTGATGTTTCGGGTCGAGAGTTTCTCTGGAGATGCTGCCTGACCTGTTACATTACTCCACCCTTTTGTGTCTGTCTTTGTGGTAAATTATGGTTTCAGTGGGAAATAGATTTGCTTTGTTTCAACTTTTCCCTTACTCTATTCCCACTGACTGAGAAGTTAAAATTGCCTCCGATATATTGAATTAATCCTTGACCACTGACAAAACAAAATACATTTTTTATGCTGAATTGTTTAGATTTGTTTTTAACATAGGCACTGTCATTTCAAAGCAAATGCTAAAATATTACACACAAGATCCAAATCAAGTTTTACAGTAACTTCACTGTAATAATTTGAATTATTACAGAACTTAGTCCACAGCTTTATGCAACAATTCTGTTTTTAGTATCTGATCTTTATTCAGCTTCACTTTTCTAAGTTCTTAATGTGACATTTTTAAGCAAAGTCATGTGAGGAAAGAATCTGCTTTTATACCATATTTTTCTGGATTTTGCTGAGTAGGATTCACTGCTCTCATTTGCAGCTGAAATGTATTAATATCACATCGTTCCCTGTCCATATCTGGATAGGCAACTTGCTGGCCAAGATTGACTCGAATCTGAGCAAACCGCAAGTCATCGTACTTGACAAATTATCATGTCATATAATTGGGTAATTTCAGTGGGCCAGAACCTCCCAAGGAACTCCTTTCGATATAATTAAAATCACCAATTTTGGTGTCTGTCAAAGATCACAAGGATTATTAATTCTTTTGAAAGTCCCTGACATTCAAATATATTAAAAAACTATCATGAGTGGATGATTTTAGAATTAAACACATTTAATAATAACTTTTTAACACTTAAATTGCTCAAATAATTCCAATATTCCCACAAATAATTAAGAAAACACTTTATTATTTTTTGTTACTTCAATAAAGTCCCTGTTCAAATGAATGCCTCACAGACTTTGCACCACATGAAATGGCACAGGATCTAAGAGCAGATTCTTTGTGGAATTTTAGTTACTTCCTGCCATATTACTGGACTTGACCAGAATCCATTGCCAGAGCACAGCTGGAAAATTGCCAGCAGGGCTTAGACAGTGAATTTATGTTTCTCAACATGTTGTCATTTATGAAGATAAACGCGGGCACTTTTTTGTGGAACTGCTATCAACATTTGCACCTCTGTATATCTGATTATAATTTGGACTGCAAATGTCTTCAGAACTGATCTTTCACCAATACAATATTTATTTTGGAAAATGTAGTACATGATGAATTTACGTTAGCAGAGTGGGAAAACAAAGCTATTCTGATCTCAGATTAGCTGATGATTCACCTCCCAACTGTATGCTTCAAATGTCCACTTAATTTGCAACATAAATTATATTGCACTTTCAGGCTATTTGTTGTGTATGAAGTATTTAGGAACATATATTGAGAGATAGTGCTATATAAATAAATGTAAGTTGCTCTTTCATTATCAGATTTTTTTTTAAATTTACACTTTGATTCATACTTGGAGTCAGAAGATGTAGGCACAATACTAAACAAATACTTTGCATCTTTGTTCACCAAAGAAAAGGACATGGAGGACAGTGAGATTAATATGGGTAATACTAATACTAAAAAAATTCTTAAGGGGTTGGACAGGCTAGATGCAGGAAGATTGTTCCCGATGTTGGGGAAGTCCAGAACAAGGGGTCATAGTTTAAGGATAAGGGGGAAATCTTTTAGGACCGAGATGAGAAAACATTTTTCACACAGAGAGTGGTGAATCTGTGGAATTATCTGCCACAGAAGGTAGTTGAGGCCAGTTCATTGGCTATATTTAAGAGGGAGTTAGATGTGGCCCTTGTGGCTAAAGGGATCAGGGGGTATGGAGAGAAGGCAGGTACAAGATATTGAGTTGGATGATCAGCCATGATCATATTGAATGGCAGTGCAGGCTCGAAGGGACGAATGGCCTACTCCTGCACCTAATTTCTATGTTTTTATGTCTATGTTTCTAATGTGCTAGGGTAGTTTGAGATCAAGAAGGAGGTGATATTAGGGCTATTGAAGACCATTAAGGTGGATAGATACTCAGGCCGGATGGGATCTATCCCAAGCGATTGAGTGAGGCCAATGAGAAGATTGCAGAGGCCTTGGTAGAGATATTGGTATCTGCATTACCCACAGGCAAACTGGAGCGCTGCCAATGATACTACTTTGTTTAAGAAGGGGAGATTCCAATAAATTATAAGGCCGGTGAGCTTCATGTCAGTGCTAGGGAAGCTATTGAACAGGATTCATCGGGAGAGGATTTCCTTGGATTTGGAAGGGAATTAGGGACAGTCAGCATATATTTGTCCACAGCATGTCAAGTGTTAGGAACTTGATTTAGTTTTTTGTGGAGGTTGCAAAGGTGATGGAAGAGAATAGTTCTGTTTAGTTTATTGTTGTATGTACTGAGGTACAGTGAAAAGCTTTTGTTGCGTGATAACCAGTCAGTGGACAATGCATGATTGCAATCAAGCCTTTTGCAATGTATAGATGCATGAAAAGGGAATAATGTTTAGTGCAAGGTGAAGCCAGTAAAGTCCGATCAAAGATTGTAGGAGCTATTTATGCTTGTTAGTTACTATTCGTGTTTCTGTATCTTTTTCCTAAGCTTGTGGGTGGGATTATATACGTAGAAGGAGGCTAACGCAGAGATTTTAGGAGGCTAACGCAGAGATTGGGTTTTTAGTTTTCCTTGAGGGATGGTGAGGACAACAGTTTTTACCACGTTCATGTTCACGTTCATGTTCACGAGACGCCACATGGAAGAAACAGTTAGTAACAACGAAAAGTTATGAATTATTTCTTTGTTTTGTATTACTTCAATAAAAGACCAATTAATCAAGAAACAACGACTGGAAGATTCGTTTTTGTTATCAGCGAGTGTGTAAACTATATCTCCATCACATCCCTGAGTAGTAATAGCAATTAAAGGTTGGGCATTGAAAAGTTAAGAAATTGCTATTCCAAAGATGGTCTGAGGATCACTCGTGAGGTAGATAGTGGTTCAGGACTGCTCTCTAGTTGTGGTAGGATGATTCAGTAGTCTGATAATAGCTGGGAAGAAACGGTCCTTGAATCTGGAGGTGTGCTTTTTCACACTTCTATACCTTTTTCCCAATGGAAGAGGGGAGAAGAGGGAGTGGGCATGGTGCGACTTGTCCTTGATTATGCTGTTGGCCTTGCCGAGGCAGCGTGAGGTATAAATGGAGTCAATAGAAGGGAGGTTGCTTTGTATGCTGGTCTGGGCTGCATCCTCAATTCGCTGCAATTTCTTGCTGTCTTGGATGGAGCTGTTCCCAAACCAAGCTGTGATACATTCTGATAAATTGCTTTCTATAGCGCATTTGTAGAAGTTGGTGAGAGGTGTTGGGGACATGCCAGAATTCCTAAGCCTTCTAAGGAAGTAGAGGCGTTGGTGTGCTTTCTTGGTCGTTGCTTCAATATGGGTGGTCCAGGAGGAATGTTGGTGATATTGACTCCTAGGAATTTGAAGTCAACCATCTCTACTTCGGCGCCATCAATGCAAACGGGTATGTGTACATGGCTGCACAGTCATGGATGTACAAGGAGTAAAGAATGGGGCTAAGAATGCATCTTTGCAGAGCACCAATGTTGAAGATTATCATAAGAGGATGATTTGTCCCTTGTCCTCACTGATTGGGGTCTGTTGGTCAGGAAGACCAGGATCCAGTTGCGGAGATGAGTGCTGACACCAAGTCCCGCAAATTTGGTGATAAGCTTGGATGGTATAATGGTGTTAAAGTCAAAGCTGTAGTCTGTGAATAGGAGTCTGACGTAGGTGTCTTTCTTACTCTGGTGTTCTGGGGGTGAGTGTAGGGCCAAGGCGATGGCATCATCCGTGGACCTGTTGTGGCAGTAGCGAACTGCATTGGGTTAAGGCCGCTGGGTAGACTGGATTTAATGCATTCCATAACTAGCCTCTCAAAACATTTCACGATGATGGATGTCAAGGCCACTGGATGGTCGTTGTTTAGGCATGAGATCTTGCTTTTCTTTGGCACCGTGATGATGGTGGTCTTCTTGAAGCAAGTGGGTACCTCAGATCGGATAGGGAGAGATTAAAGAAGTCCGCAAATACTCCCGCTAGCTGGTCCGCGCAACTACTAAGGACACGACCAGGTACTATTTTCGTGGATTTACCCTCAGGAAGGCTGATCTAACCTCAGCAACAGTCACCCTGGGGAGAGGCACACTTGAGTCTGAAGGACCAGGTGTCACTGCCCTGTTTGCCTTCTGCACGATGCGAGCATAGAAAGCATTCAGCTCATCGGGTAGGGACGCTCCATCACCAATGATGTTGCCTGACCTCGCTTTGTAGCTAGTTATCTTATTTAGAGCTTGCCATATTCTCTGTGTGTCCGAGTGATCATACGATGACTCAAGTTTGTTCCAGTGGAAATAGAGCAGTAGATTTTGTCTGCATGGACTTTAGTTGGGGTTTTGAAAGAGTCCCACATGGTAGGCTGATATACATGGGATCCATGGTGACTTTGTGGTTTGGATTCAGATCTTGTTTACTCATGGAAGACAGAGGGATGTGATGGAAGGGTATTAATCGGGCTGGTGGTCTATGACCAGTGGAGTTCTGCAAGGATCGATACTGGGACCCCTATTTTTTGTGATGTATATAAATTACTTGGATTTACATGTAGTTGAGTTTGCAGATGATACCAAGATTAGTGGAGTTGCGGATTGTGAGGAATCTGTGTACAGCAGGATATCAGTCAGCTACACAAATGGGTGGAGAAATGTGAGATAGAGCTTAATTCAAGCAAGTGTGAGGTGTTCCACCTTGTGAAGTTGAATGTTAGGGTAAAGTATACAGTAAACAGCCAGACCTTTAATAGCTTTGAAATACAGATGAATCTTGGAGTCAATAACTCCCTGAGAGTGGCAATATAGGTAGATAGAGTGTTAAAGAATATGCATGATAGGCTCGCCTTCATCGATCGGGGCATTGAGTATAAGAGTCGGAAAGTCATGTTGCAGCTTTATAGGACTTTGGTTGGACCGTATTTGAAGTATTATATACAGTTCGGGTCGCCCTGTTACAGAAAAGATTAGGAGAATTTGGAGAAGGGGTTTAGTAGAATGTTGCCTGGATTAGAGGGTATTAGCCAAAGGGAGAGGTTGGGCAAACTTGGATTCAAACTTTAACTCTCTGGAACATGAGAGGTTGAGGTGAGATATGATAAAAAGTATTTGAAAGGAGGCAGATATGGTGTACAGTCAGAACCTTTCTCCCAGAGGGGAATTGTCAAAAACCAGTGGCATAGCTTTAAGGTAATAGGAGCAAAGTTTAAGGGAGATGCGTGGGACAAGTGAGGAGAGAGATGATAGGCAAATTAAGCCACAGTGAAGAGATGGAGGAGTGGAGTTCAGTCAGATGGCTGTTGGTAATAGGCAGAGACAGATAAAGAGAGAGAGAGAGAAAACGGGGCAGATAGAGCCAGGTGGGGAATGGGAGGGGGTTGGTAGAGAAGGAAGCAGGCAGGTGATAAGTGGAAATTTACCACTTACCAGCTCTGCCTTGCCCCTCTGATACTGACTGTCTCCCCTTTCCACTGTCAGTTTTGATGCACGGTCTTACTCCAAAAGTTAACTGCCCCTTTGCCGCCACAGGCGTTTCTCGACCCATAGACTTCCTACAGCAGTTTTTTCAACTACTTGTTTAACTGCATTTTCAAACATGTTTGCTTCTTCTGGTCTGCAGGTGATGGTCTAAAGGCACTTAGCTCTGACTGTAATCCTTCTTGAAGTCATAGAGCTATACAGCATAAAATCAGGCCCTTCAGCTCATCTGGTCCGCACCGATAACGTTTTTATTCTGGACTAGTCCCATTTACCTGCATTTAGTACATAACCTGCTAAGCCCTTCTTATCCATATATCTGTCCAAATATAATTGAAAAATCATAATTGTATCCATTTCTACAGCTTCCCGTGGCAGCTCATTCCAGATACGGTCTTCCTTGAAAGTGAAAAAGTTTCACACAAGGTCCCTCTTAAATTTCTATCCTCTCACCTTAAGCCTCTAATTTTAGAATCATCTACCCTGGGGAAAAAGACTGAGCATTCAATTAATCCATGGCCCTCATGATCTTGTACACCTCAATTAGATCACCCTCAACAAGAACAAAGTCCCAGCATATCCAGCCTCTTCCGATAATTCAAGCCCGTAGACCCAGGTAACATCCTGTTGAATCTCTTTTGCACCTTATTTATCTTAATGACATCCCTCCCATAGCTGGGTGAGCAGTGCTCTACATAGTACTCCAAGCATGGTTTCACCATCGACTTATTCAGCTGCATCATGATGTTCCAATATTTGTACTCAATACCTTTCCCAAAGAAGGTAGGCATGCGAAAACCGTGCACTGTCCACTCGACTGGCCATTTTTAGGGAACCATGCGCCTGTAATCCCTGATCTCTCTGATAGTGCAACATTCTCCAGGGCTCTACCACCTACTATGCAAGTCCTGCCCTGGATTGACATACCAAAGTACAACACTTCATGCTTGTCAATGTTACTCACTGTGTACTATATCACCACCATTGCCTGCTTTCAGTTGCTGAGCTTTCCAAGGACTGTGAGGTTCTTTCTGATTAAAGGTGAAATAACTAAATATGATGTCAGGCAGCCTCTCTATAATATTTAAATCTACTTGCCATGACTTCTCATTCCATCGCCATTAAAATTGGTTATGCCTGAGGCAAGTTTGGTTCCTACTTTGCATTTTAACTTCTGATGCCACACCAATTCATTTTGCTTTCAGGTTAAGATTTAGCCCTGTATACTCAATGTATACTGTTTCTGCATATGTATTTGGATTCTGATTGTGTCTTTAGTATCTTTGATTTCTCTTCTCTGTATTATGTCCATATTTCCCTCTGTTTAACCACTTCTGTGATTATCTTTCTTTTTGTCCAATTTGTACCTATTCTTCTCTATTTTGCCTTCTATTTTTCTGCACCTGATAGTTATCCAGTCATAAAATATCTTTAAAAAAAGACACAATGGGCTGGAATAACTCAGCCGGTCAGGCAGCATTCCCGGAGAACTTAGACAGGTGCCGTTTCAGGTCGAGATTGATCATGAAGTCTGAGGAAGGGTCCCAACTCAAAGCATTACCTAAACATGTTCTTCGATCAGTCTGAAGAAGTGTCCCGACCTGAAATGTCACCGATTAGCATCCGTTAATGAAATACCTTCTCATTCATTGTTGGCATTATGAAGATATTTATGTTAACTGTGTGCTCTTAAATCAAACTAGATAGTTACATTGTGAAAGTTCTACCAAATTAAAGGGTTAGTTTATTGAAAATTAATTTACTATTCAGACTTGGAAAAACGGTCATTTATATCAAAGGATTAATGTGCCAAGGGAGGCCATTTTGCTTGAATCTATGCTGGTTGCTAGTATGGCAATCTATCAGTCGTATTCCCCTGTTTCTTTATAGCTCTGCTCATTGCTCTTTTCTTCACCTGTCTATGTATAATTCTCACTCAAAAACCTTGATTAGATTCAGTTACTACTGAGCTTATGAACAGTCTTCCATATCTTAACGGTTTTTGCATTAAAAAGCATTTTCTGTTGTCCCACAAGTGTCTTTTTTCAAAAATTATAAATCTGTGTCTGTGGTCCTTGACCCACTTGCTAATGGGACGAGT
Organism: Amblyraja radiata; assembly: GCF_010909765.2. Lineage (NCBI taxonomy): Eukaryota > Metazoa > Chordata > Chondrichthyes > Rajiformes > Rajidae > Amblyraja > Amblyraja radiata. The sequence goes on from NC_045965.1 coordinate 31,086,639, forward strand.
TTCCCTATATTTAATAACATTCAGTTATAGAATGAGACTTATTCAAAACTGATTGAAAATATACATTTTATTTTGGAGACAGAAAAGAAGTGGAAATTAGTTACATCTTTTTACTGTATTCTTCAAAACAATGAAAATAATTTCAAAGTTTACATGAAAGGAACCTTGTTTTTGTATGGTGGAATCTTCATGTTCATATTTCCTGCTCCCCTCACCATTCCCATCCTCCCTCTATACCCTTTAACAGACTTCTGTCTTTGCATTCCCGGCACAGGTAGTCATCGGATTTCTTTAATATTTCTTAAGGTGGGGCACAGGGGAGCGGAGGGAGGGAGTAAAAAGGGAGGGTGTAGGGGAGAAAGGGGTAGAGGGGGGGGGGGGGGGGGGGGGGGGGAGAGTGGGATTAGTTGGTGGTTACTTAAAATTGGAGAATTCAATATTCATATCGTTGGATTGTAAGATAACCAAGCAGAATATGGGGTGCTATTCCCCCAGTTTGCGTGTGGCCTCACTCTGACAATGGAGGAGGCTCAGGAGCGAAAGGTCAGCATGGGAACGGGAAGGGGAGTTATAATGGTTCCCAACCAGGAGATCCAGTAGGCCTTGGCGGACGAGTGCAATTGTTCAGTGAAATGCTTGGTCTATGTCTATGCTTGGTCTCGCCGATGTATAGGAGGCCATATCGGGAATACCAGATGCAGTAGATAAGGTTAGAGGAGGTGCACGTGAATCTCTCTCACCTGGAAGTTCTACTGGGATCCCTGGATGGAGGCGAGCGTGGAGGTATAGGGATAGAAGTTACATCTCCAGCAGTTGCAGGGGAAAGTACCTGGGGAAGGGGCGGTTTAGATGGGAAGGGATGAGTGAACAAGAGTTGAGCAGGGAGCGGTTTCTGTCAAAAGTGGAAAGGGATGGTGATGGGATCACGTTGGAAGTGACGGAAAAGTTGGAGGATGATGTGTTAGATTGACTTTGGTGCCTTCCCACACAGTGGGAAACTTTGATTCTGCTGTGTGGGGATGTTTTATGTCAAATTCTATAGTGTGTTGTGTCCCTTATTTTTATTGTATGGCTGTATGGGAATTTCATTTCACTGTGCCATCTGGCACATGTGACAATTAAATGTATCTTGTAGATGTGGAGGCGTGGGATGAAAGGTTAGGATCAGGGAACTATGTCCTTGTTGTGTCCTAGTGAAGGAGGGGGGGGGAGGCAAGAGCAGAACTATGTGAAACAGAGGAAACAAGGTGAGGGATCCAACTATGATAGAAGGGGAGGAAACCACTTTCACTAAAGAAAGAGGACAGCTTGGATGTCTTAGAATGGAAAGTCTCATCTTGGGAGCAAATCTGGTGGAGATGGAGGAATTAAGAGTAGGGAATAGTATATTTGCAAGAGGCAGGGCAGGAGACAGTGTAGTCCAGATAACTGTGGGAGTTGGCAGTTTTATAGTAAATGTCAGTCAATAGTCTGTCTGTGATGGAGGCAGAGATCAAAGGGAAAAAGGTGGCCCAGGTGAATGAGGGCAGGATGAAAGTTAGTGGTGAAGTTAATGAAGTACACAAGTTCTGCATGGCTGCAAGAAGCAGCCCTGATGCAGTTTCTGCATGGGTGCAAGAGGCAGCCCCAGCTGATTCCACCACCAGTCACATCTTCCCATCTCCACCCCTTTCTGCTTTCCGCAGAGACCACTCCCTCCGCAACTCCATGATTTACTCATCCCTTCCCACCTAAACCACCCACTCTCCAGATACCTTCCCTTGCAACCTCAGGACGGGTATCACCTGTCTCGCCTCCATCTGCCTCCATCTAGGGTCGCCTAGATTTCCTCCCTCACTTCCCTCTAGGGTCACCAGCCGTCCTTCCTGGAGAGACAGAGGTTCACCTGCACCTCCCCTAGCCTCATCTACTGCATCCTGTGTTCACGATGTGGCCTTCAGTACATCAGCAAACCTGTGTCAACATGGTGACCGTTTGCTTCCATATTTCAGTCAGCAAGACAATGATGATTTAGAGCTATTCCTCCAAATTTGTGCACTCGCAAGCATAAGCTGCAATCTGAAGCTTTACTGGGGTTCGAGTGACCTTTGTTCTGAGGGAGTGTATTGATTATTGATTTTTATTGGGATATACCCTTTTTAACATCTGGACATGCTTGTATGTGTGTGTCTATACAAGAGCAAGTGCGCTCTTGCTAAGTAGCATCTAAATATGCATAGCACCAATCTATAAACTTCTAATACCGACAACAATAAAGCATAGGGAAACCTATATCTTATAAATGAAGATGCTCAAGATAGCCATAGCCTTAAAACAAAATTATAAATCAGATAAAACATTGGAATTGCATAAAACATACGTTATCTAGGATCTCACTGTGAACCTTTATTATCAGATGTCAGTGTTGCACAGAAGGGGCTGATTAGTGCAGGACCTTTGTCTTACTGTTGCTGATGTAAGGCCCATTCTCTCCCTTATTTCAGTCAGCAAGACAATTATGATTTAGAGCTAGTCCTCCAAGTGTATGACTCCACTGTGGGAGAGACTGGAGCTAATCTTCAGAATTAATAGTAAACTATGCAACCCAAGGCAAACAGAAACAAGAAACATAGATCTTGAAATATATCTAAATATTTCTTGACTGAATATTTGTAAATTTTCACAATACATATTTAGTCTCAGAAATTATTTATCTTCCATCACCAGTGGTAGTGCTGTGAATGGTACTGTTATGAGTCACATAAATGTAATTGCTGTCACTAGTTTATGAACATGTCCAATTCTAGTTACAAGCCCTGTTGCAACAGTTGCCTCCATCACTCTAAGGATATTCCATATTTAATCCTCATGGTTCAGAATTTGTGTCATATTTTGACTTTCCTATAATTCCCATCTCACCACAATGATTACTTTATTCCTTACCAAAGTACCTAACAAACCTTGCCTTGTGTACTGAGAGTAAATGCAAACCTTGCCTTGTGTACTGAGAGTAAATGGGCTGCCTGCAGTAGATTTTGTTGAATGTATTCCACTTATAATCACTTTCTCACACAGACTATTCCCTTTTTATAGGCATTATTATTTTTGTTTTTAAATTAATTGAACATTCTACTTTTGCTTCCTGCTCTATCATTCCTCATCTTAACCTTAAATTATCATTATCTTCGGCTTCTTGAGTTGATTAAGTAACCATTCATCCTATTAATAACAGCATGAAGATCATAGTTACATATGTTCTAAAGACATGTTGCTTCTAATAAATGCACCTTTATTCCAAATAAATGATCCTCTTAGAATTGTTACAACAATTTCCCATAAAACTGATAGTTTCTTTAGAAAGTGTGGAAATAAAGACAACATTCACTAAACAGTTCCCATTTTGCAGTGTGCTATATTCAACATTTGGATATATATATACACACTTTAGAAACTGCCTATAGGTTTTGATGTCGTCGTCACTTAGGTCTCCTGTGTCCTTTTTTTTCTTTTATCTGTCTGTGTAAGTTATGATTGTCCTTTACAGCTTCCTGAATCTTTGCCTAATGGGCTGAATTACCCACAGGCAGGTAGCCACCCTCATCAAGGGCAGAGTGCACTTGGGTCTTCATCACAAAGCCTACAGCATCGATCCAGGGAACAGCAATATGAAGGAGCTGTGTCGAAGGTGACGCTTCAGCAGTATCAAAAGCCTTTGCAGATTGCCATTTCATCAACGCAGAACCTTCCCACTGCTCGAGCAGCTCAACCCAGCAGATGTCTAACGAGCGTTAAAGCACAAAAAAGTACAGAAAGTTACCAGGAGCAGGTAAAATTGCTGTCTTGTATACATGTCCATATTAAGAAAAGATCAGCTAAACATTAAGTCTGTAAATAAAACTCCTGAAGATTCAGTGGGTAAATTCATTATTTTGGCCCTAATATCAGATGGTTAGTATTCTGACTTTATCGTTAAAGCAAAACGCCACTATCAGGAGGTGAACATGTAATATATATTATTTTATTAATTGCTGGCTAGTGTCTAACTTGCCTGCAAGTTAAATGTCCAGAGCTAGATCAAAAGTCACCTATGGTATCAATTTAAAAACAGTAACTGAACAATATTTCATATAAAACTGAGAAATGCTGTTGGATAAAACGCAAGGTATACATATGTACACAAAGTACAAATAACCTAAATAAAATCTATAATTGTGTGGAACAGGATTTAAGTGAGGCAGAAGGGGTTTGGTTTTAGCAAGATGCACAAGGGAATGATGTTGATGTTCCCACAGATATTATGGCAAAAATTATTAAAATATGTTGGATATAACATCCAGGTTTAGGAGCAGCTTCTTCCCCATAATCATCAGGCTCTTAAATACTACAACCTCCAAATAAGCTCTGTACTATAGACTTGGGGACATTATTTTATGACTTTGTACCAATATTGTCTATTTATTTGTCTATTTTGATTTTTTTTAAATATATATACTAAATTTGGTTTTGCTGTTTATTATGGATTTTACAGAGTACTATGTTCATACATCTGTTGTGCTGCTGCAAATAAGAATTTCATTGTTCTATTTTGGGACATATGACAATAAAACAATTGACTATTGATCAAGTACAGAGATGCTGCTTTGGATATTCAATAAAATCTGTAACAATTTATTGAGGTTTAGGTTTATTATTCTCACATGTACCGAACTACAGTGAAAAGCTTAGTTTTGCATGCTATCCAAATGGATCAGGTATACTATACAATCAGTTCAAACTCAAGTACAATACATAGAGCAAAGGGAAAGATACAGAGTGCAGAATGCAGGTGGGGGGAAGAAACTGTTCCTCACTCTGGTGGTGCACGCTTTCAAGCTTCCATACATTCTGCTAGACAGGAGCAGGTAGAAGGAATGATTGGGGTGGTACTTTGATTAGGTACCCGGACGCGACGCCGACAGACAAGAGGCCGAAGCAAAGAAGCCGAATCCAAAGAACCGAATAGAAACGAGGCCGAAACGCGAATGAACCGAAAGAGTCCGAAGACGCAACGCCTACTAACCGAAAGGATGGGACGCCTAAATGCAAACCAATCAAAAGGGCAGGACGCCTAAACGCCAACGAACCGAAAGGCTGCGTTGCTTAAAAGCAAATTTACCGAATGGCCGCTCAGTTGAAACGCCACCTACCCGAAAGGCGGCGGCGCCTACAGGCCAACGAACCGACTGACGCTCAACAGAAAAGTCCAATAACAGACTTGACGTTGCCGGGGGGTGGGATTTGTCAGCGATTGGTCCAGACCCCCGCGTCCATCACATCACTGTGAAGGCATGAACATTGTCCCAAACCTCCGCTCCACCTGACCCGCAGCCCGCGGAGGGTAGCCGTGAGAGAGTGGGGGCTGTCCCGAGGAATGCACACCTTCAGCCACTTTCAACTTGGTGCTTAGGTTCAGATTGCCCATTCACTTTGTGTGGGAAAATGAACCCCACGCTCCCGTCCCCCCTTTCTCTCTCTCTCTTCTCTCTCCCTAGCCTCCTCTCTATCTCCTCCTCTCTCTCTCCCCCTTCCCTCTTTCTCCCCCTTCTTTCTCCCTCCCCCACCCCACCCTCTCTCCCTTCTCTCTCTCCTCCATCTCCACCCACGGGAGCTTCCCACAGTCATTGACCGCGATGCACCGCCACCGTACCCCAACTTCCACACCAGGGTGATTCATCCCGGCCGCGGGGACAGACGGTTTATTTATTACCGTCTCTGTGTTTGGGAACGCACCCAAGCTCCCACGCACAAAACAGGCAGCATCTCTGGACTGAAGGAATGGGTGACGTTTCGTGCCGAGACCATTCTTCAGAGTGCGTCTGAAGGGTCTCGACCCGAAACGCCACCCATTCCTTCTCTCCAGAGATGCTGCCTCTTCAGCTGAGTTACTCCAGTATTATGTGTATCTTTGGTGTGACAGTTGTGCCACTTCATCGGCTTCGTGTATTGCGTGCCCAGGAGAGAAGCTGGACATGCCTCTTGCATCTTTTCAAACAAGTGTACTCAAATTGAAATCTCACATCTTTGCAAGGGAGGGATGGAATAGATGTAATCACCGGCTAAAACAAAGGCCATTAGGACAGGGAAATAATGCTACCGGTTAATTAACCATGTTCCCGAATGTAAGAACGATTCATTTTCCCACACAAGCCATAGGTGACTGGGCAATCTGAACCCAAGCACCAAGTTGAAAGCGGCCAAAGGTGTGCATTCCTCGGGACAGCCCCTACTCTCCCATGGTCACCCTCCACGGGTTGCGGCTCGGAGGTTTTGGAAATGTTCATGCCTTCACAGTGATGTGATGGACGCGGGGGTCTGGACCAATCGCTGACAAGTCCCGCCCCCCGGCAATGTCAAGTCCTTGCGTATTAGAAAGGCGCTATATAAATCCCATCCATTATTATTATTAAGTCCGTTATTGAACTTTTCTGTTGAGCGGCAGTCGGTCCTTTGGCCTGTAGGCGCCGCCGCCTTTCGGGTAGGTGGCGTATCGACTGAGCGGCCATTCGGTAAGTTTGCTTTTAGGCGACGCAGCCTTTCGGTTCGTTGGCGTTTAGGCATTCCGCGCTTTTGGTTAGTTTGAATTTAGGCGTCCCATCCTTTCGGTTAGTAGGCGTTTCGTCTTCGGACTCTTTCGGTTCATTGGCGTTTCGGCCTCGTTTCTATTCGGTTCTTTGGCTTCGGCTTCTTGTCTGTCGGCGCCGTGTCCGCACATGGTTTTAATATGTTGGCTGCTTTTCTGAGGTATCGTGAAGTGAAGATAGTCAATTAATAGTGGAAGTCAATAGTGGAAAGTTAGTTCGCATGATGGATTCAACGACATCTGCAACTCTCCGTAATTTCTTGCAGTTTTGGACAGTACTGTCCCTAAACCAAGGTATGATGCACCCAGTATACTTTCTATGCTGCATCTGTGGTAATTTGTAAGAGTCACTGGAGACATGCTGAATTTCCCCGGTCTCCTCAGGAAGTAGAGGCGTGGGTGTGCCTTCTTGATGTGCCATAGTTGCAACGTTTATGATAGATCATTGGTAATATTAACTGCAAGGAATTTGCCTGTACAGTCACGAGTGTAAAGCAAATATATTAAGGGATTGAGAACGCATCTTTAAGGAGTACTGGTGTTGAGAATTATTGTGGAGGAGTTAGAAACATAGAAACATAGAAAATAAGTGCAGGAGGAGGTCATTCGCCCTTCGAACCAGCACCGCTATTCATTGTGATTATGGCTGATCGTCCCAATCAATAACCCGTGCCTGCCTTCTCCTATTGTCACCTATCCTCACTGATTGATGTCTGTGGGTCAGAAGGTCAAGGATCCAGTGGCAGAAGGGGGGAGCTGATTGATGGGTCCCAGAGTTTGAATGTTGAAAGCATAAAAATTCATAAACATAGAAAATAGGTGCAGGAGTAGGCCATTCGGCCCTTCGAGCCTGCACCGCCATTCAATATGATCATGGCTGATCATCCAACTCAGTATCCTGTACCAGCCTTCTCTCCATACCCCCTGATCCCTTTAGCCACAAGGGCCACATCTAACTCCCTCTTAAATATAGCCAATGAACTGGCCTCAACTACCTTCTGTGGCAGAGTTCCAGAGATTCACCACTCTCTGTGTGAAAAATGTTTTTCTCATCTCGGTCCTAAAGGATTTCCCCTTTATCCTTAAACTGTGACCCCTTGTCCTGGACTTCCCCAACATCGGGAACAATCTTCCTGCATCTAGCCTGTCCAACCCCTTAAGAATTTTGTAAGTTTCCATAAGATCCCCCCTCAATCTTCTAAATTCTAGCGAGTACAAGCCGAGTCTATCCAGTCTTTCTTCATATGAAAGTCCTGACATCCCAGGAATCAGTCTGGTGAACCTTCTCTGTACTCCCTCTATACGCCGCACTTCCTCAATAGCAAGAATACCTTTCCTCAGATTTGGAGACCAAAACTGTACCCAATACTCCAGGTGCGGTCTCACTAATACTCTGTACAACTGCAGTAGAACCTCCCTGCTCCTATACTCAAATCCTTTTGCTATGAATGCTAACATACCATTCGCTTTCTTCACTGCCTGCTGCACCTGCAATGCCTACTTTCAATGACTGGTGTACCATGACACCCAGGTCTCGTTGCATCTCCCCTTTTCCTAATCGGCCACCATTTAAATAATAGTCTACTTTCCTGTTTTTGCCACCAAAGTGGATAAGCTCACATTTATACACATTATACTGCATCTGCCATGCATTTGCCCACTCACCCAGCCTATCCAAGTCACCTTGCAGCCTCCTAGCATCCTCCTCACAGCTAACACTGCCCCCCAGCTTCGTGTCATCCGCAAACCTGGAGATGTTGCATTCAATTCCCTCGTCCAAATCATTAATATATATTGTAAATAGCTGGGTTACCAGCACTGAGCCTTGCGGTACCCCACTAGTCACTCCCTGCCATTCTGAAAAGGACCCGTTTACTCCTAATCTTTGCTTCCTGTTTGCTAGCCAGTTCTCTATCCACATCAATACTGAACCCCCAATACCGTGTGCTTTAAGTTTGTATACTAATCTCTTATGTGGGACCTTGTCGAAAGCCTTCTGAAAGTCCAGATATAACACATCCACTGGTTCTCCCTTATCCACTCTACTAGTTACATCCTCAAAAAATTCTATGATTCGTCAGACATGAAAGCAACAATATAATTGATAAACTGCAGTCTAACGTAAGAGTCCTTGTTGTCTATGCGTTCCAGAGAAGAGTTTAGAGCCAGGGAGATGATATCTGATGTGGACCTGTTGCAATGTTAAGCAAACTGCAGTGGATCAAAGGTGGCTGGAAAGCTGGAGTTAATATGCGTTATCATCACTCGCAAAGCAGTTCATAATGGTGAATATCAGAGCCACAGGACAGTTGTCATTAAAGCATGCTACTTTATCTTTCTTCAGCACTGGGATGAAGCAGGTGGAGACCTCAGAGTGGAGTAGTGAAGGGTTAAATATGAACAGAATTGCTTGATTCTATTGCAAACAACTGATCCCTTACAAATGATCACCAGATAAACTCCCTTATGATTAATTTCAGCATATTGGCATTACAATATTTATACCAAAATGGTATTAATTGATGTACTTACACTAACCATCATGTTTTTGTTTTCTTTTTAAACTCAGTTTTGCGTCAGAATAGAGAAGAACCCTGGTCTTGGCTTCAGTATAAGTGGAGGAATAAGTGGACAAGGGAATCCATTCAAGCCATCTGATATGGTAATCTGAAACAAAACAATAAAATGCAATTGCAATTTCCGTGTTAATTTATAGGCTACAGTAACACTGCCCTATCCTCCATAGGTTGATGCCAGCTATCAAAGGATGAGCAGAAGTCAGCTACAGATGGTAAAGGGAAATGGTGTAAGTCACAAAGCTGGTACTTCATTAACAATAAACAGCATGCTTTTTATTACTCCACAAATTGGGAATAATGTTTTCTACTTAATTCAGATTGAATTATTCTATCAAAAATTTGAACATCAAAAAACCTCAATTGGGGTTTGTAGTCGAGTTTATTTTTTTAGCATCTTGCCAACCAAATATAGATCACAAATTGTGCCCTGAAGCTAGATTATCGCATTAGTATTACTTTTATTCCGTAGGTACAGGTCCTTCTTCGGATAAAATCATCAGACATGTATAAATGAATGAGCATTTGGGAGAACAGCAGAATGGATATGGTATGCTTGCCTTCATTGGTCAGGGCTTTGAATATGTGTCAGGAAATGTAGGCTTTGGAGATGGTGCAAGTTTTATGCTGGGATTAGAAGGTATTAGATTATTTTAGAACACAGGAGGATGAGGGATGATCTTATAGAGGTGTACAAAATTATGAGAGGAATATATCGGGTAAATGTACAGAATCTTTTGCGCAGAATAGGGGAATTGAGAACCAGAGTTCATAGTTTTAAGGTAAGGGAGGAAAGATTTAATGGGAACCTGACGTGTAACATTTTTTTTACACAAAAGGATGGTGGTAGTATGGAACAAGTTGCCTGAGGAGGTAAGGCAGGTACTATAGCAATGTTTAAGAAACATTGATACAGGTACATGGATATGATATTTCTAGAGGGATATGGTCCAAAAGCAGGCAGGTGGTACATGGGGCATGTTGGTCAACATGGGCAATTTGGGCCGAAGGGCCTATTTCCATGCTGTATGACTCTAAGACTCTTTGTTAAGTTCCCCTCAACCATCAGTGTTTGGTATGACGGTGGATAAAGACACAAAATGCTGGAGTAACTCAGCAGGCCAGGCAGCATCTCAGGAGAGAAGGAATGGGTGACGTTTCGGGTCGAGAACCTTCTACAGACTGATGTCAGGGGAATGGGTGGGACAGAGATAGAATGTAGTCAGAGTCAGTAAGACGTGGGAGAACTGGAAAGGGTGAGGGGATGGAGAGAGAGAGGGAAAGCAAGGGCTATTTGAAGTTAGAGAAGTCAATGTTCATACTGCTGGGGTGTAAGCTACCCATGCAAAATATGAGGTGCTCATATTGCTCTGGGCCTCACTCTGACAACGGAGGAGTTAAGCTATCATAGTATTTATTGTTAAAGGACTTATGGGACAAACAATTCTAATTTCATAACTTTCAATGATTTTAAATGCAAAATATCACCTTGCAAAAACCCATGGACATCATTGTCAGGGCAATAGCGTAAGTGCAGAAAATAATGTCATTAAAATAAGTGGTGACTGAAAGTGCCCAAGTTTTGTTAAACACTTCTAGGCTCAGCCACTTCTATTGTGTCAGGGGGAAATTTTCTTACAAGTGGCATATTTGAAATTATTTTAACATTATTTAAGTATCTTTGGCAGCACAGCAGAGCAAGAACTTTTGAAGAAAATCCAATTTTACTTCACTCTGCCTCTCCACTACAGACTGGTACACTTGTATTTAGTTACTACAGCACTGAATTCTATCAAATGGCAGATTTGTTTCCATGCATCAGCAATAGGTGTTCATTTAGTTCATTCAACCAACTCGATCCTACGTATGATTAATGTCTATGGCTTACACCATCACTACTTGTTAAAGTTCATTTTAACGACACTTACTATCTCCACAAATGACTTATTTATGAATGGTTTTCTTGACCCATTTTAAAGATGGGAATTAATCCAATGTAACCATCTTCTCTGGATTTGGGACCTTGCTTCATGTTTTTGAATTCTTTACTTGTTCCCTCAACTTCAATAGTTCACTTCTCCCTTAACCACAATGTTTTATTATTTTACAGATTTTAATTATATCTCTCCTGGAGCAGCTTTTGTTCATTGAAAATATATTTGTCATTGGGCCTTAGTTTATAAGTAGCTCTTAAAGCCCTGAATCATATGGCATCTTTTTAGCTGACATCCATTTGTTTCTGATGCTTGTTGAGATAAGGTGACCAAGATTGAAATCTACACTTCAAAAGTAGATAAACCCTTGAATTGTACAAGATTAATATAAATTATTTCATTCTTTAGTCAGTGCACAACCATTCAGCTATCTTCTGACGTTGCACACCCTAATCAATGTTTGGCAATACACTATCAACTAGATTGAACATTATAAGCACTTGGTCATACAGCTTGGAAACAGGCCCTTCGATCCAGCTTGCCCACCCCGACCAAGATGCCTGTCTACACTAGTCCCACCGGTATGCATTGGGCCATATTCTTGTAAACCTTTCCTATTCATATGGTTTATTGATAATTATTTTATGCTGAACATGTTTGTACACATTACTACCAAAATAATGTTCTTTCTGCCACTGCCCAGAACAATTCGTGAATGCTCAGAATGTTCCATATTTATTTCCTTACTTTTTCACATCAGAATCTATCTGTTATATCTCAGTTAGTTAGGTTATTGCTCAAAGATAATGAATCTCCTTTCACACTGTTTCTTGCCCACGTTTCCTGCTTTCACATTACTCAAGTAGCTTTATGCTAACTTTCTTTATAACTTTTTTTATAATTGGCTTCGTAAGGGAATTAATTAATAATGTTAATTAATTCAACATATCTGGAAGTCTAAAGGGGAGGAAACTCAAGTGATTTGTATTGTGACTCATTTTGCATTTCTAATTGTTGACTGCGAGTTACTACATAGATACATGAACACAAGGCAATGGCCAGCAAGGGAAAAAACAGCTTTTTTGACGATAGAAAATACAACCAGGTTGTTATTCTTTGAATTTCTTGTAATAGTCTTCTTTAATTACTTGATATGTCACAAGGAAAGGCAATAAATACAAGGAGTTGTCATAGGAAATGTTCATGATTCATTACTGATGTATGAAGATCTATTCAGATCTTGAATCTTTTGGGATCTTGAAACCATAAGTGCCATTTAATTTACTGCTCTAGCATTGTATCAGCAGATCCAAAGTTTGATGCAACAAAAAACAAAGAGAACTCACCATCAGCCTGTGTAAATATTGTCAACATATTTCTATGAAAAGTCATATTTCATTAATAATAAATTTAACCCATGTAATTTCTAAACACAAAAGGTTTTTTTTTTGTTTATTGTGCAGATGTTAGTTTTATCCATTTGCGGCTCTCTTATTTCTCTACAATTGTTCAATAAACATGTTTTTCTAAACTTTAGAATTGCCAGAGCAGGACACAGCAACATTCTATTTTGTAGAACAAATTCAAATTTGGACAATTCCAAGACCAAGTACAGGTTACCGTAACTCACACAAGTGCCTCGACTGAACCAGTTTTTCAATTTCCACTGTCGCAAAACTGCCTCACTCCAAGTGACATAGAACTTCTAATATCTCATGAAATAAAAACATAATATGCCACTATGCTTTGTAAGTCACTTTCTTCAATAATAAAGTCAATCCATAACTGTCTCTCTTGCTTCAACAGGGCATCTTTGTTACTAGAGTGCAACCTGATGGA